>NC_136412.1:349121620-349689120 GCF_051521515.1 Lactuca serriola | reverse complement strand
TCTGATGCTTTTCTCTTGTTGCTGATGGTGTTTCTAGTCTAGATGTGGTTAGATCTAAGTGAATCTGAGTTTTAACAACTATAATCTCTTGTCTCCAATATTAGTTTTGTGGTTTCGACCTGTCATCGGTGTTTCCTTACGAGATCGCTAAGCTTCATGTGTTTTTATTGTTGTAGCTCTAGTAGATATCACTGGTTTACTCATTTTATTACTTTTTTTTACATGTTATTAGTATTTTTCATTTATTTTCGTTGTTCCACAGCTTTTGAAAATGAGCTTTTTGTTGTTATTTTGTACAAATTAATTATTCCCCGATCTTGCTTTGAGTGTTGGTTTACTTCATAACTATGTTAGTGTGCTTTATAATTTTATCAAATATGATAGTTTACTCAAAATTTGTCGAGTTTATTGTGGAGTTCTTGAAGTTTTAAGCTGTTAATCCATTATCTTTTTATATATCTTATGTGAATATCTTAAGTTGTCAATACATTATTTTTTATATATATATGAATTGAATATCTTCTAGATCTTAGACTTCAACAATAATGAATTTTGTGATTAAACTATGAATGGATTGTATTAAGCTGTGAATGGATAGTATTAAATTGTGATTCGACTTTATTAAATTGTGAATCTTATATGGATTACATGTTAAAATATAAATGATTTGTGTATTAAATTGTGATTTTTGTATTTTAAACTGTGAGTTGCATGTGTTAAATTGTAACTTGACTATATTAAGTTATTACAATTAATTTTTTTTATATTAATTTATGAATTTGTCTATTTATGAATTGACTGATTAAGAGTTTTACGTTGATAATATGGTTGTGAATTTATAATTTTTCTGTATTAAACTGTGAATTTTATTTATTAAACTATGATTTTTATGGTTTAAAATGTGAACTAACAACATTATTATGTGAAATTCTTGGTTAAATTGTGAATTGACTCTATTAAACTTTCAATTTTGTGCATTAAACTGTTGATTTTTGTGTTTGAAAATGTGAATTAATTGCATTAAGCTGTGAATTTTCTGTTTAACCTATTAATTAACTGTATTAAGCTGTGAATTTTTAATGAATTTTATGTTAAAATATGAATGATTTATGTGTAAATGTTTTTTTATTAGTTATCGTGTGAATATATTTATTTTTTGTGTTGTATAAATATGTAATAATGTATTAGTTTTTATAATTATTTTGCATTAAACTCATAATAAGTGAACTAATTAGTTTATTAAATTATGAATAAAGTATTTAAGCTGTTAATTAATGATTTTATATACAAATGTTATTTGGAAGGAATGATGATTGCTACGGTGACACATGTAGTTGGTAGTGGCGGGTGGTAGTTGGTGGTGGTGGTGGTGGTGGTAGAGTTTGGGTTTGACTTCTTTAAATATGTGAATTGGTGTATAATAGATTGTATTATGTCATATTATGAACTTTATGTACTATACTAAAAACGGATTGCATTAAGTTGTATATTTTATATAAATTTTGTGTTAATATATAAATGAAGGTATGCATGAAATATTAAACTATGTATTAATGAGTTAATATTTTTATTAAACTATGACTATAGTGTTTTAAACTGTGAATATATCTTATACGCAATATTTTTTTAAAAGAATTCTACAATTTAGAAAAAAGAAAATTGAATTTGTCTAGGCATAATTCTATTTTATATTACAATTTTTTTATATTTGGCTAAAAATGAAATCGTATTTGTTAAAAAGTATTACCAAAGAAATGAGAATTAAAATGTATGTTAAATGCCATCAAATTTGGTTAGTCCAGCGGTGGTCTGGCAGCGGTCCAACGGTGGTCCGACGACGGTCCGACAACAAGTGACAAGTATTTGCAAACTAGGGAATTGAAAAGTTTGCTTAATATAATATTAATGTTCGATTTGTCCAAAATACCTTTAATAAAAAATCAAAATAAATGGTTCTTAGAGTTCTTAATCTTTTTTGTTCTCATTTAAACCACTCCCTATATATATATATATATATATATATATATATATATATATATATATATATATATATATATATATACATAGTTATTCACATATGATTATTCATATATAATTACTCTTTCAAGAGTAAATTACACGAATGGTCCTTTAAGTTTGCATTTTTTTCCCTGAAGTAGTCCCTATGAAAGTTGTTTTTCCCTCAAATGGTACCTATGAACGAAACTTTGAACACAAACGGTCCTTGGGTCGAGTCCGTCTAAAGCAACGCTAACATATCCCCATGTGCCTTACACTGTAACGTCCGTATATTTGGCTAAGCGTTAGTATGATGATGTAATAGTTAGGGTCAACAATTATAACCTATTTTGTAGCAATCTAGAGGAATTATTTGAGTATTATGTGATTTATGTGCAATATATGTGTTTATAACGATATAATAAAAATAACAATACATAATATGCGTTAAAAATAGAACGAATATTTGACCCAATATCTTTAAAGAAAGTAGAAGTAGTCGTAACAAGGATTTAGGGGATATAAGGAATGCTGAAATCCGACTTATAATGAAGAAGTTATGACCCGTCGAATTTTTGCGACAAAAACGGCACGACGTTGTTTATCGTAAAAAGTGTGTTTGCGATAAAATACTTTTTAGCCTTAGCAATCTAAACAAAAGTCGTAGTATACGTTAAACCGAGAGCGTGCATATAGAGAACGTCCAAATCTGACTTCGTTAAGTTATGATTTTTCTAAGATTTGGCATAGGAGTATGCAGCCCGAAAATCGAATTTTAGACCGATCGGTTTTTAGCCTACACAACCTAAATGGGAATCAAAGATATCATTAATAGGAGCTCAATGATATAAAGACAGACGAAAATGGACGTCGGATGACAAAGTTATGAATTTTAATGGACTTTATCTGTCTAAGCCTGTTAAAATATAACTTTAAAAATAAAGTCAAAATTAACCGACGAAGTCTAAACGAAAGTTGTAGATCATGTCGCTACCTACGCATGAATATAAAGAATGTCAAAAACAAATGCAAAAGTTATGAAATTTAGAAGTTAATTAAATTATGGGTTAGATGCAAAGCTGACACGTGGCACAATCTCATACCTTCGTTTCTCTCCACAGCTTCGCACCGAATTGCGACATATGTCCCGCGTACGCCCATCGTAGAGCTTCATATGCCCAACATATCGAGTGTGCCCAACCTACTCTGCAGTTACGCCCCGCGTACTCCGAGTTTCCAACCTATAAATAGAGGCGTAAATCTTCCATTTTTCTCACACCTTTCCCATTCTTTCTCTCTCAAATACCCTCCTTAGCCCCTCCCATTCCCTAGCACTTCCCAGGTGTTAGAGGCGAGTCCCAGAGCACCAGAAGGCTCCAATAAGAAGAGCTTTCAGCTCAGAAGTTTTCCCCCTACAGAGCCCGACTCCTAGATAAACCCCCTTGTAAGTAAGTTATGCTTACCCTACTTTAAGTATAACTTACGTCTAAGTTCTTTATCTTTATTATGAACCTATAAAAAATACATGAGCTAAGTATTATTAATTATACAAAGTGTTATTATAATATCTTTTTGCTGCTGACGGTACGGGGAATCTAGTTTGAATGGCCACATAGGGTTGTTGGATTTCAGAACAGTTTAAATGCAAAAATGGTCCTGCCCTCCAGTGTTTCATGTTTGGACTCCGTCAGTACATAGTAGTTGAAAAGTATTGTTTAACACTTATATAATATAAGAAAAACAATATTCCTCGTAAAACTTAAGTTAATGATAAATATAAATGTAGTGGTGTTGATTATGATGGCATGTGCGGAATTAGAAAGATCTAGTGAATCATCATACAAATTCAAGAACACATGGAGTAAATAAATCTTTGTAAGCTCATATTAGATCTAGAAAGATTATACAAATGGGTTTGTATACAAATTCTCTCTCTAGTCTAACACTCCAAATGAATCCTTTATAATGGGAGTCACTCACTTCCTATTTATAGGAAAGACTCAACCCATTTACACATACAAGAGAGTAAGCCTAAAACACTATATCCAAGAGTGACTTTGTACCCTTAACATTCCCCCCCTCAAAGTTAGGATTGGATGTTCGGCTTTAATTTCCAACGAGCTAGCGCGATCAAGACCAAACTCCCCCTCGAAGTAACACCGGTCTTCAAATCCGCAAATGAATATTCGACAAACCCGAGAAGCTTCGAATACCCATCATTCTCCCCCTATTTATAATCAAAAAATGATTATAAAACCCACTAAGGATGAGAAGCGCCCGAGGAATAATCTTCACAATACTCCCCCTTGATGTGTACCAAAAATGAATCACCAAAAATCTTGCACGGAAAAACAATCATGAAAAAGCCACAAAAAAATTTCAATTTATGAAAATTTTTGACTTTTTGGGTGAAAGTTGCAAGATTTTTCAAAATCCAGGTAGAAATTGTCACTTTCTGAAACTTGCAGGGACCCATTGCGCCTAAAACAGCCAAATATGCAAAACTCTCCCCCTTTTCCAAATCTGGGTAGAAAGCGTCAATTTGCACAAACTGCATGGGCCTGAAATGCACTTTCTTCAATTTTAAGCAAAAAATTGGTCATTTTTCGAATTTGGGTGCAAACTGCCAAAAATTCAAAGCCTTAGGGACCATTTTCGAAAATTCTGCCCTTTTTCTCAAACATACGAAGCATGCCCACAAAATTCGAAGCTTTCAAAAAATTTCGAATTTGGGCGAAAAGTGTCAAACATTCGAAACATGTGTTAATTTTCGAAGTGTTAAAAATTCGAATGTTCAGGGGCCGTTTTCGAAACTTTGTGTTTTGCTCAATTCTTTCGAAGCATTGAAGATTTGAAGCACAAAGATTCTTCACCACTTATACGAAGGCCAGTCATACGAAGAGTTTTTTTTTTTTTTCAATCGACCCTTCGTTTTTCCCAATTATAACACTCTTCGAATCTTATTCACCAGCACACCCTTCGAATCTTTCATCAACATCAAAACACAGGGACCCTTCGTACATTCACCCAGTTCATCAATTCCTTCTGAAATCTTCAAATACAATTCTTCGTATCAAAACCACAAACCAGGAACCCTTCGAAAGCAAACCCAAATTAAAATTGAACAAATTTCTTCCCAAATCATCTAACCAAAATTGTCATCAATTTAACGAAGCATCAAAATCTTCGTTTAAACCACCGACTCCAAATAATCATTCTCACAGTTCTTCGTTTTTCGTATATTAGGGAGACCCCAAAATCGATTTCCTTAAACCCTCGTTCCCAATCAAAATTTCGTTTGTCAAGTATCGATTTCACAGCCTTTGTACATCAACACAGTTCTTCTCCAATTTATCATTCAAATGCTTCGTTCGTTCGAATCCCAAACACAATCAAATTCAGCTACACATACATCGCTTTCAATACAGGGACCTCAAAATCCAAGTAACCATCGATCCTTATTTCGCCTTTGAACATCGACTCCTCCAACAAAAAAATTCCCATCTGCTATCAAAATCGAATCTATCCTCAAAAACCTTCGATTTCATTACATGAACCAAAAATTGATTATCTTCAATCAAACCTTAACCCAAATCGATTTCAATTCCAAGCACAGGGACCCTTCGCTTTTTGATTGAAACCAAAATCGATATCTAAAACATCGACTACATAGAAATCGATCAATGATTCCATACCAAGTCATCGAAACTCAAATAAATACTTCATCGTCATCAGTCCTTTAATCTCAAAAATCGAAACAAAATTCACTGACTGAAAACAAGGAATCGCAACTCCAAAATTATTAAACATCGATTCCAAAAGTTACGATTGTACAGCCTTCTAACCGCAATCAATACTCAAAAGTCAAAATCGAAATCTTTGAGAAAACCTTTGAATCGAAAATCCTTCTTCGTTTCCATTCAGATCTGTTATTGATGTTCTTCATTTAGAATCAACCATCAATCGTTCAATTTTGATTCCAAATTTACAACAAATCTAAACTCATTTTCAGTTAAGCATTCATCATCGATTGGGAACAAAAAAATTAGAAAACGAGATGAAGAACTCAAGAACAATTGATGAACAAACGATCAATCGTTGAAAAAAAAAATTAGGCACCCAAGCCTTCTTTAACAGATCTTCATCAGTTCTTTTCACAAATAACATCGACTGTGATACATCGATTCCGTCTTTATCAAACTATCAAATACCGATTCTTAATAAGAATTGCGATTGAATTTGAACAGCATTGGGCTTCAAGGTAAAAAATGAACGAATAATAAAGATATTCAATATCATGGGCTCAATTAAACTGATCATGAGCAGTAAAAGATCATATAAGTTGGGCTTGGAAAACAAATGAACAATAATTTCGAAATAGAAACAAATGAGTTTGTTTTATGTTTTGATCTAAACAAAAATAATTGGATCAACAATGGGGTTGAAACGGATTAGATCCAATGAGGCAAATCGATCTAAAATGAAAAACGCAAAATATGAATCGAAATCAAGGATGTTTTGGAATCCATTTGAGAATTTGAGTTACCTTTTTGACGAATCGAGTTTCGTTTTCAATGAACGAATCAAATTTGGAAGATCTTGGTTCTTTTTTCGGAATGAGAAAATCTCCAAATCGAACATTGTACCACCCACCATGCGAGATGTACAACTCGTTCATCGTGTTCTTCGTGTTCTTCAACGATCCAAGAACATCTTCAAAAGAACCACCAACACTTTTGGGTTTTGACTTCAAATTCAATTCAACACTTGGAGATTGTTGCTTTGGAACCCAAATTTGCTTCACGGATTTTGGCTTCACAACATATGACGATTTTTGTGAGTAAACCCGCTTGTTCTTCCGATTCATCATCTTCTTTTTCTTTCTCATCTTTTTGCATCTTGAAGACTTGACTCCATGAACAAACCCACTTTCAACAATATGAACATTTTGAGTTTGAATCAAATCTTTTGGAGTTTGATATTTGTGAATTTCTCGAACCACCGGCTTCCAATAAGGAATCATTCCTTCAAACGAATCACAAGAACACAAAATATCATCGGTTTGAACTCCAATTGAGCAAAAAACTTTTTCATCTTGAGAATCAACTTGAACTCCTTTTTCTTGAACATCAAGAACATCACATTGAACTCCTTTTTCTTGAGCATCATCATCATCAAGAACACCATCCCGAGCTTCACGACAATCTGCATAATATTCAAGTTTATTGCTTCCATATTTGCATTCGGCACGAGAAATTTCTTTTATGACTTCTCCATCTCTTCTATTTCTTTGTCTCTTTTGATATGTTGTAATCAAAAGATCAAACAAATGTTTGGTTCGAAAAATTGGACAACTAATTAATTCTCCAACTTCATTCTTTTCTCCATTTACAACAATATCACATTCACTTATCAATCCAACAGTTAAGCTATAAAGAAGATATTCAAATGAGCATTCACTTTGAAAATCATTCCTACGTATCATCCATTTCTCCATGATTACAAGAACTTGAAATTTTCTAGAGAGAGAAAGTGATTTTGAATGGGTTTTCTAGAGAGATAAAGTGATACAAACAAGTATTCTAGAGAGAGAAAGTCGAATTATGGATCAAATCAAAGAAAAATTCGACTTCTAGAACACAAAAACACTCTCTAAACACGAAGATCAATGAACAAAAAGAATCACCAAATCAAAATAGCCATCAAGGATCAATTCTTGATGAGATTCAAGAACACCCGCTCTGATACCAATTGTAGTGGTGTTGATTATGATGGCATGTGCGAAATTAGAAAGATCTAGTGAATCATATACAAATTCAAGAACACATGGAGTAAATAAATCTTTGTAAGCTCATATTAGATCTAGAAAGATTATACAAATGGGTTTGTATACAAATTCTCTCTCTAGTCTAACACTCCAAATGAATCCTTTATAATGGGAGTCACTCACTTCCTATTTATAGGAAAGACTCAACCCATTTACACATACAAGAGAGTAAGCCTAAAACACTACATCCAAGAGTGACTTTGTACCCTTAACAATAAACTAATAACTAGTTGCAATAAATATTAGACTAAAATCTAGTGATAATGATAGTAGGTTTCGTCGAAGGAGAATAAAATTGTTAAAAGCGAAGCGATGCCCAAGTTTGGATTCATCACTTTAACAAGTGAGTGCGTAGTTACTTTCAACTTACACATCGATATGAAGTATTTAATATAAATTAGGTGCTTTGTGTGCATATTATATGTGTTCTTAATATCTATGTTGGATGAACAAAATATATAGGTTTTATTCAATTTAAAATGTATATATGTATTTTATACATATAATTATGATGGGTAAAGATGGGTAGATGATATAGATGATGCAAGAAATGATGAGGCCTCCATATAGATGACGACCATGGACTATTCTAGATAGTCCAATGGAACGCTGGCAGGCTCGCAACCTGTAGGTGTTTTTGAACTACGTGTTCACCAGGTGTATTCCATCCCCCTCATGGTTGCCTTTTTGACATATATTACTAAGGAATACCTTACGCAATGTTGTCTATCCTGATGATAATCCTTAGGCTAGGTCCCTTAAATTAGAGGCATTGGGGACAGAGAGCGAGGATAATAGGAACGGGTAATCGGGTTGAATGATTTAATAAAATTGATAAACTTAATTATTTTGGATTGAAAACCCTATGTACACACCGGGCTCCCAAGCGTGACCAACTCAATTTCTTGTATTACAGGTAGTGACAATAAAGCACATGAGTGATGATCTGATGGAAGATCAATTGATTATAGGCCATTAGAATAATAGTTGTTGTAAGGCCTGTAATTTTTCTGTTTATGCTTATGTATTGTATTAACAATGACATCCCATCGTTTTTAATATAATGAAAACACATTTCTTCGGAAATGATTTGATAATTTACTTATGATATTTTTGGGAACAAATTCCGCAACATATTTCATCAAAAGGATACTCCGATTTTCAAAAAAAGGATAAACAAATCAGTCTTTTCTGACCGTGAAATTGGGGATGTCACAGTTGGTATCAGGGCATTAGTTTAAGCGAACTAGGAATTTGTAGGATTTCTAGACTTAAACTTAGAATGCTAAGCGATGACTGTGAGGTGAGTGTCTGCTATATATAGACACGAGCACTTGCTTATTTTAGGAACGATGCCTAAATTGCTTTTATGTGCTAAATGATTTATGTTATTATTTGATCGGATCTATGGTCTATTGCCAACTGGATCTGGAAACTTTATGTGTTCAGATTTCTAAACATTTGAGTACGATATTAGAAATGGCATGTAACTTTTCAGAGTGACAAGGAGGATTTAAACATCTATCATAAATAAAGTTCTAAGTTCACCTACTTTGGTGTATAGATCAACATGGAAAGAACCCGAAGCAGATTTTGAAACGCTAATGGAAATGTTAATCAGTGGCCTATGACTGAGCGTGCACTAGAGGTAGCAGCTACACCCGAGCCAATCACACTGGCAGGAGTACAAGCGATGATGCAAATGATTTTGTATCGTTAGATGGAAGAGACAAGGTGTCTACTTCAAAAAATATGGATGAACCTACTGCACCCATCGTACAGCCCAAGCTGAACATTGAACAATCAGATGAAGGAAATTATAGTTAGACTGTCAGTCATGCTGAGCCATGAGTGGATAAAAGAAACCACCCCAATGGAGGAAATGATGGATGAGGATGCAAGTACAAGGATTTCATTGCATCCAAACCACTGGGTCCATCTAGAAACCCAACACCTGTGGAAGTCATGGATTGGATCTCTAAGATGGAAATGATGTATGAAAGTTGCGACTGTAGCAACAAACAGAATACTGCTCTCGCGGTTACACTGTTAAAGTCAGCGGTACTGAGTCGGTGGAAGCTACTAGCTGATACCATGCCCAAGGGAGAAGCTATCAAGATGTCTTGGGAAGACTTTTTGGTGAAACTAAAAATGCAGTACTACTTTGAGCAGGATCTACTAGAGATCAACAACACGTTTCAGAACCTAGAGAAGGGAAGAATGAGCATCACCAAGTATGCTTCAAGTTTTACGGAGAAGATGAAGCTTGTTCCTTACCTAGTTCCAAATGAACTCTCCAAGGTCAACAAGTTCGCCAGTGGATTACCAGAAGACTTTAGTCCAATGATCAAACAAGCAACCACCTTGAAAGCCGCCATCTGGGAAGCTAAGAATGTTGAGACCCAAATAAGGGAGAAGGGTCTGGAGAGAGCTAAGGTAAGAGAGAAAAGGAAGTTTGATGGATCTTCAAGGTCCAACAAGAAAAGCAAATTCTCGAAGTCTGGCTCCAACAAATTTGGAGGAGGGGGAGGTGTAACATCCTAAAACTTAGAGCTAAAAATTTCATTTTTAAATACTAGTTATAAAAAGTAGTAGTCTGAAACATCGATACTGTCAACTCATTTCATAATCAAAACCTATATTTCAAATAACCAAAACATGTCATAGAAAAGTAATATCAGAGTACAACCCCCAAAGATCTCATAAAGCGGAGATCATAGTGTGATGCGCTGCAATCATGCCGGCTCCTTTCCTTTCGAAGAAGAAATACCTAAAACCAAAACTAAAAACTGGAAGCACGAAGCCTAGTGAGTTCCCCATCATACCACATAATCACATGTCAGGCATTTCTGGATGCCTAGCCTACCCTGTCAGGCATATATGGGTGCCCGACCTACCCTATCAAGCATATTTGGGTGCTCGACATACCCTGTCAGGCATATCTGGGTGCCCGATCTACCCTCTGGTGTATTCCAACCGATTATGGGGTCTATTTCACCCTTACCACTACCACATAATAACATAGCATACAAGCACATAAATCTCAACAGATAATGACATACTAGAAAATTATCTCTACTATAAACAACTACTAGTGGGTTGGCATTGGTGCCTTCGACCCACTTATACAAGGAAGGTAACTCACCTTGAATACTGGAAAGTAGCTGAACAACCGCCGACTCTGAATATCAACCCAACTCAAACTCCTAAACATAAAAGATTTCCTTTAAGTACCCTTTCATACTTATAACTCCTTAAGGGTCAACTTTGTTGTAAGTCAAAGTCAAATTCAACACCCAAGTCAAAGTCAAAGTCAACATGTCACACCCCGAAAACCAAAGGCAGAAACATTTCCGGGGTTGACTCCACGTTGAGTATCAAATCCATTTTACATAGTAAAACAGTAAACACAAAACATTACATTACATAATATTGTTTACATCTATTTGAAAGAAAGGTTATACAAGTGTTATATACATATATCATATGGACAAAAGCAAAGACGAGTCTTCGGAACGCTCCATCTTCTCCAATAGGTGGCAGTGTACCTGTCTAACGCTGACCTGAGAATACAAGCAGCTTGAAAATCAGCATAAAGCCAGTGAGTTCATAAGCGGTTTAGTTTTGAAAAGAACGAGTTTCCTTTGCTTTTTGAAAAAGTTTTTGTTTAAGAAAATCCCATATTTTCTTATGAAAACAGTTTAGTTATCTTTTGTTACAAATTCGAAAACGGTTTGTTATGTCATTCCAGGAAAATCCCATATTTTCCTAATAGTTTAGTTATTCGTTTGTTACTTTATTCGTATATGAGTGGTTATGCTACCCAAGGAAAATCCCATATTTTCCTATGTGATGTGTCGTCTATTCGTTTCTAATTTTGTTACTAGTTGTTATGTTACTTCAGGAAAATCCCATATTTTCCTATGTGTTGAGGTTGGTTCTTAAGTTTGATTTCGAAGTACTAATGATTATCATACTTGTATTATTAGTTAAGTATTCTAAACTCTTAGTTATCCTACATTCGAATGTCTATCATCTACTAACTTAGTTGTATTTTCGAATATTTGGATTCACCAAAAACGTACATTATAGTATTTTCGATTATTCTAATGATTTCCAAAAGAGTACATTAGTTGTATTTTCGTATCTCTGGCGACATTCTAAGGCGGATGTATTCGAAACTCAGTAGAGGTCCAGAGGCGTACTTTCGTATTAAATTCGAAACTCCGGTGACATTCAAGGCGTACACTAACTGTATATTCGAAGTCTTGGTGTCATCCAAAGGCGTTATTTCGCATTCGTAGTCCTATTTCTATTCTTATTCGTATTCGTTCTATCCTATTAGTTATATTCGTATTCGCATTCGTATTCGTACTAACCTAATAGTTATATTCGTATTCGTATTCGTATTCGTACTATACTATTGGTTATATTCGTATTCGCATTCGTATTCGTATTCGTACTATACTATTGGTTATATTCGTATTCGTATTCGTGCTCGTATTCGTACTATCCTATTGGTTATATTCGTATCCGCATTCGTTTAGTATTAATCTTAGTTATGATTAGTATGATTTCTTTTACAAAAAGTAATATAGTTTAAAACACTTTTTAAAGAAATCTGACTTTAGTGTAACTGTTTACCCTGCAATTCGAATCATTAGTTATCACGATTTTCGATATTAGAAACATACATGAAATAGAACATTTGAACTGAAAATACGTTTAAGTACAAGATTTCCTTGTACCTTTGCTTGTATTCCCCCCTGAAAACATTTGAAAAACATTGGAAAACATTTGAAAAAGGGTAGGGGTATGAACTCACTGGTTGAGAAACGCGTCAGTTTGGATCCTAAACGTCAGTTCTGGGTTTGCGAACGCACAAGATTCCTATGGATTATGAAATGATACACATTTGTATCTAATTAGGACTTGATTAATTTATTTGTTAAGGACATACACTTCTAGTTGCGGAAACACCCCATTACAAGTGTTTGGAAGGACCCGGGTGACATTTGGGGACACATTAAGCTTGGATATTGAGTTTACTCTTCAAGAGTAAACTCATACAAGAGTTTTCAGCCCTATAAACCTCATCCACATGAGTTCACGGCCGTGAACTCATGGATGGTGATTTTGGGTGCAAAATGACTTCAAAACACTTGGGAAATAATGCTAGACTTGGATTTTAAGCTTTGGATTGGATTGAAATTCACATAGGGGTTATTTATTGAAGTTTACGGCTGTAAACATGGAGTTTACGGCCGTAAACTCCCCTTCACACTCAATCCTTAATGTTTTGGGTCCTAAACAATCACATGTGATTCCAATGATATTTCCCAAGCCTTGAATGGATTTTTAGGGGACTTTTGGCATGGTTTTTGGAGTTTACGGCCCATGAACCCCCCTCATGGCCGTGAACTCCTTTGATGGGTGTTTTATTATGTTTTAAGGCTTCTAAATTGATGGTAGACACTTCTAGAATTTATCTCATAGCTTAAGGTGTGTTTAAGTGGCATCTTAACACATTTAGAGGAGTTTACTCCCCATTTTAATGAGTTTACAGCCCAAGCGTTTTCTTGGGCAGTAAACTCAAGTTTACTCCTTTAAATTGATGTTCAAGGTGTTCCAAGGCCAAAACCATAATTCTACAAGTCGTATCTAAGCCTTATTGGTGTTTTGGAAGGGTTTAAGGGCTTAAAAACCTTTTTTATATGTGTTTACGGCCCAAGCATGCTCCAGGGCTGTAAACACATGAACAAGGCTCTAAATCATGCTTTAAGGCATTCTAACTCCATTCCATTAAGTCATCTTGCCATATCTAAGGTCTAATTGTGGTTTGGAAGGGTTTTGTTGCTCCAAAAACCCCATTTATATGAGTTTACGGCCTAGGACTGTTCTAGGGACGTAAACTCATGATAATGGTCCTAATCCATGGTTTAAACTCGAATTTGAAGGTCAAATATGCTATACAAGGAGTTAAGGAGGATACCTTGGTGATTAGAAGCCTTAATTTGATGATTTGGACCCTTAAAATTGAATTGAGTAGAGAGGTTAGAGAGAGAGTAGAGAGATGAAGCAAAAGCTTCAAATGAAAGCTTGAACACATTTAAATAGGTCCCAAAACTTGGACATGGTGGAATTCTACCCGATACTGGCATTAAACGGGGCTTTTGGTCGCACCCGATTAAGTTTCCGTAACCCGGCGAGGACGTTTCTAAAATTTTTGAAATAAACATTTTGGGCTAATTTCATGAGTTCCTAAGGGATTTGGACACTCATTAGTATTAAATAAACATATAAGTTTAAATAATTAAAACCAAAAATAAATCGGAACAAATTGAATAACGGCGAATTTTTACGGGTAGAATGGGTTTCGGTGATGGACAAATTTCAGGTTGTTACACAACATTCCGAGTTGACTCAACTGGCCGAGTTACTCTTCAACTCGTTGAATTTCCATAAACCATATAATCATGATATTACGATCCAACTCGTGGACTTTCTACTACAACTCGTCGAGTCCCTCTTTTTCCAAGAGAGTCGGAATACTTCCAGGACAACTCCTCGAGTTCTCTTATGAACTCATCGAGTTCTTCAATCTGTCAACCTACTTAATGCATTAAGTCCCTATTCTTCAAACCAAGACCCTATCTTCTTAATCCAAACTGTAAATACGTCTATAAGGGTAAAGTTTCCAACTTTACCCATTAAATACCTCTCCCAAATGCATAAAACTCAAACCCTAACCCGAAATGTTTAGATCCAACTCCAAAAGCCATCAAAACTTCAAGATAGACCATGAGGTCATAGATCTGGACTCAAGGGACAGATTGGTCATGTAAAGTTCCTATCTTACTCGCATGCATGACCTAATGGGGCTTAAAAGGCCAAAATGATGGTCCAAAGGTTGCATGGGACTTCCATGGCCATAAAGATGACACCATTATGCCATGAAGTCCCCTCATGACCCTAGATTAGAAGGGTTTTCCCAGCTGGGACGTCCAATCCCCACAACCAATATACTTGGACCAAAATATGAAAGGAAGCATCCTAAAACTAGATCTAAGCATGCCATGGACAAGGTTGAAGCTTTATACCTCAGATGAATCATAAATGAAGTCCAACTTCTAGATCTACCCTCCTCCCACACGTTCTTGCTCCTCCTTCAAGTTTCTTCTTCTTCAAACTCTCCAAGAATGCACAAGATTAGCTTATAATCACCAAAAACGGCTTAGGGTTTTGGACAGTGGAGGCTGGAGATGAGGCCAACACGTTAGGGTTAAGGTGTTTAAATAGGTTGCAAAACCCTAGAATTAGGGTTTTATTTTTGCCACCCTACTCGCCGAGTTGAGGCCTCCCAACTCGTTGAGTAGGTTTCGAAAACCCACGGTCCAATTCATCTCTACTCGACGATTTTGGGGCCTCTAACTCGTCGAGTTTCTATATAAAAGTGAATAGTTATAAGTTATATACATACCAAGAACCAGGCGTTACAATTCTCCCGCACTTGTCTCAGACTTCGTCTTCAAAGTCTGATGCGGCCGAAAATAGCTCTAGGTAGTGCTCCCTAATCTCATCTTTCGGCTCCCACGTCCATTCCGAGCCCTTGGGATGCTGCCACTGCACCTTCATTACCTCTACCCTCTTGTTCCTCAGATCCTTCGTCCTCCTATTGATAATGGCTATCGGTCTCTCGGTGTAGTTCAAGCTGTCATACACCTGAATATCCTCCACAGGAACCACCGTGGTATCATCAACTATGCACTTCGCAATTGCGAAACATGAAAAGTCATGTGGATCTGTTTAAGCTCTTTTGAAAGATCGAACCGATACGCTACCTTGTCCACCCGGGCTATAACCCTAAAAGGTCCGATATACCTGGGGCCCAACTTGCCCCGTTTTCTAAAGCAGGTGACACCTTTCCAAGGTGACAACTTCAGAAGGACCATATCCCCAACTTGAAACCCTAAGTCCGATCGGCTTCTGTCGGTGTAGCTCTTCTACCGACCCTGGGCTGTCTGGAGTCTACTCTAGGCTTGTTGGATCTTCTCTGTCGTCTTGAGTACCACTTCGATACTCCCCATGACCCTATGTCCCACCTCAACCCAACATATCGGGGTCCTGCACTTCCTCCCATAAAGCATCTCAAAAGGAGGCTGCTCAATAATGGCATGGTAGCTATTGTTATAAGAGAACTCTGCCAATGGAAGGTAGGTAACCTAGCTACCACCAAAGTCTAGAATGCACACCCGCATCATATCCTCCAAAGTCTAAATGGTCTGCTCGCTCTAACCATCTTTCTGCGGGTGGAAGGCAGTGCTGAAGTGTAGATGAGTGCCTAACTCGTCATGAAACTTCTTCCAGAATCTGGAAGTGAACCGCACATCCCTGTCAGGAATCACTGAAACCGGCATCCCATGTCGAGCTACTACCTCCCTGATGTAGATGTGTGCCAGCCTCTCGGCCGAAATACTCTCCTGGATCGTTAAGAAATATGCACTCTTGGTCAACCAATCCACGATGACTAAGATAAAATCTACCCTACGTGCGGTCCTGGGAAGCTTTGTGATGAAATCCATAGTGATGTCTTCCCATTTCCACATGGGAATCTCCAACGGCTGTGTCGTGCCATGAGGTCGCTGATGCTTGGCCTTGTCTTTCCTGCAAGTCAAGCACCGGTCCACATACCAAGTTATGTCCCGCTTCATGTATGGCCATCAATAGTTAGGGCGAAGATCTCGATACATCTTCGTCGCCCCGGGATGAATGGAGAATCTTGACTTGCGAGCCTCCTCCATCAGAACCTAGCGCACACCACCCCAGTAGGAAACCCATACCCTACAATGCAGTGTAAACAATTCACAACTATCATAATCGAATGAAGCCACCTTCCCTATGATCCGCTCACACTTTCGGCGCTCCTCCTTCATACCCTCGATTAGAGCCTCCTGAATCCGCTCCATCAGCTGACTAATCACTGTCGTCCTCAGGCATATATCCCGAATCGGAGCCGCAACTGCCTTGCAGCTAAGAGCATTGGCCATCACATTGGCCTTTCCTGAGTGATAAAGGATCTCATATTCGTAATCCTTCACCACATCCAACCAACGTCGCTGTCTCATGTTTAGAGTGGGCTGATCCATCAAGTACCTTAGGCTCTTTTCGTATGTGTAGATAATAAAGTGGACCCCATAGAGGTAGTGTCGCCAAATCTTGAGGGGAAAAAAACTGCCCCCAACTCCAGGTCGTGTGTCGGGTAATTTTCCACGTGAGGCTTCAGCTGCCTCGAGGCGTAAGCGATGATGCACCCTCTCTGCATCAACACTACGATTGAGCTCATGATATACGCACCCCAATATACTACAAAATCCTCAACGCCCTCTGGCAGGTTTAATACCGGTGCCTCGCACAACTTTTGCCTCAAAGTCTCGAATACTGCCAGCTGCTCAGGCACCCACCGGAATGTCACAGACTTCTTGGTTAGTTGGGTCAATGGAACAAAAATCTTGGAGAATTCTTGGATGAATCTCCGATAATAACCTGCCAGACCAAGAAAGCTCTGAATCTCATATGGAGACCTCAAAACCTCCCATCTCAACACAACCTCTACCTTGGCCGGATCGACCGCTATACTGTTCTGATAGACAATGTGCCACAAAAACTGCACCTTGTACAACCAAAACTCGCACTTGGAGAACTTTGTGAAAAGTCTCTCCCTCCTCAACGTCTCCAACACTTCCCTCAAGTGCTCCTCATGTTGCTCCTACATATTGGAGTAAACCAAGATGTCATCAATAAAAACTATCACAGACCGATCCAACATCGGTCTGCATACACGGTTTATGAGATCCATGAACGCGGCAGGAGCATTGGTGAGCCTAAACGGCATCACCACAAACTCGTAATTACCATATCGGTTCTGAAAGGCTGTCTTATGCATATCTTCGTCTTGGAATCTCATCTGGTGATAGCCTGATCGCAAATCAATCTTGGAAAACCAAGATGCTTCCTGAAGCTGGTCGAAGAGATCATTGATCCTTGGGAGTGGGTAACGGTTCTTCACCGTTACCTTATTCAACTTCCGGTAGTCTATACACATCTGGTGGGATCCATCCTTATTCTGCAAAAATAGAATCGGGGCTCCCCAGGGTGAACTGCTCGGTCTAATGAATCCCTTGTCTAACAGCTCCTACAGCTGTGTAGACAACTCCTGTATCTTAGGAGCAGCCCACCGATACGGTACCTTGGCTATCGGAGCCGCACCCAGAACTAGGTCAATCCTGAACTCCACCCATCTCTCCGGAGGTACCCCAAAAAAATCTGTCACACCACCAAACCAAAACGGCGGAAACATTCGTGGGCGGAGGATGTCATGTACAATATCATAACAATGCACAATAGTAAAACAAGCAACAACATCATCCATTGCATTAATAATATAGTTTATACATGTGTGTTCTATATATAGTTTGTAAGACACCAAAAATATATCAAAATAAAAGACGAGTCTTGAACATGCTCCGTCTTCTCAAAACCTGGTCCGGTGTAACTGTCTACTGGTGACCTGAGAATACAAGTTATTTTGAAAAGAGAGTATCAAAATAAAAGTTGAGTGAGTGCATAAGTATTTTTGTGTCAAAAGTTTGCATCTGTTTCATGAAAAGTTATGTAAGTGTTTGGATGTACATGTTTGTATACTTCATAGAAAATCCTATATTTTCTACTAAAATGAAAAGTAGTCTTCTACCAAGACTCAACTGTTTTGTATGTTTGTTTCTCTTTGAAAAATGATGTAAGATGTATGTTTGTACTTGTAATAGTATAAATGTGGGTTTTCCATATTTGTAAAACTATCTTTATACGAAAAATAGTATGCATTTCTTATGTGAGAATATCATTGTATAAATGTAATGGAAAATGAAGATGTACAGTAGTGTTTGGATAAAAATACTCTACTGATGCCCTAACTACCTTAAAACCAAGCTGTTAATTAAGGTAATAATGTGATTAGGTTATAACCATGCTTGATTGGCTAGTATAAACCACGACATTCTTCAGACGTCGAAAATGGTATGACATTTGTCACCCGTAGACCTGCAGGTCCCACTATAGCTAGCAACAAGGTGTAGGATGGTCAATCCTGTATAGATCTATACACAAACTCACGCTCTCCCTTCAAGAGACTCTGGTTACAAAACGTGACACAAAAAGTATATTGTTATGCCATGAAATAGTGGCTCACATTTTAGTTATTCTGTTCTTGTTATAGTATGTATGTTCCTTTTTGTTCTTGTTATAGTATGTTTGTTCCTTTCTGTTCTTGTTATAGTATGTATTGTAATGTATAGTAATGATATGAATGTACCGACTCTTGTATGTTTCTCTGTTCTAGAAATAGCATGTAACGAATCTCTAAACTATACCTATTATAGTTTACTAGTGCATTTGTTTGAACTATTACTGATTTGTAGAAAAGACTCAGTTACTCACCATGAGCAACTAAATTAAGTATGTTCCTTAAAACTGGGTTTAATATTCATATATGTATTTGATGAGTATAACTATGATTTAACCGACAGTCGAACTAGTGATCCTACCCTAAGCCAACAACCAAACAAGGAACATGAGTCAATGTATTTAGCAGTTGTCCTAAGTCCGTTAAAGCATACTTATACACAAATAGATAATTGAATATGATTTGATATAAAAGAAGTTTAAAAAAGTTTAAAAGAGTTTTAACAAATTTTTTAGTATAAGAAATCCTTTCGGTTGTTGTTTTCACATATAAATGGTTAACACAATTGTATTGTGTTCTACTTGTATCCCCCATAAAAGCATTTAAAAGTGTAATTATAGGGGTATGAACTCACCTATAGTGAGTGATTCGAATGAAAGATCGATATAGGATGCTTGGTATGCCAAGTGAAGTCCTAAGCACAAATGGATCCTATTTTGCATATATTAACACATATATGTATGAAAATTAGAGCCTATAACCACTAATATGTAAAGGAAACAACCTTAGGAACTAGGAAACACTTACAATGAAGTGTTAGGATCGAAAATAGGAGGCTGAAACTTGTTCACGGCCAAACAATGAGGGTTCACGGCCTTAGAGTAGTTCACGGTCCAAGAACACTTGAAGTGTTCATAGCCCTAGCTTGATTCTATGAAGGGTTTATGGCCAAAGATGAAGGTTCACGGCCCTATGAAGGGTTCACAGCCAAGCACACTTGAAGATCCTTGATGAAAAGATGATGAATCAATATGGAAAGCAAGGAACTTCTCATAAACCTTAAGAAAGGGAGGAGTTACTTACAATTTTGAGACGAAAGGAGGCTCTTTTGTGGATGATACTTGAGAGAGAAATGATGTATTCATGGCTGGAAATGGAGAAGTGCAGAGAAAATGGCCAAAACTCTTATATATGGCATGAGTTCACTGCCAAGGATGGGTTCACGGCCGTGAACTACTTTTGGGGGTGATTCCGGCTCGAATGCAGTCCACTGATCTCTAGAGAACACTTCCTAACACACAACCCTCAAGTGTACTTGGCCTAGAAACTCTCAAATAGACCTTAACACATTAAAAGATAACAAAACAAGACTAAACTTTAGATTGATTTGATTGGCTTACAAGAAAAATTACGGGTTGTCACATCATCCCCATGCTAAAGGGAATTTCGTCCTGAAATTAGAATTAAGCAAATACACATAGACTAAGGGAAAATATGAGAATATTTATGTTTCATTTGCTTGACCTCGCGGTCCATGATTTGTACTGGTTCTTCCACGAAGTTGAGGCTCTCAATGATTTCGATTTCATCAAGTGGGATAACAAGAGTCTCATCGGATAAGCACTTTTTCAGGTTTGATACGTGGAAGGTAGGGTGTACATTACTAAGTTCTTTAGGTAGTTTGAGTTTGTAAGCTACAGGGCGATCCTAGAGAGAATCTCAAAAGGTCCTATATACCTTGGATTTAGCTTACCACACTTTCCGAAGCGTATCAAGCCCTTCCAGGGTGAGACTTTCAATAGAACAAGGTCACCAACCTGATATTCCACCAGTTTCTGTCTCTTGTTAGTGTAGATTTTTTGTCGGCCTCTTGAGGCTTTTAATCGTTCACAAATTTGAACAATCTTCTCTGTCGTTTCCCGAATGATTTTTGGACCCATGAGAGTGCTGTCAGGAACTCGTCCTTTATCTAGTTGCGTGTCACCCACCTCAGCCCAACATAGAGGGGATCTGCACTTCCGGCCATAGAGGGCTTCGAATGGAGCAACTTTGATACTAGAATGGTAGCTGTTGTTGTATGAAAACTCGACTAATGGAAAATGGGTATCCCATGCTTTACCAAAGTCGATCACACAAGCTCGCAGCATGTCTTCCAACATTTGTATCATTCTCTCACTCTGTCCATCAGTTTATGGGTGGTAAGCTGTACTCATGTCCATCCTAGTTCCCAAGGACTTTTGTAGCGACTGCCAGAATCTTGAAGTGAATCTACTCTCTCTATTAGAGATGATGGATATGGGAACACCATGTAGTCGTACAATCTCCCTAATGTATGTTATCGTCAGTTTATCCATCTTGTCAGTCTCTTTGATCGACAGGAAGTTTGCGGACTTATTTAAACTGTCAATGATCACCCAAATGGTATTGAGACCACCCGTTGTGTTGGGCAACTTGGTTATGAAGTTCATTATAATGCACTCCCACTTCCACTTAGGTATCTCCGGTTGTTGTAGTGAACCTAAGGGTTTTTGGTATTCGACCTTAACCTTGGCGCAAGTAAGACACTTGCTCACGAAGGTAGCAATCTCTTCTTTCATGTTAGGCCACCAATATAACTTTTTGAGATCCGGATACATCTTATCTGAACCTAGATGATTGTGAGCCTCATTCATGACAACGTCTCTGAAACCACCTAGTTTCGGTGTCCAGATCCGATCCACGAGATATAAGGCTCTGTCACCCTTGATTTCTAAGTTCTTATCCATCCCTTTAAGGGATTCACCTGCCATATTTTCAGGTTTTAAGGCTTCCAGCTGATCCTCCTTAATTTTTGTGGACAGATGCGAATGGACTGTCCTAGTCAATGCCTTAACTCTACGACCTGAGTATTCTTTCTGACTTAGGGTGTCATCTACTACGTTGGCTTTACCGGGATGATTACGAATTTCGCATTCATAGTCATTGAGTAGCTCGACCTACCTTCGTTGTCTCATGTTGAGCTCCTTCTGATCGAATATATGTTGAAGGATTTTGTGGTCTGTAAAGATAGTGGTCTTCATACCATACAGGTAGTGTCTCCAGATCTTCAGAGAAAATACCACTGCTCATAACTCAAGATCGTGTGTAGTGTAGTTGACGTCGTGCATCTTATACTGTCTTGAGGCATAGGCGATGACCTTTCCTCGTTGCATAAGAACACAGCCAAGCCCTTGGTTTGATGCATCGTAGTAAACCACGAAATCTTCTATCCCTTCTAGGAGGGATAATATAGGTGCGCTGCATAAGGCTTGCCTCAGTGTTTGGAATGCCTTCTCTTGTTTATCTTCCCAGTCAAAGGTTGCACCTTTTTGGGTCAAGGCAGTAAGTGGTTTCGCAAACCTTGAAAAGTTCTAAATAAGCCCGCGATAGTAGCCAGCGCGGCCTCGAAATTGACGAATTTCTGGCATCTTCGGAGCTGACTAGTTCTCAATGGCTTTTATTTTGGAAGGATCCACATGAATTCCCTCTTCTCTAACCACGTGACCCAAGAATTCAAATTTTTGAATCCAAAATTCGCACTCAGAGAACATCGCATAAAGCGTCTCTACTCGTAGTGTTTCTAAGATCTGTCGTAGATGTTGACTATGCTCCTCCTTACTACGAGAGTAGATCAGTATGTCATCGATGAATACAATAACGAACTGATCTAAGTAAGGATGGCACACCCGGTTCATTAAGTCCATGAGCATTGTGGGCGCATTGGTTAATCTGAAAGGCATCACTATAAACTCGTAGTGTCATCTTCCTCTAAAACTCATAATTGCTGATACCCGGATCTCAGGTCAATCTTGGAAAAGTAGTTTTCCCCTTGTAGTTGGTCGAACAAGTCATCTATATGTGGTAGAGGGTATCGGTTCTTAATAGTCAGTTTGTTTAGCTCCCTATAGTCGATGCACATACGAAACGATCTGTCTTTCTTCTTTACGAACAAGACCAGTGCTCCCCAGGGTGAGAAGCTTGGTCTGATAAATCCTTTGCTGAGCAGTTCGTTCAGTTGACCAGATAGTTCCTGCATCTCAGGTGGAGCTAGTCGATAAGGCGATTTGGCTACAAGAGTAGCTCCTGCAACTAAGTCGATTCTGAACTCGACTTGACGTTGTGGTGGTAATCCTGGTAGTTCTTCGGGAAAGATGTCGAGAAAGTCGCATACTTCGGTGATGTTCTTTATGTCTTTCGTCTCTTGGCTCACATCAACCACATGAGCAAGGAACACATGATATTCCTTTCGTAAGTACATGTGGGCTTGTATACTTGAGATGATCCGAAGGTTTGTGCCTGGTTTGTCGCCATAGATAACTAGGGTTTTGCTATTTGGTAGATTAAGACAAACGACCTTCTCAAAACACATGATGTTGGCACGATGAAGACTCAACCAATCCATGCCGATAATGACGTCAAAACTTTTAATTGAGACAAGCATGAAGTCGATTGGAAATGAATGGCTATCTAGAGATAGGGTACATCCTATGTATATACTGCTAGTGCTCTCAGTTTTCCTGTTATCCATTTCTACGGTGAACGGTTCTTTTAGTACTCGTGGTTGTTGTTTAAGTAAGTGTACAAATTTTTGGTTCACGAAACTCCTCTCCGCTCCACTATCAAATAGTATGCATGTATAAGTGTTATCGAAGAGAAACGTACCAGTGACCACTGTAAGGTCTGCCACAACTTCCTCATGGCCTATCGCCAAGACTCTTCCCACTCCACCAACATTCCCTATTTTTAGGTGGTTCGTCTTATAGTGAACAACCTCCCCACATCTATAACAGGCCTGGCCCATTCCAACGCCAGGGACCTGGGTGATTGGTCTAGCCGGAGCTTTAGATAAATGAGCGGTATGTCCTTTCCTGTTGCAGTTCGTATACTGCATTTCCTAGCATGGTCCGTTGTGGTGGAAGTTGCACTTGCTACACTTTGGCAAACTCGTAGCATACTATTTCGCCGACGCAATGGCAGCAGGTGCTATTGCAACATGCATAGCCACGATCTGCTGGTTCTTGGCAGATTTCTGCGCCGCGTTGTTCTTTTTCTTGTCTCAAAACTTCCGCTTGCTGTCGGCGGTTTTGGCTGGTTCTGGGACAATAGGGTTTTTCGTTGTTGGTGTGCGGACTCCATGATCAATGAGTCACTGTGCCAATCATTTGGCACTGTCGAAGGTAGCGGGGTTGGAAGCTAGTACATTCCCTAAAATGGAGGTACCAGCCCCCAGATATACCTCTCGATCTTCTTCCCCTCAGTGGGGACCATTCCTGGACATAGAGCCACCAGATCGCTAAATCTGGCAGTGTAGGCTACTATGTCGGAACCCTTCATGGTTAGGCTCCAAAGTTCCCGTTCAATTTTGTGAACTTCGCCCCTCAGGCAGTACTCCTTAATCATGAGCTCCTTCAGAGCTTCCCAACCCATCGCATTAGCCACTACTAGGGTAACTGATTTGACATGGCTATTCCACCATGTGAGGGCTCTATCCGAGACTTTTCCTCCTAGATCTTCAACTTGTAAGTGTTTCTAGCCCTATTAAGTTAATATATACTTAATCTAGTGATCTAACACACTTCCATCTGTGAAATCTTTCCAAAAGTTTAGATCTTCAAGTTTCACCAAGAACACCAAGAACACACACTAGTGTTCTTGGACTTTTAGCACCTTTTCAAGCCTCTACCTAGTAAGTACTTCTATCCTAGAGTATTATAAAGCTAGTTATACTTCCATATATCAAGAAATCACCCAAGAATCACCAAGATCAAGGTGTTTATGATCCAAGATGTTCTTGAACCGTAAACCCTAAAAAGGGTGCCAAAGTGTGCCCTAGTCCCTTCTAAGCCTTGGAAACTAGCATAGATCCTTTCCTTGATGAGCTTAGCACTTGAAAACATCAAAAGACCATAAACCATAAGGGTTTACGACCATAAACCCAAAGGAGAATGATCTAAGTAGCGTAAACTCCATTTAGGAGTGAAATGGTTCCCTAATCCCTTCCATAGGCTTATACTTCAAGTGGAAATGCTTCTAAGGACTTGTAGAGCTTCAAAACAACACATGGTCAAAGAAGCATGAGTTTATGACCGTAAACTCATGAGTTTACGACCATAAACTCAATGGGTTATGGTCACAAAACCATAAACTCCCATAGAGGGTCCTCTTGAACCCTAAACTCAATAGTAAAGTCGTACAAACCCATAGATGCAATCCTTCAGACTTATAGCACTTAAATAAAGTGTTTTACATGTCTTGGGATGTCTTAACTGGGTTATTTAGCTGTTTAATGACTAATTGAATATACATATATGTGTTATTATATGTTAATTAGGATCCTTGGGTGTGCTCAAGTCTTCACTTGACACTTAGCATCCTATACAATCCGTTCATCCAAAACCACTCACTACAGGTGAGTTCATACCCCGTTAATTAACCTTTTAAATGTTTTTAAATGTTTATAAATGCTTTATGGGGGAATACAAGTTGAATCATGCTAGTTGTTATATCAATCACATGTGATTAATAACTAGCATGCAAGTGGATTTACTATACGTTAATTGTTTTACCAAACAGATTACTTCAAATGGATTTCCAAAACGTTGTTACTTGTTTAAAACTCTTTATCAAACTGTCTTACATATTGAATGCTTATTTTCAAACTCTATTACAATTGTGTTTCAAACAAAAGTTTTCCTTATACTTAAAACTGCTATTATCAAATAAACTGCTTTCAAACCGCCTTACAAACTGACATCAAGTCATCATTTCTTAGTTATTAAATATTTCAAAGGTGTTACCAAAACTTCTTTTTATACTTTTATATTTTCAAATGCATGCCTATGTATGTATAGTTATATAAGTAATGTTTAAAGGACTTAGGAAGGCTAACTCGCTTTAACTCCTTTTCCATGTTTGGATGTGGCTATAGGGTATCGGTTATCCGTCCGAAGGTCATTTAAATATTAGTTATGTATCATGTATACATATATAGTCATAAAAGTTTTTTCACTCAATTCAATACCCTTGAGTAGCAAGAGTATACATTCGTGTTCATACGTACAAGTCATATTACTAGTAAACTACAATAGGCGTAGTTTAGGAAGTTACTAATACTATTACTAGAACAATGAATCATACAATGAGTCAGTTCATACATGAGTCAATACTTGATAGATAGAGAGAAAACACACAATACAGCTGGTACACACAGTACATTACTATACTTACTAGATAGAGAGAGAACACACAATACAGCTAGTACACACAGTACATTACTATACATGCTAGATAGAGAGAGAACACACAATACAACTAGTACACACAGTTCATTACAATACAGGATAGACAGAGAAAGAACACACAATACAGCTAGCACATACATTACATATACATTAATACAGTTATGTGAGCCACTAAACGGGGCATGGCACTACCTGTCATGACCATTTTTGTATCCAGAATCTCCTTAATTGGGGAGCGTATGAGTTTGCGTATAGATCTATACTGGATTGACTATCCTACACCTTGTCGCTCGCTATTGTGCGACTTGCAAGTCTACGGGTGCCAAATGTCATTTCTTACGGCATCTTACATCGTTGTTTTACTAGAGTCGGTAGCAGGATACATGTCGATCCCATGGTACTTTAAATTACAATTGGTTTAAGGTAGTTAGTACGACAATAGTTACTTATTACAATACTACAGTACTATAACATTTTTCCCATTACATTCACTTCGTGAATATTCACACGATGCACGGTAATGTAAAAACTATGTTTTTGGTTAATGGTAGTCAGATTTGGGAAAATACACACTCTTACAAGAGACACATACAGATACTAGATGCCTTGGTAGAAGGCTACTTTTAGTAGGAAACATAGGGTTTTCTAGGAGGTTCAAAACTTTTACATACTTACACTTCACATACGTACAAATACTTTCGTACAAATTCAGACACTAAAATAATTATGATCTCACCAGCTTTAAAGCTGATACTCTCTTTAAAAGTAACTTGTATCCTTATGTCAACAGTAGATAGGTACCGATGTAAGGTTTAGAGAAGATGGAGCTCGTTCAAGACTCATCTTTCATTTTGATTTATACTTTAGTGTCTATTAAACATGTCAGACCACACTTGTATTAAAATTATTTTATTAATGCAATGGATGATGTTGTTGCTTGTTTACTACTATTCATTGTTGTGATACTGTACATGACGTTCTCCGCCCCAGAACGTTTCCGCCGTTCCTGGTTTTTGGGTGTGACAGATTGGTATCAGAGCATTGTTTATAGTGAATTAAGTATATCAACCCATAAGTATAAATACAATGGGATTAAAAATACTCTGACCAAGAGTTTATAATTTTAAATAATAAAATAGTTAACTAAGTATACGTGCCTGCATTCATACGAAAATCCATGTCAGAATGACAAGAACAAAAGTATTACGATTGTTGAATATCAAAGGTAAGCTCGGGGATGTATGGTCAGTCTTGGGAATGGCATAGTCTGATAAACTATGCTGGTCCGAGGAGTGATTAGCACATGCCCAAGAATGGTTGTGATGTGTCAACAAGTCTAAAAACTTACCAACACTACCACAATGAGAACATTATAACAAAACCTAAGTCTAAGATACTATAGGAGTATTTTGTGTTACTATAATTACTTACTCGAGAACTAAAAATGATCTTCATTACTAAGTCGATAGTTTCTAAGTGGATACACCAAAGTTATATGTAACTAGGATGTCATAGACTTAGAATCTGTGAAATTTTTACTTTACCCCTATTCCTTGTGAATTTGGAGTTAAGGTTACTTATTCGAAGGCCTATCCTGTTTTTCTTACATATAACTGGTATGCACTTTACAAATAGTGATGCAACTAATGAAGATTATCTAATAATTATCTAGATATTTCGTCTAATAATTATTTTCTTACCCCAATTCTCGCATAGATAACATGGCTTGACTCCATCCCCACGGCAACCCGTACCTTCCGAATGAAGGTAATGCTGGGTGGTTTGGAGAAGAACCCGAGAATGATCATCCAATCCCTTTGAATGATCACCATGCTGAAGAACTTTCAGATGAGGATAACTCCGAACCCGAGGTTGAGAACCTACCCCCGGTAGCTCCCATTCCAAATCCTAACCTTCGTCCGCCTTTTCATGGCCCGATGCCCCCTTGGGTAGAAAGTTTGGAGACATGGAGTGAAAAGCAAGATCAACCTATGCCATTCAATGAAGACCGAAGCTTCTACAACTTAAGCAAAGGAAGCTTAGTAGACAGAGTTCTGCCAATCCTAGTCCGTAGAGTTGCTCGAAACGAGATTCAGGACAGGATAACTGTCCATCGTATCGCAGAGGTTGATGCGAATGCAGAAATGCATACCATCCGCACCAATCGCCTTGAACACATTCAGGAGAGATCTGAGAGAGATCATGAGACCCTATTGCAAGCACTAGCTGAAACTCGAGCCGAAGTCATAGAGCTCCGACTATGCTAGTGGGTGTACGAAAGATACCTGCTTGATATGGAACGCCAACTGGTTGAACTAAGGGTTCACCAGAGGGATGGCCGTCACTAGTAGTAGATGCCTTACTTTCTGTCCCTGTTAAAAGGAATCGTTTTTCCTGTCTATGTCCTATGTGGCATTTTTCTATGAAACTATCTTGTACTGTAGGTACTCTTAGTTAGGCCTTTATGCGGTCAAAACCTTTCTACTCTGGATATGATGTAAGACCCTCTACAAGGTCAATTTTCCTGAACTTATTAGGTCATGAATATCAAAGATATTGACGGTCGGCTAACTTCTGAGTCATTATTTGTTCAAATAATTTCATCATGCTATCATAGGATTCTATCTGAAACCCACTCTAGTCGAGTTATTGAACTAGGGTAATTTAGCTCAGGGATCATTCCGAATTATTTTTCAAGGGTTGGATCATGTTATTTACCAACCGATGGTACCTTGTTTTAAACGTCAAGCGTCGTGAGACTATTCTACAAACTTACTTCTACTTGTTACTAGGACTGCATCATAGGGATGTAGGTCAAACGTTCGCGAACATACTTCTATTCCGTACTAGGACTGCATCATAGGGATGTAGGTCAAACCTTCGAGAACATACTCTTACTCTTTACTTGAACGATCAAAATTCATCTAGGTTCAACCATAATAGCTCACGAACTCTTTTTCTTTTCGTGTAACAGAATCATGTCGTCATCCGGAAATAGGCAGCCGAACAACGAAACCCCTACACTACTAGAAAACTGACCTTTAATGACGCGCAAACAATAACACTCACCGATAGAGGGCGCGCATTTGTGGGTGCCCTAAAAAATAGTGTCAGTTTTGCAAAATTTGACAGATAGAAGACACGCATTTGTGCGTGCCCTAAAATTAGTGTTAGAAAAGAAAAAAAAGGAAATGCGGAGGGTGCCTTTTATAAAATGTGCGTCATGTAAGTATGTCGCTTTATAATTTTTTATGAAACACGCCTTTTAGGCGGGAAATGATCGATTGACAAAAATCCCCAAAATTTTGGAGGACCCGCTCATTCATTCCTCTCCACTTGCTGATGACCTTCATTTTCTCCCCCTCCTTCTCTCAATCAAGAAACCCTAACCTTTCTCTCTATTCACGAGCCAGTAATCACGACAAAGAAGATCAACAACAAAGACCAACTAGTTCGATTTATCCCTAAAACTGGTACAACTTCTACAAATTCCATGGCCACTTTAATATCCATAGATACGCTTTAAACCAATCTAACCATACCTTTGCCCAAAATTCTTCAAATATGGTCCGTCTTCATCTTTTATCTTCGCATATGGCCCATCTTCACATAATCAATAAGTTACTAGGGCTTTGAACCGGACCTCACATACTTCTTAGAGCTCACAACAGCTTCTCACATTTAGAAGCCCTTCCCGCTGGTAAAAAAACCCTTCCGATGGACACCCTAACCCGATGCCTTAAGCAGCGCCTCCACCGCCCACCACGTTTGTCATCATCTTCATCTAGGAGTTGTTCTGTTACTCATCGGTGCCATATGGCTTCCCAGAATAAGTCGTTGAGAACACGTATTATTCTAGTGATAGTCTTCCATCTCCAAATGACCTACAAATCTGCAACAAAAAACGTTACAACATCAAAACACGTATTGCAGATCCTGCTTCTTTGGACCGCAATGATTGGGTGTCGCTGATCTCTTCCAGGAGTTTCTTTTTGACAACGATGGCATCGGTCAGGTACTTTACATGTTAATAGATTTCTAGGGCTTATGTATGTTTCAATTTATATGCAACTTCCCCAAATTAATCTAGAGAAACTTCTAGGGTTTATGATTTTTTAGGTAATTTGTAGTGATTAGGTTAATTTACTCATAGTTTTGATTATGTTTTTTTATCATCATGTCCATGTCCCTTCTCTACTGTGTTCCTGTGAGTCTTATACTCAGTAAGAGGAAACTGAACGAAAAAAAATTCTTTTGGTTTCTGCATATATTTCCGGTAGAGCTCAATTTATGAATTTTATTTGCACTTCCAATGATAACCAATTTGTGATTCGTTGTTTCAGTAGTAAACCACCGTTTTGTTGAAACAGTTTTTGTCGGGTTTTGATAAGCTTCCTCTTCTTGAAGGCAAAATACATCCATGTTATTCCGACTAAAATGGCCATGAAACCAAATCCCATACCTGCGTGCATGATACCACATAATTGGTGAGTCTACATTTAACTAAGGTGGGTCTAATGACCCACTTAATTTTTTTAATTTAGTTAAATTTTAGTCATCTACCTTTAAAAAAAATTGAGGACCTATTTTTTCTATAAACTAATGCAAGATGAATAACCATAAACTATTTCATGTTTTCAAATTTCAACCAATCATTTGACTTCATTCGATCATTCAGCTGAGGTACTGGATGATCCATTTAAGGACACAAAAACGCTAAGATTACAACTGATTAATTACCTAGGGAGAATTTGATAACTGGGAACTCCGAAGTTTGAGCAAGACAACCTCGACCGTTGCTAAATTCATCTACAACGTAGCCATCTTTGCAAGAACACGAGTAACTTCCAAGAGTGTTGGTACAGATCCCCTCGCACAGGTTACTGTTGGGATCTTCACATTCATTGATATCTGTGATGATCGAATAAAAAATCAGTATAAATCAAATACTTATATATAACAGAATTGAGAATATTTTGATTGTGAAAGATTTAACCTTGATAGCCTGGATCAAGATATGGTTGACCTTGATAACCTTGATTACAAACGCATCTGTATCCCGGAGCTCCGGTATCAGAATCAATACAATGAGTATTTGCTTGGCAAGCCAAGACGCCGATGTTTCTAGCTTCACTGCAGCTACCAAGTCTTTTATTAGGGTATGTCTATCATTGATTATTTACCTATTACTTGATTTTGATTTGCAATCTGCACTGATTTCCAACTTTTTTAATGCTATTTGCGTTACAATGTATCAGATTAAGAATAATTAGAAAATGGTCCCTGTGCTTTCTGATTTTCATCGTGTTTGATCCACAATTGAAACTTTTTTAATTTTTGTCCTTATTTCAAGATTCCATATCGATTTTGGTCCTTGGAACCTTGAAATGAGAACCAAAATCGATATGAAACTCTGAAATAAGTACCTGAATCAGAAAGTCTCGGGGAGCAAGGACCAAATGGACAGAAGCCAGCTTCTTGCTGACAAATGGACTGCATGTTGTTTGTATGTTATGTTAATAAATTTTGTTGAGATATTTAGTTGGAAATTGAAGCTTCATGAATTCCTGAATTCTCTGTTTTCAGGGAATCAAACCAACAACAACAGTTTGATTGCAAAAGATGGCCAAGCATGTTAGTCAATACAAGAATTCCAGTGTTTTCGATGATGGTAATTTTTTCTCTTTGATTTAATAATAATATTTGTTTCTAAAAAGATTGTGCAAGTATTAATTTGCTGATTGGATTTATTTATTTTTCTTGTGTTTCAGGTGTTGAGACCACACCTGATGATGTTAAGGAGAAATTAATGTCAATGGATTTTTCTAAAGATGTGAAGTGCAAGTTGACTACTCAATTAGTTTGACATGGTTTATAAACTTTGTCATGCATCTATATTCAATGACAGATTTGTCTCCTGCCTAGCCTTTGTCTACAATCAGGAATTTCCATAAGGGTATTTAATCTCTGGAATAGAAAACAATCATTTTGCCTGGTAATTTGTGTTTGGTTATAAAATTACACAAATTACCATTTTACCCTTGCAAGATATGCTTATATTTACTTACTTATTGGATGTGATACTTTGTGTATGGTTGGAAGGAACTGGAACTGGCCTTGTTGTACCTGAGAAACCTCTTGGAAAGTGAGTTGAATTTGATCTTCATCTTCTCTTTGAACATTCTTTCTTATAAAATTTTGTTTTATAGAATCTTTAATAGGAGTATGTTTACTTAAATTTTATACAGTGACAGGGTTTTTCATGTTCAATGCTTGCATATTCCTTCTCATGATCGAACACCATTTGATGGTTATCATCTTCTCTTGTATTTATATTATGTTAAAATTTCAAGGAACCAAATGAGAGAGTAAATGACCATTTTACCATTATATTTGCATGAAGGGTTGATTAAAATTATGGAGGAAAGTGTAAAGATTGATTAAAATTTGTCCCCAAATAAGCCGATTTATTTTCTTGGAGAATCTTTTGATCATGTGCTCTACTGATGTGACAGTGGTTTTGGTGTCTTGGGACTTCCCGTGGATCATATTCAACATTTCAGCTTGTTACCCGGTAATTAATTAACTGTCTCTATCTACATGCTCTTTCACTTCACCATTGTATCTATTTTTCTTTAGTAAAATAAATATTAGGTAAAAGCATGGTGTGTTGTTATGAAACAAACAGGGCTTGTGTAGCCGCTAGATGAAGCTTGTATATGGCGCCAAACAAGAGGCACCGCCACTGAAACTTTAGGAGCCGAGAACAAAGCTAAATCCACAGAGAAGGTTCAATTACAATTTACAAATTTTCCCTTCCGTTTTCTTAAATATTTTATTAATCCAATATTATCATATCTGTCATATCGTGTATGTATGTTTTCAGATCCATGTGATCAAAATTTCCCTGGTGCTCCAACATTTTTGCCAGGTAAACCCAAGGGCTATTTGGTCATTAAAAAATGTTAAATTTTTATGGTGTCTAATCTGTTATTAAATTTGCAATTGTGCAATTTGCGGGGCAGCATCCTGGTGGGCTTGGAGTTCCTGTTGTTGGCATGGCGTTCCCTGGCTACGTTACTCAGCCCAATGGAATGGGGAATTCAGAAATGACATGGTACTTTAAATATATATAAGTAAATAAATATTTAAGATAATAATAGTTAGGTGATTAAATGGTTAAAATTGTGAAATTTTGTTGTAGGCTACCTATTTTGGCTGGTGCTGCTGGGGCTTTTGGCTGCTTCACCTTATATCACAATGGATGGTGCTTATCATGCTATGCCATCTGGCCAGACCTCTGCATTGCCTCCTACAAGGTCTGTTACTTGTTATTATGATTAACGATTCTGAGGGTATTTAGGTCATTTACTCAGAATTTTGCGTTTTCAAGTTTACTAGTAGATCACACTTGCTTGGCTAAATGTTATTTTGTATGCTTTCAAACTTGTCTTCTTCCTGAATTCTTTTTCTTTGTATGTTTAGCCTCATTCTTTTCTTCAATTAAGTGTTGTCTGGAGAGTGTTGTATGAACAACAATAAATCAACATTTTTTTCCTTCTTTTTCTTGTATGAACAATACATAGTCATAGTTTGACTTAATTAGTTGCTTATTTTGTTTATTAGTTGCTTGTTTTCTAGCTTATTATAGTCACTGATTGGTTTCTTGTTATGCTTAAATCTTAACAGCTATCATGGCAACCTTCAACAGTAGTTTTGGACAGGCACCTTCTTGCAAAAGATATCGTGTACGTGTTCTTCTGCTGCTATTGTGGATTCGGGAACATCCATGCTTACTGGTCCAACTGTATGTATCTCACGTGAAGCTTCTGCTAGAATTATTAATCTTAGAGATTTCAAGTTTTTCATATTTCTTGTATCTAATTAGTTTGTAAATTTCCATTATAACTTTTATTGATTTGTTTTATCTTTCCATGGAACGATTACTTGTATGACATTATATTTTGTGCAATGAATTGTATTTTTGTATATTATATTTTATTTATTAAGAGACATTAAATGAAAATTTAATTCAAAAATTAGTAAAACTAGAAAAAATATTTTTTTAAAAGATATAAAATTACGATACGCAAAAATGTGTGTCATCTTCATTTATGACATGGCCTTTCTTGACAGGGGCTTCCTTGATACGCAATGCATGTCATAAACACGTGCGTCGTAAGGTTACGACATGCAAATGCGTGTCGTCTTCCTTTATGACAGGGTCTTCCTTGATACGCATTGCGCGTCGTAAATGCGCGTCATAAATGCGCGTCGTCTCTCTTTATGACAGGGCCTTCCTTGACGTGCATTTGCGCGTCGTCTGAGTGTTTTACGACGCGCAATGAGCGTCGTAAAAGGCTGTTTTTCTAGTAGTGCTATCCTTCATATCGACGCCGCTACATTCCAAGACGCGATAACAGTTGTCGTGTCAGCTTTCCTTGCACACCTCGGCTCTGGAAATGCAAACAAGACTTACAAAGGGGTTGACAATTCCGATGGTTGTAACGATCTGAGAAATCAACAAATAGTAACAGTCGCTAACACCCAAAACAACTCAGAGTTCAAGAAACGGAAGCGTCAAGCCCAAACAGAACGCAAGCGATTTCAAAGGCTTGCCATGCAATAACAACCAGTGGCGACTCCTACCACCTCAACATCGGTCAAGCGTTATGAGGGAACACTCACGAAGTGTAACAAGTGTAGCTATCATCATAATGGATCTTGCCGAGTATTGCAATGCAACAATTGCAACAAGATGGGGCACATTGCTCGTTTCTATAGAAACACCTCCACCACCGGAGCCAACCAGGTTTGCTATAGTTGTGGTGTGACAGGACACTATCATAGGAATTGTCCAAAAGGAAAAAACAACGAAAGCACCCACGTCCATATAAATCCGACTCGACACCTCGCTTCCACCACCGATGCTAGTACCAGCCAGATATGTCACCAATGTGTTGAGATTGGGCACTTCAAGGAGGATTGTCCAATAACAAAGAACTCCAGCTCAAACGGGAGAATACTAAGGATCACTGCCGCAGGAGAGACTACTCCGGACCCATGTTAATGTAATTAAGGCGTTTCGTTGTAACAAACTTATACACTATTTAAAACTAGTGCAACTAGAGTCTTATCTTTTGCGAGATCCCGACAGTAAAGGGGCCCTCGTGCTGCATATACTTGCCTTTTGTAGTATACCTTACTCGCAGCAATGGTCTTGTAGTAAATCTCAAGTACTATAACTCTGTTAAAAGTTGCATGGTTGTGTTTAGTCTGTAATGCCTTTATGTACAAATCTAATGTCTTTTACTTCTAATTAAGTCTGACATTATCATACAACCTGAGTCAATTCGACCCGCACAATACCAGTTTCGTGCGCACATCTCTTTCTCCGTAAACATCTTTCTAGCGAAGCCGTCATTTCAGAACTCTGAAGCACTCATGCGTAGAGTACCTCATGCTTCTTATCCTTTTTGAAGAAACCTCAACAAACCTCCCCATAGCACCACTCGTACAGTGCATCAAGTTCAATCCAAAGATCCATACGATTGATATATCGCGGAAGAATGTATACACAAGGGTGGTATATAATCAAGGTTCTACAAGTTTAGAATTGATGATTCCACTTTAACTTCTTTTCCTCATTGGGATGTGAGCTTAAAGAAGAATCATTTATTCGACTACCTTTCCAATCTTAATTATATACGACTCGTATACACAAGACTGTGATTGATGAACCATGTATGAATTCTAATATGAACTTCAGGAAGGAGACTGCCCAAGACTACGAGTAATCACATTGTCATGCGAACATACTTAGAACCCAATACGACTCATGTAACCAGATCGCCCTATAGCCTAACACCTACGGAGATACAAGAACCGTCCGGACAGCTTAACGAACCACTTAGCAATGGAATGAAAAGACCAAGCTTCTCACCCTAGAGAGATCCGGTCTTGTTCTTCAAGAGGAAAGATGAAATTGTTTCATAGGTCCATCGACTTCAGAGACCTCGAAAAGATTTCCATTAGAAATCATTACCTCTGCCTCACATAGATGAGTCGGTTGACCAACCACAAGGAACTATTTACCTTTTAGAAATAGACCCGAGATCCGAATATCACCAGATATGAGTGTTAGTGAAGGATGTCCCGAGGACAATCTTCCAAACTCGATACGGACACTACGAGTCCGTAGTGATACCCCTCGGATAGGACCAATACGCTCGTAGTATTCATGAACTTAATGAATAGGGTACGCCATTCTTACTTGGATCAGTTCGTCCTGATCCTTGCGAATGACCTACTTATCTACCTTTGTAGTAAGGATGAGAATATAATCATCCACGACCCAGCTTACCCCGCGAACTCAGTAACGTACATTTTACCCTCTACGTCTCGAACTTGGAAAAGTATCTGTCCGACGAGACTTGTAATCCCACTCGACGAGATCGGGTCCAACGAGAGCCTCACCTTCGTGGAAGAACCGTAGTGAACATGGACCGAGAGGTCATGCGAACGAATCAGAGCCGCTTCCCATTAGTGAAAGTTCGTTGTAATGCCAACCGAGGACCTGAATTCACTTGGGAGCGTGAGAATCAATCGACTAGGAAGTATCCCCACTTCTTGTCTCGATTATTCATGCCTACTCTTTTACCTAAATCCTAATTTCGGGACCAAATTCCTTCTAATGGGGGGATGATGTGACAACCCGAAATTTCTATTCTGTACAACCCTTCACTTCAATAGAAGTCATAACAGTTTTTGCTAATTTTCAAGCTTTTTAGAATAAGTTTGAGTATTTTAGGATTAGCACTTTAGGAGATACCAGGAGAGAGGATGCCCTAGGGTTTATTGTGAATCAATAAAGTTCCAAAAATCCAAGAGTTTGGAGTTTACGGCCCAAATGGCATTTGGACCGTAAACCCTAATGACTATATATATGACACTTAGCCATTTTTCACACTTTTTCACCATTTCAAGTTAGAACTCAAATCCTCTCAAGTAGCATCCGACTTTTCCTCCTAGATCTTCAACTTGTAAGTGTTTCTAACACTATTAAGTTGAGATATTACTTAATCTAGTGATCTAACACACTTCCATCTATGAAATTATTCCAAAAGGTTAGATCTTCAAGTTTCACCAAGAACACCAAGAACACACACTAGTGTTCTTGGACTTTTAGCACCTTTTCAAGCCTTTACCTAGTAAGTACTTCTATCCTAGAGTATTATAAAGCTAGTTAAACTTCCATAAATCAAGAAATCACCCAAGAATCACCAAGATCAAGGTGTTTACGGTCCAAGATGTTCTTGAAACGTAAACCCTAAAAAGGGTGCCAAAGTGTGCCCTAGTCCCTTCTAAGCCTTGGAAACTAGCATAGATCCTTTCCTTGATGAGCTTAGCACTTGAAAACATCAAAAGACCATAAAACATAGGGGTTTATGACCGTAAACCCAAAGGAAAATGTTCTAAGGACCTTAAACTCCATTTAGGAGTGAAATGGTGCCCTAATCCCTTCCATAGGCTTATACTTCAAGTGGAAATGCTTCTAAGGACTTGTAGAGCTTCAAAACAACACATGGTCAAAGAAGCATGACTTTACGACCGTAAACTCATGAGTTTACGACCGTAAAATCAATTGGTTATGGTCACAAAACTGTAAACTCAATGGGTTATGGTCACAAAATCGTAAACTCCCATAGAGGGTCCTCTTGGACCCTAAACTCAATAGTTAAGTCCTACTAACCCATAGATGCAATCTTTTGGACTTATAGCACTTAAATCAAGTGTTTTACATGTCTTGGGATGTCTTAACTTGGTTATTTAGTTTTTTAATGACTAATTGAATATACCTATATGTGTTATTATATGTTAATTAGGATCCTTTGTTGGGTCAAAAATATGGTTTATACTTTGCTTTTCTGGGCAATTATATTTTTCTGTAATATTTTTGGAGTTTACGGTCATGTTTACGGCCATAAACCCATTTACGGCCCATGTTATCCGGCCCATGTTCTCCAAGTATAAATATAGGTGTTAGGGTGAGGAGTAGAGATTGATGAACCCTAGAGAGTTTACTGCCAGAGAGACAGAAGAACTATTGTGTGTTAGTGTGTGTGAATCTCTTGTATCCGAATCATCATTCTATTCATTAATACATTGAGATTCATCATCTACTTCTTCTCCTTCTCTTTTATTGTGACCTGGCATCATCCGTTTGATTGAGATTCCGCACCATCAAACGGATCTGACTGATACACGGGCATATTAGGGACTTACAATTGGTATCAGAGCAAGGTTGTATCAATCAATCTTTTTCAGATCTGGAGCTTGTTGGGTCAATTAAGAAAAAAAAGCTATAAACCAAGGGGGAGATTGTTGGGTCAAAAATATGGTTTATACTTTGCTTTTCTAGGCAATTATATTTTTCTGTAATATTTTTGGAGTTTACGGTCATGTTTTCGGTTGAGTTTACGGCCGTAAACACCTTACGGCCGTAAACCCATTTACGACCCATGTTATCCGGTCTATGTTCTCCACGTATAAATATAGGTGTTAGGGTGAGGAGTAGAGATTGATGAACCCTAGAGTGTTTACGGCCAGAGAGACAGAAGAACTATTGTGTGTTAGTGTGTGTGAATCTGTTGTGTCCGAATCCCTCAAACCAAGGATCTAATACCAACTTGTAACATCCCCAAATTTAGAACCAAAAATTTCAATTTTAAATTATAGTTATTAAAACTAGTAGTCTGAAACATCGATAGTGTCAACTCATTTCATAATCAAAACTAATATTTCAAATAACCAAAACATGTCATAGAAAAGTAATATCAGAGTACAACCCCAAAAGATCTCATTAAGTAGAAATCATAGTATGATGCGCTGCGATCATGCCGGCTCCTTTCCTTTCGAAGAAAAAGTACTTGAAACCAAAACTGAAAACCGGAAGCATGAAGCCTAGTGAGTTCCCCCATCATACCACATAATCACATACTGTCATGCATATCTTGGTGCCCAGCCTACCCTGTTAGGAATATCTGGGTGCATGACCTACCCTGTCAAGCATATTTAGGTGCTCGACCCACCCGGTCAGGCATATCTGGGTGCCCGACCTACCCTCTAGTGTATTCCAACCAGTTACGGGGTCTATTTCACCCATACCACTACCACATAATAACATAGCATACAAGCACATAAATCTCAACAGATAGTGACATACCATAAAATTATCATTACTATAAACAACTACTAGTGGGCCGACATTGGTGCCTTCGACTCACTTATAAAAGGAAGGTAACTCACCTCGAGTACTGGAAAGTAGTTAAACAACCCTTGGCTCCAAATGTCAACACAACTCAAACTCCTAAACATAAAAGATTTTCTTTAAGTGTCCTTTCATACTCATAACCCCTTAAGGGTCAACTTTGGTCAAAGTCAAACTCAAAGTCAACAACCAGGTCAAAGTCAAAGTCAACATTCCGAGTTGACTTAACTCGTTGAGTTACTCTTCACCTCATCAATTTTCCATAACCCACATAACCGTGATATCACAATCCAACTCATCGAGTTTCTCTTATAACTCGTCGAGTCCCTCTTTTTCCAACAGAGTTGGGACACTTCGAGGACAACTCGTCGAGTTCTTCAGTCTGTCAACCTTCTTAATGAATTAAGTGCCTATTCTTCAAACCAAGACCCTATCTTCTGGATCCAAGTTGGAAATACGTCTAAAAGAGTAAAGTTTCCAACTTTACCCATTAAGGACCTCTCCCAAACGCATAAAACTCAAACCGTAAACCAAAATGGTTTAGATCCAACTCCAAAAGCCATCAAAACTTCAATATAGACCATGAGGTCATAGATCTAGACTCAAGGCACATATTGGTCACGTAATGTTCCCATCTTGCTCGCATTCATGATCTGATGGGGGCTTAGAAGGCCAAAATGATGGTCCAAAGGTTGTATGGAACTTCCATGGCCTTAAAGTTGGCACCTTTATGCCATGAAGTCCCCTCATGACCCTAGATCAGAAAGGTTTGCTGATGTGTGTAAAACGCACTAGTTTTAATCCTATTACTTCAAACACAAATTAAACACACGAAAGGCAGTGAACCTATCGATTGATAGTATAGTTTAAGCAAGTAGGGTATCGAACATAGGGAACAGTAACAATCAAATTAAGTACTAGTATTACCTAATTAAAAACAATTAATAAAAGAGGGGGTTTCTCTAGTTTTTCAAGACTAGAAACTTAATCAATCAATTAACTTTCAAACAAAGACAATTAACCACTAAGAAGAACAAGAAAGGACAACTAGATTCAATGATAAAAGTGACTTCTGTTCAGATTCAATTCACTTATTCCTATGGTTGATTTCGTGGCAAGTGCAATGGATTAATATGTCAATGGTTACCGATTCCTAATGTAATTGGGTTCATGTTCATTATTACCAATCCTTTAGTAGACAAGTTAATTCAAACAATGGTCAGTTGATTAAACTAACAAGTTTCCTAGTGTTTAGTTCGTATCAAGCAAGACTTATAATAATAGTCAATCAAATTTGTTCAATTCAATCAACTCATGTATAGATGTTCATCACACATGCTCACACATTGATTTACATATTTTATAGTTAACCCTAGTTTCATATTCACTATTCCTAGGCATACAATCTTATATTCATAAAACTATATGAATCAAGTAATCAAGAAGATATTCATGCAACTCAATCACTTATTTGTTAACTAAAAACATTTATCATCAATACATAAGGATCTTTAATAAGCTTAACAAGATGAATAACCAAATTAATATCAATTCAACCACTCAATCAAACCATATTAATAAGATTATCTGATCCAAACAGAAGTAAAAAGCTTTTAGCTCATATCTAAAGCAAGTAATAACCTAAAATCAAAATCTAATGATTCAAACATGGATCAAAACAAAGATTAAGAAAAGAAGAATGATTATTTGCCTTTGATTCTCTTCTAAATTGTCTCTTATGTTGCAATCTCAAAAATAGCAGCTCCAAGAACCCCTCTGGTCTTCAAAAGTCGCAGCTAGCCTCCACAAAAAGTTAGGGTTCGAATGAGAAGAGTTTCTATATATAAATTCTGAAAACAGCGTCAACTCGACGAGTTTTCACCAAAAACTCGTCGAGTTTTTTCGATAATCTGCGTATACAGCATGTACGGCAAGGCATCTTTGAATCTGGAACATTCTAACCAACTCGTCGAGTTTCTGCTAAAAACTCGTCGAGTTTCTTTTGGAATCAACATTTTCTCAAAACACAAAAATCGTCCGAAATTGTGTCTAGTTTTCATAACATTTTGAATCTCGTCAATCGGAGTTACGGTTCATGAGATATGGCCAAAACATTGATGAGGGGTCAAGCTGTCCAGCAACATCCTTCTTTCTTCAAAATCCAAGATCCAAGCTTCCAATCACTCAATCCTCTTCCTTTCTCACCCGAGGATGTCTTTTATTGCTGAAATTGAAATATTAAGCTAATTAAGTATCTTTTGTTCATAAAATGATATAAAATCAACAATAATTAATAAGATAATGAATGATTTCTATGACTAAATAAGCCCATATCATTTGCCAAGCTAGGACGTCCAATCCCAACAACCAATATACTTGGAACCAAACGTGAAATAAAGCATCATAAAACTATATCTAATCATGCCATTGACATGGTTGAAGCTTTATACCTTAGATGAATCAGAAAATGAAGCCCAACTTCTGCATCTACTCTCCTCCCACACGTTCTTGCTCCTCCTTCAAGCTTCTTCTCCTTCAAACTCACCAAGAATGCACAAGATTAGCTTACAATCACCAAAAATGGCTTAGGGTTTCGAGATTAGGGTTTTGGACAGTGGAGGCTGGAGATGAGGCCAACCCCTTGGAGTTAAGGTGTTTAAATAGGGTGCAAACCCTAGAATTAGAGTTCCATTTCTGATAGCCTACTCGTTGAGTTGAGGCCTCCCAACTCGTCGAGTAGGTTTCTAAAACCCGCAGTCGAATTCATATCTACTCTCCGAGGTTGGGCCTCTAACTCGTCTAGTCTGTATATAAAAGTGAATATTTATAAGTTAAATACATACCAGGAACCAAGCGTTACAAGAGTTGAAGCAAGATGGTTGGAGAAGTGCAAAAAGAAGCACTTCGGAAAATATGATGGGGAGGTGACTTGTTACAAGTGTGGAAAAATTGGGCATTATGCCAATGAGTGTACATCCAACAAGTGGGTGTGTTATGGATGTAACAAACTATTGGATTAGGTGTTGAAGCCCATAAATATAATTGGTATATATTTAAATTGTTAGTAGCATAGTCCTTTTGGGTTGCACTCATACTAGCAACTAGACATGATGAATTTTGGAGGGAGAGTGATGTGCACAAAAGTACCCACTAATTTTAATATTTATAACCTAACAAACTTAACTAACTATGCACTTATAGGCAGTGTACCTAGTCAGATTACAGTATAGCTTGGGTAAGTTGGGTGTCGATCACAGGGAACGGTGTTACTAATTAATTTACTTACTATTAAATTAACCTAATTATTAACAAGTTTAAAAGGGGTTTTATCTGATTTTACAAGATCAGATGAACTTAAATTCAAATTCAATAAGTAAAAACACACACTCTTGTTTAGTTTGAATCCACTTCTTCCTTATGGCTAGCTAATGATTACAGATTATTAAGTTGGTTTTTAGTTGTATTAGTAATTTAGTTCTAACTTTACCAATAATTAACTAATTCATGTCAAACCATGTATGTTCACACATAATTAAACACAGAACTAATTATGAATGTAAATATGCTATGTAAGATTTGTTATATAAACGCAATTATAGTCTCAATACGCGTTCTCTAGAACAACTAAGCTTATTTACTCTAATTACTAACTAAGATTGGTCAATCCTAGCTCTAACAATTTAATGTTCACTAAATCGTTAGGTAAACAAATTCATGCAGTTAATGGTCACTAAGCTACATATAACATGCAATCAAGCAATTAGAGAAACAAACAATAACATGCTAGGTAATATAAATCAAACACAAGCAATTTTTACTAACTAAACTTAATCCACAAAAATTGAGCTATTCATAAGTTGGAAGCTTCATCTAGCTAAACAAGAGTAGCTAGATTCAGCTGCTCATCATAGCAACTAACAAACCTACACAATTTGAAGTAATAGAAAACATGTTCTTAATTAACTAAAATATAGACCTTTATTCTTTTTGGTGTTGAAAACCTTCTTCCAAAACCTTTCTTTCGCTCCAAATCGTCTTCCTGAAACTCTTTCCTTCAGCCAAAAGGTCCTCTCATTCGTAATGATCAGGAACACTTAAATAGACTCCAAAATCCCGCGCCACGTCGTGGCTATCCAGGCCACGTCGTGCGCTTCAAGTTATCCGTACCGGACAAGGATTCCTCCGAATCGCGATCTTTATCTTCTAGAATTCACTGGCCACGTCGTGGCTGACTTGGCCACGTCGTGATTTAAGTATCTTTTGTGGATTTATTCTTCTCTTGTCTTCCAAGTCTCCCATGTTCTACATATTGTCACTTTTGGTCCCTCTCTTCGAAAATCCTTTTAATTGACTAAAAATAACAATTTAAAGTCATAAGTACCATTATTCTAAACATATTATCAACTTATTAATAAAAATGTACTTAAATATTGCCTAAAAATAGGTATAAATATGGCAATATCAGAGAGCGAGATTATTTTTATTATTTGGAGAATAAATTGAGATAATTGATTTATTAATGTATAACAGAAATAATATATTAATTAGAAACCATATTATTTAATTAATATTTAAGCAGAAATTAATTTGGAATTAATTTTGAGATTAAAGGAATTAATTACAAGTGTAGGGGCTATTTGGAAATTTATTGATAGTTGTGGAATTGGGCGGTAGAACCCTCCTCTATGGATTGGACGAAATCTTCTAGGAAGGCCCTAGCTTTAGCCCTAAGCTACCAACAACTATATAAAGGGTTATACCACTTTGAGATTTCCTCCACTCCAAACCTAAGAAGGATAGCCGAAATTGTCAAGTTTTCTGCTCCTCTCTCTCCTCACTCATCCTCTTGCTTAGTTTGGGTGTAACCCATTAAAGGCATGACATTTGTGGTGATTGCTCTCGAAGCTTCAAGGATAATAAGGATTCAAATTGTTATTACTACATAACAATTAAAGGTATGTTTACTATCTTTTATTATGGTTTTCAAAAATAGTAGATACATCCTAGGGTTTTCCTGTTGATGTTCAATACTTGTATGTTCAATTAGAGAAAACATAGATCCAAGTATATTAGGGTTGCATTCACACATATGGATTGTTTGTTAAGCTCAAAACCCATCAGTGGTATTAGAGACTAGATTTGTTTTCTATTGAATATGATACAATTGGTTGAATTTGATCAATTAGGGTTTATGGAAAATAAACCCTTTTGGACTTAGGGTTTTTCGCAATTTAGGGTTTCCTAACCCTAGATTTCGAAAATTTGGAAAAGTGTTTTAGCTTTTTCCCTTGGCATACAAGATTTTGTTTTTAGGGTTTCCTAACCTTATGATTTTTTGAAATCATGGCAAGGATTTGAAATCCTTGGCTTCCTCCCCAAGATTTGGCAATTTTGGAAATAGGTTTTGGTAGGGATTTCTTAATTTTAGCAACTATCTCATTCTTTGATTAACTAGATAATTGTAAGATTTTATTTGATGCCTTCCATAATTTCGAAAATAGCTAGATATGATAGAGATTTCTTATTTTTGGTAATTATCTTGTTAATTGTTTAACTAGATAATTGCTAGATTTTGTGGATCCCTCCCATATTTTCAAAGATATTTAGGGAGTGAATTATGTTAAATTATGTTGATTAATTTAATGGGTAATCCTAAAATTGATTTATTAAATTAATTAAATGTTTAATAAATAAATAATTATTAAATCATTTGGTTTAATTTTTTAACTTAAATTAAAAGTGTTTTAATTTTTGAAATTTAGTAATTAAACCTAGTATTTTAAAATATATCTTATACTATGTATACAATTAAAAGTTTAATATATATTATATGTATAAGAAACGTCAGTCAAACCGCTGGTACGCCTCATCCACGAAGCCATACTATAATGAGATTTTTAGGAAGACCCCATTTGGGTATCCATTCTTACCCACCGCTCTCTTGTATGATGGAGGGTCGTTAGCCGAATGGGTTTGATAGGACATAATCTCATTAAAAGTATAATGATATAAAGTAACTAAACTATTTTTTAAAATCCCACTCTTAGTTACTTTAGGAAAAGTGTGAATTTGATGCTAATCCATTAAAATTGCACATTGCACTTTATATAAGCCGTTAGTGGAGCATGTTTGGTTAATTGGCACACTAATATGGACTAGTAGAGGGTGGCAATGGGTGTCTCATAAATTAGCATTGATTGATGGAGAATGTGTGGCTAACCTGCAAATTAATTAGATGATAAATGACATCGAGAGTACCAAACTAATTTGTATGGTTATTCACATCTCGTTTGTGATCCTCGACATCCCAGTCACAAAGTGAGAGCATAATCGACATTAAACATGTCATTGAATAGTTAAATGAATCTCAAAGATCTAGGAGTTTCATGAGATTGAAATTGGTAAATGATTTACCTACCTAAAATAGATTTGAGTATGATTACTAAAATCAAGTAATTTGAATTCTCTTTTCTCCTATTATAGAAGTCAAGTTTAGACAACAATGGTCATCCTCGTTCTTTGGGAAGTGGTTTTCCTTTTCCTTCTAAAGATAATCTTCCACATGTTGATCAAGGTGAAAGAATATTCCCTTCTTAAGCAATGGTGGAACTCGAGATCATGCTTCTCCAACTCTTCATCCACCTCCTCCAGTGACTCTCCCTGAGTCATGCTTTCTTCAAGCTGAAAAATACGAAGTTAATCCATCCATATTGGCATGTAAACATCAAGATGGAAAGTCTGTGTCTGCGCATGTTCTAAAAATGAAAGCGTACATTGGCAGATTGGGTATGTTGGGTGACATTTTCCCAAAGGAGCTAGCAGTGACTTGGTTCTGCTTTCGCTTCGTGGCTCATATAGTCAGTTCATTAAAGACTACTATATGACTGACCACAACATGAACATAATTGATCTAACACATATTTTATTGCTGCTGAAGCAGAAATGCTTAAGACACAAGTCAAGCAAAAGTGTTTGAAGGATCTGTCGCCCAAATTTCCATGGACATTAACAATGGTAGTCCGGAAAAGGTTTTTCTTTCCAATGGAATGGGATCGGTCAAGGTCAAACCGTTTGACCATATGGTAAAGATAAATTATAGTTCTGAGATAGTTCCATGTGCAAATCCAAAAAGGTCCACATGTTTCCATTGCCAATTGGAAGGGCATTAGTTGCGAAGCTGCCTTGACTACCTGAAAGATCTTAGAGATGGTAAAGTCAACTTGTATGACTCCACTTCATGTATATCCATTATCTAACTCCATTATTTTAATAAGTTCCTATTCACACATTCTTGATACATGATATGATAATCATATTTTGATGTTTTGCAGGATCTAAGAGAAAGAAGGAAACTTAAGAAGAGTTAAGTTGAATCTGATCGTGAGAAATGGATTTCTGTCGCATGGTTCGATAATCAGATTTTTGAGCTACTGGTTAGGAGTTATGATAGATTAATAGATTGCGTAGGAAATTTCTAGATACATTTCTTTCATATTTTGGCATTGTAAGGAAAAAAATTTCTGCTATTATCAATAAAAGTGAATTGTTGATTTATCAAGTATACTTTGTATTTCTTTGCAATGCCATTTATGAGAGTGTTGGTTACATTTAATTTTGGATTTGATTCTTGTTATATTGTGACAACTCGAAATTTCTGTCTCACACACTTAGCCATTTCAATCAAAGTTAAACATGTTTCGGTGACTTCTGGCACTGTTTGAGGGTTCGTTTAAGCGATTTTAAGCTTGTGTATGACCAAGGTTGAGTTAAGAATGAGTCGGAGTGTTGAATAGTGAAAAAATTAGGCCATACACACCTCTTGGAGGAGTGTATGGCCGCGCACCCACTCCCTTGGCAGCACACTCACTTTTGGGCAACACCTTTACCCCTATATAAAGGGTAGCCCTTTCCTTTCATTCCTTTAGCACCTTGGCAGCACACAACATTATTTCCTCTCAAGTTTCTCCAACTTTGAACCTTCCAAAGATTCAAAAACGTGAGTAATCCATCCCTTAAACTTTTTGTGCATGAAGAACCTCTTGATCTAGGCCTTGAATCATGAAAATCCCATCATGTTCTTCATCTCGTTGAAGGAGTGCAGCCACATACTCATGTGTGCGGCAGCACACACATATGTGTGACCATACACACACACACCATAGGACCACAAACCTATTTATAAGACCCTAAACTTGTACTACAACCAACTATGGACCTTGAAAACACCTTTAAAGTGGCCATACACCTCACTCATGCAATCCTTTGAGGTCCTAACACTTAGTGCAAGTAGTCCCAAGTTCTTAGAATGGTTCTTCATCACATCTAGTGGTGAAATACCATCATTTGACTCCTTTATGTGACATTACATGTTAATTAGGATCAAAGTGTGTTCAAGGCTTCGCTTGAACATCCAACATTTCATGTTGATCCTTCATTCAAATCACCCGAGGTGAGTTCATACCCCTACATTTTCCGTATTTTTAATGTTTTCAGGGGGGGAATACAAGCTAAAAATAAATGTTTTCAAAACCTCATGCAAATTCTCATGCTTTAACCCTTTTGTACTGTGTTGAGCATAAGGGTCGGTTTTCACTAAAATCGCATAGTTTTCCGGATTCGCTATTCACTACGTTACTCATGCAAACTATAATCAATATAGTTTGGGATTTTCTAAACATAACAAGTATAGAAGCTTTTACTACTAAACGTATGCACTAAGAACAAGAATAGTTTACAGTTTGCACCACTACTCTATCACGTTTTTCATAACTGTAATTATCTCTACGAACGATATACATTCGGATTTTCACTACGGTAGAACGCTACTACACTACATGTAAACTAGATTGTACGATACTGTGAGGCGCTACTTCACTACTGTACCCTTAGGTGTACAAGGATAAATCCTATCATAGTGATAAATCCTATCATAGTTTAACCAGAGTCTCCTGGAGGGAGAGCATGAGATTTGTGAATAGGTCTATTCGGGACTGACAATCCCACACCCGAACTGCTAGCTACAGTTGGGCAGGCATGCCCAGGGTGACAAATGTTATTTAACTCGACGCCTGAAGAACGTTGGAAATGTTATGGTATAAATGTTGTAATAAGTCGAAGTGTTAGTTATGTTGTTACGAAGGATCTTTAGTCTTCGTAAGAAAGGTCTTCGGATGTAATGTTATATTTACTAAGGCATTTTAATGAATAGTCTTAATGTCTAGTCCTTAGTATTTTGTTATGCTTTTGTACTCCTATAAATAGGAGTCTGTACGGAGTGAGAACTTAACTTTTCACACTTTTTACAGTAATTCCTTTGTACTCTTTAAAATTGAAAGCATAATATGAGCTGAACAAATATTATATTTACTCTCGTGTTCATCGTTTTTCTTCTTTCTGAATTCTTAATTGAATTGATCTTAAACTCGATTACAAATCTCATCAATTGGTATTAGAGCAGGAATCCTTTCTGTGATCTGATTTTCATACGATCAAAAAGGTTTTTGAATCTACTGTTTGATTCAAAAAGTTTCCATCCTTTCTGAAATTGAAAATTTTTTCTTGATCTCAATCTAGGATTTGATTCTGCAAAAATAGTTGTTAATCGAGTGTTCGTTGTGTAATTATGAATTGAATTATACAATTTGATTTTCAAAATTCTCAAAAGCTTTGTATCATCTTGAAGTTTTTATCCGTACATCAATGGCGTCATTCAATCTGAATTCAATGACATCATTTTCTCATTTGCTTGGATCATCCACAAAAATTCCAATGCTTATTCCAGAATATTATGATCAGCGGGCAGATCGTATGGAAGATTACTTGAACGGATTGGATGAAGAACTATGGAAATGCATCTCAGGAGAAATCAATCAACCTGCACAAGTTCAGCCAATCGGTAAGTCTTTGTTAGGGTATAAATGTTGTAATAAGTCGAAGTGTTAGTTTTGTTGTTACGAAGGATCTCTAGTCTTCGTAAGTAGAGTCTTCGGATGTATTGTTATATTTACTAAGGCATTTTATTGAATAGTCTTGATGTCTAGTCCTTAGTATTTTGTTATACTTTTGTACGCCTATAAATAGGAGACTGTACTGAGTGAGAACTTAACTTTTCACATACTCTTTACAGAGAATTCCTTGTTACTCTGTAAAATCAAAAGCATAATATGAGCTGAACAAATATTATATTTACTCTCGTGTTCATCGTGTTTCTTCTTTCTTAATTCTTACGTGAATAGATCATTAAACTCGATTACAATTCTCATCAATTGGTATCAGAGCAGGAATCCTTTCTGTGATCTGATTTTCATTCGATCAAAAAGGTTTTTGAATCTACTGTATGATTCAAAAAGTTTCCGTCCTTTTTGAACTTGAAAATTTCATCTAGATCTCAATCTAGGATTTGATTCTGCAAAAATATTTGTTAATCGAGTGTTCGTTGTGTAATTCTGAATTGAATTATACAATTTGATTTTCAAAATTCTCAAAAGTTTAGTATCATCTTGAAGTTTTTGTTCGTACAACAATGGCATCATTTAATCTGAATTCGATGACATCATTTTGTCATTTGCTTGGATCATCCACAAAAATTCCAATGCTTATTCCAGAATATTATGATCAGTGGGCAGATCGTATGGAAGATTATTTGAACGGATTGGATGAAGAATTATCGAAATGCATCTCAGGAGAAATCAATCAACCTGCACAAGTTCAGCCAATCGACATGTCTTCAAGCAGTTCAGAAGTTGATAATCAAACCGATCGTTTAAAACGTCTGGAGAAGAAATGCATGAGGGAATTAAGAGGTGCGTTGCCTCCTGTTGTGTACAATTATGTCAGAACATGCAAAACAGCTTAAGAAATCTGGAACAATCTCAAAGACAAATTTCAAGGGTGTGAAAAGACGAAGATCACATCTGTGAAACAATGCCTGGTGGAACTCAAAGATTTCAGACAAAAAGAAAATGAGTCTATTGAAGCATACTATGATAGGTTCAACGAGTTAATCTATCGTTGTAATCGGTATAGTATAATTAGGACATCAATGGAGTACAATTTGGTATTTGTAATGGGACTTCGAAAGGAGTGGAGAAGTGTGAGCATGATGGTGAAAAATCAACAGAGTTTTGATACTTCGACTTTGAATGACTTGTACAATCAATTGAAATCTCATGAAAATGAAGTTAATGAAATAGCTGAAGAAGCTATAGCAAGTCTTGGTGGTCCTTTGGCTCTAGTTTCGAAGGTTTCAGAAAGAGAAAGTGAAAAATTGAAGTTTGATGAAGAAGAAGGTTTTTTGATGAATTCTGATGATGAGGCTGTTGCTTTTTACTCAAACAATAGAGTAAAGAAATTTTTTAAGAAACCTTTTAATCCAAAGAAGTCATCAGATTCGAAGGGTAGTTTTGAAAACAAAAACAAACTAGATGAAAAGAAGAAAGAAATGAAGACAGATTCGAAGAATGAGATGGAGCAAATGAAGATGTTATTGAAAGGTGATACAGGAATTAATTGCCATTATTGCTATGGAGCAAATCATTTGGTAGTATATTGTTTGTTGAGGAAGAAAGAGGAAAAGAAAAATAAAACAAAGGATGAAGCATACTACATTGAGAAACTGGAAGAAGTAAAGAAGAAAGTGAAGAATTTGTCATTGGTGGCTCATGGAGAAAATGAATCAGATGGAACATATCAAATATGGTCTTCGGGTTCAGATGATGAAGAGATGAAAAATCCAACTCATGGAGCCATGTATGCAAAAATGGAAGAGGATTCAGATGATGAAAAGACTGACGAAGTGTGTGGGCAATGCTTCGTTTCGAAGTCTACTGACAAGTCGCCCATGACTACCAAGGTACGTAACATTCTTGAATCTTTTAACATTCCAGTTTCTGCATATAATTCTGAGCTAGTATATTTTGATGAAACTGTTACTTACTTTGATTCAATCATTGTGTCTGCTAGCAATGAAGCGAAAAAGTTAAGTGATCAATTACTAGAGACGAGAAAAATGATGGATTCAAAAGTCACTAGGATTGATTACTTAGAACTGCAAGTTTCAAATATCATGGAGGATAGAGAAAAATTAGCAAAAGAAATAAACCTGTTGTTAGCTCAAAGAAATATTTTTTGTAATTTAGCAAAAAGATTGTATGGAAAGTTAACTGAGTTACGTCATTCATGTGAAATAAGTAAGGAACAACATAGAAAATTACTACCTTTTTTAGCTTATGATAGAGCTATGGTTGATAGTATGTCATATGATTGTGAAAAAGAAATTTTTGATTTTAACAAAGTCCCAGATGATAGGTTTAGATATGGAATTGCAAAAGTCGAAGATTATCTTGATGCTGATGATTTAGTAAAAATTGTAAATAAAACCTTAACCAAATCAGAACAACTTCGAATTTTGAAAAAGACTGAGAATTCTACATCTAATAGTGAAACTAATATTGCTGATATTGAATATAATTCTGATAATATTAGTGAAATTAGTGATTTAGAAGATGTAGATTGTTCACAGTTGTCTGTCATAAATGTTGCAAATTCATTTAAAGGGAAAGAAAAATGTGACGATTTATTAATTAAAATTGAAACTGATAAACCCTCAACTTCGAAAGTTTGTGATATGGAGTTTGTGGAAATACATGAAAGTCAAACTGATGATAGTGACAATGAGGAAGAAAATTCAAATACAAAGTCAAATCAAAGGTCGAAAGAAATTGAAATTCCTCGACTGGTTGTTGATCAAGTCTATTTGGATACACAAGAATTTGAGAAGATTCTTAGTGAAAAAGGTGCTCATTTTCTTGAATCGAATACTGTTGTTTATCCAATCTTCAAATGCACTGATGATATTGTGTTCCCAAATCAAGTCTTCGTAACAACAGGTAATGATGAAAATATAAAACCTGAATTCAAAAAGATGGTTGAGGAAGACAATATGCAAACATCAAATGAAGGATTCTTTTCAAATCAAAGTACAGTTGAAAATAATCTTATAAAGAATACATATAAATTTCAACATCATAAACCAAAAAGAGTATGGATTGAAAAGTCAAAAGTTGAAAAGAAGGAAGTTGTCCCAACTGCAAATGTGGTCACAAAGCAAGAAGGTGTTAAAACTGATGTTAAAACAATTAACAAAGCAATAAAATTAAATTCAAAAGAATTTAAAGCTCAAGTTGAAAATTTTTCAAAGGACAATAATATTTCGAAATGTCAAGCGAGAAAAACAATTTTTTGGCAAACTGTTCAGCCATCAAAATTGAGATCAACAAATTTTTCAAAAAGAAGAAAAGTTTTTAAAGAAAAATCAAAGTCTCAAATTTTTGAAAAGAAAAGTGCTTCGTTTTCAAATAAAAATTCAAAAGTTTCAAATGAAATAATATCTACAATACCAAGAAATTTTTTTCAGAAAAAGGTTGGAAATGAAACTTCAAAGTTTCAAAACAAGACATCTTATCATGAATCATATCTTTCAAAACCAAAAGTTGATTATGTTCCAAATTCAGCATAATGTTATAATCCTTTGAAGAAACAAGCTGACAAAGTATCATATGCAAAGGGAATAACAACAAAGAGAAATATTGATCATTGGTTGGAAGGAAAAGGAAAGATATACCAATCAAGTAAGTTTTCGAAAGAACAGATACATGAGGCGTATGACAAATATGCTAATCCTTCAACGAATGGTAGTTCATCATCCAAAGAGTCAAATATATCAGTTAAAGTTTGGCAGCCAGTCACAAGAGCAAAAAGTGAAAAATCACAAACTCAAGATGCGAAGGGTGAAATTAGTGAAAATTTGAAAATAATAAAAACCCATTTATCTGACCCTTCGAATGAAAATGTTAGATTTATTGACAGTTTCAAAACCAAAGTATATGATTGGGTTAATGGTTGTACTTTACAATTGAATCATAAACCTAATATGAATGGACCCAACAAAGCTTGGGTACCTAAATTTTTCCAATGATTGCAGGTACTTTGTGACGAGCAATATGATAACAAGTGGTACATTGATAGCGGTTGCTCACGTCACATGATTGGGAAGAAGGAAAACTTGCGTGATTTTCGAAGCCTAGAAAATGGAGGAGTGGTTAAGTTTGGTAATAATCACAAATGCAAAGTCAAGGGTTATGGGAAGATAACGAATGGAAATTTCACTATCAACAGAGTTGCATTTGTTGAAGGTTTACAACACAACTTGATAAGTGTTTCACAACTTGTTGTGGGCACTGGAAATCAAGTTCTTTTTAATGAAGAAGGAAGTGTCATTTCGAATGTCCAGACTAAGGAAGTTTTACTTAAGTCAAAAAGAAAAGGAGATTGTCACATCTTAATTTTCGAAACATCAACAAACTTGTCATACAAGATTTGGTAAGAGGTTTACCCATTCTTAAATATGAGTATGACAGTTTGTGTGTAGCTTGTGAAGTAGGAAAACAACACAAACAAGGTCATCCTATCACAATAGATTCGAAGATTGTTGAACCCCTTGAACTCTTGCATATAGATTTATGTGGTCCTTCAACAGTTGCTACTCTTAACAAGAAAAGGTACATTTTGGTAATAGTAGATGATTTTTCAAGATTCACGTGGGTTTATTTTCTCAGGTTAAAATCCGAAGTTCCACAAATGATGATTGATTTTATCAAAAAGATGGAAGTTTCATTGAAGAAGACAGTTCGAAAAATTAAAAGTGATCATGGAACTGAATTCAAAAATCATGTCTTCGATACATTTCTGGTGGAAAAAGGAATTTCGCATAATTTTTCATCTCCTTATACACCACAACAAAATGGTGTAGTTGAGAGAAGAAATCGATCATTATGTGAAGCTGCAAGAACAATGTTGGCTTATTTGAATTTACCTTAATATCTTTGGGCTGAAGCTGTTTCAACTGCTTGTTTTACTCAAAATCGATCATTCATTCATAGACGGTTTAATGTTACTCCTTATGAAATCATCAATAATCGAAAACCTAATGTCAAATTTTTCCATGTTTTTGGATGCAGGTGTTTCATAATGAATCTTAAGGATAATCTTTCGAAGTTTCAAACAAAAGCAGATGAAGGAATTTTCTTGGGATATTCACACAATTCAGTTGCTTATAGAGTGTTAAATAAGCGAACTTGTAACGTGGAAGAAACTTTTAATTTGACATTTGATGATCAATACATTAAAAAGTCTAGTCATAAATTTGTGAATTATCCTATTTTACAAAATTCTTCAAATATAGATGATTCAATTGAAATGGATGATGTTGATTATGATTTGATTTTCGGTATTTCAGAACAAGCAATTGATGCAGAAAGAAATGCAACTGAAAATCAAACATCAGAAAATTCGAAGTATAACAATGATTCAACTTCGAATTTGAATCAAAACCCAAATGAACATGCTGATGATCCAGTGGAGGGGGAGCACTTGGATTCAAATACTTTTGTTGAGGGGGAGCGTTATAGTGAAAGAGATAACATGTCAACAAATGTTAGTGTCGAAGAAGAGCAAATTCTTGAAGAAGAACCGATCAATGAACCAGAGCAAAATATCGAAATGGAGTCAATCATCGAGGGGGAGCCCATACTAGAGAATGATACAATTCTTGAAGAAGAACATTTTGATGATGCTTATGATTCAATTTCCATAAATGGATCAGAAACAAATGTTATGTTCGAAGATGCACTTTTGGATTTTGATCCTAATTTTCCACCATTGGATAAATGGACAAGAAATCATCCCAAAGATCAAATTCTTGGTGATCCACAAGCAGGAATAATGACAAGAGCACAACTTCATGCACGAAATAAGGTACTGAACAATCATCAAGAGTTCTGCATGTTTAATGTTTTTATTTCCAAAACCGAACCAAAGACAATTAAGGTTGCAATGGAACACTCTGATTGGGTTGTTGCTATGCAAGCGGAATTGTCTGAATTCGAAAGAAATAAGGTTTGGAGATTAATTCCAAAACCTAATGATGTGTTAGTTGTTGGACTAAAATGGATTTATAAAAACAAAACTGACAAAGATGGAAACATTATTCGAAATAAGGCTAGACTTGTTGTTAAAGGATATTCTCAACAAGAAGGAATTGATTACGAAGAAACATTTGCCCCTGTCGCAACACTCGAGGCTGTTCGTATTTTTCTGGCTTTTACAGCTCATAAAGATTTTGATGTCTATCAAATGGATGTCAAATGTGCATTTTTAAATGGAGAACTCGAAGAAACAGTATATGTTGAACAACCTCCAAGTTTTATAAACTCAGAGCATCCTGATCATGTTCATATTTTAGATAAAGCTGTATATGGGTTAAAACAAGCACCAAGAGCATGGTATGCAACTCTAACATCATTTTTGAAACAATCTAAATTTAAACAAGGCTCAGTTGATCCTACTTTATTTTGAAAGAAAATTGGAAATCATCTGATGCTTGTTCAAATTTATGTTGATGATATAATTTTTGGCTCAACTGACCCTGCTTTATCTAAAGAATTCAAAAATCTGATGAAAAGCAAATTTGAAATGAGTATGATGGGTAAAATTAATAACTTTTTGGGTTTGAATATTCGTCAAAACAGGGAAGGCATCTTTATTAATCAAGAGAGATATACGAAGAATTTGTTGGAAAAGTTTGGCATGACGAATAGCACAAGGTTACGAATACCAATGGCAACGGGCATAAAGCTAACTCCTTCGTTAGATAAATCTGCTATTGATATTACTTTGTATCGAAGCATGATTGGGTCTTTATTGTATTTAACTGCAAGTAGACCTGATATTATGTATTCTGTTTGTAATTGTGCAAGGTATCAATCAAATCCACGTGAATCACATCTCACAGCAGTAAAGAATATTTTCCGATATTTGAAAGGCACTAGTTCGTTAAGATTGTGGTATCCTTCGAAAACATGGTTCTTTGTACAAGCTTATTCGGATGCGGATCTTGGAGGATGCAGTCTTGATCGTAAAAGCACAACTGGTGGGTGTCAATTGCTAGATGGAAAGCTGGTCAGCTGGCAATCGAAGAAGCAAACATGTGTGTCAATATCAACCGCTGAAGCTGAATATGTTGCTTCAGCTGCGAGTACATCACAAATAATATGGATTCAAAGTCAATTAAGAGATTATGCAATTAATATGAAAAAGATTCCTTTATATTGTGATTCACAAAGTGCAATAAGAATTTGTCATAATCCTGTGCAGCATTCGAAGACCAAGCACATTGCTCTTCGATATCATTTCATCAAAGATCATGTTGAAGAAGGAAATATTGAACTTCATTTTGTAAAAACAACGGAACAATTAGCTGATATTTTTACAAAGGCTTTGGATGAAAAATCGTTTCTTCGGATCTTAGATGGATTGGGAATGATAGATGGAAATTCTCTTCAAACTAATAAAAGGGAAGAGTGATGGGTCTGAATCATTTGGCGTACGGATGAACAGGATGATTCAGTGTTCAGAGGTTACTATTCATGGTCAACGCTTCGAACGCTTCGCATTCGGAAGTTTTGAAGTAGATAATTAGAGGTTACTGTTCAAGTCAACGGTTCGAATGCTTCGTATTTGTACACATTTCAACTAAGGTTAGCTTTTTAGTTTGTTAAACTTTTTTATGAAAAACTTGAAAAATCAAAAATATTTTCTTTTATTGAAAAATTAGAAATCCAAAAAGATTTTGGTTTAGTTTGACTTTATTTTTTTTGAAAAATTACAAAAATACCAAAAATATTTTTCATTTTTTTTAGTTTTAACATGTGTATTGTGAGTTTTGTCAAGTTTCAAATACGAAGGATTCATGCGTTTGGATGAAAGGTATGATCTCTATACATTTTGGATTAGTTAGGATGTCCCTAGAAGCATGTTGCTGCATGTTGTCTCAAGCCTCGAATGATTCTATGTGTGAGAGATGAAAGCCTTGATGAAATTATCTCATGAAAATTTCTACCCAACAAGGCTTGTATTTGCATAAATCAACAAGAGCTACCTTACTCTTCTCAAATGAGTTAAGAGTTTTCTGTTTTGTCCAAATATAACAGAGGTACCCTTCGATTCTTAACCAATCTTTTTAAACCAAACAATTCTTACATTCCAAATATTCGAAGATTTGTCCTTGAGGTATTTGATCAAACCAATCAAAACCTAGACAAATCACAAATCTGTGTTTATGATCTAATATCATGAGTCTGTGATAGTAGTGAAACCCAAAATACCATAAACCTTATGGAATTGACGGGGAACCATGTTCCAGATCTTACGAAACATTTGTTTCAGTACCTTTTATACTCCAAATCATATTCATTTCTTTTGAGTGATCTTAATCAAACATTCGAAAACTACGATGTTTGTTCCCAAAAAGATCCAGCATAAATGTTTTTTTTATGAATATGATTTCCGTGTGAGTATATTTTTAAAATACTAGTTACTTTGAATATCATTCGCAACCAAGTTGTCACTGACTACACTGGTCATACAACTAATTTTGTTTACAATTCCTCACCTTATTTTAAGGTTTATATGTAACGAAATTTTCAAAGCCACCCATTTGTCATATAAAAGAAACCCTTGGAAACTTCTCTACAAGTTATCGATTGTAATTCACGGGAAACCAAACAAGCTGTTAATTATCTCTCTTGATAATTTTCGAAGATATCTTTGTCTGGGATAAAATTGTTTTTGTGTCACAAAGAAATTGTTGACATCACAAGTTTTCAAAAGTTTTTTTTATTTTGTTTCTCATCTAATTTCTTTTGGAACACAGCACACACGAAATCCTTGAGGTTTGAGTAACACCAACTTAAACTGACGATTTCGAAATTCTGGCAAATGACTTCGCTTTTTAAACCCCAATGTGAAAGAGCCTGACCTCAATTCCGAAGGCATCCGACGGTTACAATTCTTTTGGGGAATACCAAACAGTCCTATCTCTTGATGACGCATGGTGTATGATAAGCGTGTAAGGCGTGTTGACAGTTACGATTGTTACTTTTTGATGAGTACATTCTGGATTTCAAGGTGCCATGTCAGCAAGCATTTATTGTATCCCGCTTCAAATTCAAAATTCTAGGGTTACATATAAAAGGGCAAATCAAAACTCAAGAACATTATACGCGATCCAACTCTCAGAAACACAAAATTCTCTGTACAATTCATCTTCTTCATAAGTTCTTTTCTCAAAATCATCTTCAATAGCGACTACTTCATCACCAACAACAGACGAGATCATCAGTGTTCCGATTCTGAAGATCCAGGGTTCCAACTATCAAGTCGAATCGGATTTGTCAAAATATCTGGAAGAACTACACATGCTTGTGGTTGCTTTACAAAATTCTGTTCTGTCTAAAGCAATGTTTGACTCTTTTGCTGCTCCGATGTCCTGGTTGTCAAAAGCAGGTTCTACGACATCATACAACAAGGAGACTGGATGTGTTGAATTCACAATGGTCATAGATACAAGAATTAGGGTCTCAAAGAGGTTGTTTTGCAAGATTTTGGGAATTCCGAATTCTGGCCCGTATGATGAACTTACTTCTTCACAAGTGGTGTATATGTTCAATGAGATGGGTCACCAACCTCCATTGACACGTATTAGTGACTTCAAGAAGTCGGGGTTACCAACAATTTGGAACTTTTTGTTTGGCATCTTTCTTATATGTCTTACTGGAAGAAATGTGGGGTAGGATAAAGGAAGGATGGAGGTCTATGCAATGGTAGCTGGGCTATACTACGATTTACAAGTTGATTACTCAGAGCAGTTATGGACAGAGTTCATAATAAGTATTTCGAAGACCAGTGCTAAGCAGGGGATTCCGTGTGCAAGATATTGGAGTCTGATAGTCCAATATGTCTATCAGAAGGAGAAGATCGAAGTTCCTGATTACGAAGAGAAAGCTGTTTTCCACATGTACGGGAGTCCGAAGGAGGTACATGATGATCCGGCTATCTTTACCACAGTTGCTCGCATTCCCGATGCAATGCTAAAGAAGGTGGATCCCACGAATAATGTGTTGGTGTCATACTTACAATCCATTGACACAACCGTTGTGACTGGAATATTACAACAAGAAGAGAAGAAGAAGTTGAAGAAGTCAAAGAAGACAGAGGGTGCCTCTTCGGAAAAAGGGGTGAAAGCAGAACAAAAGAATCAGGAGCTAATCGTTACATCTCGAACTGTCGAAGAGGTGTCTCCTGTTTTAACCTCAGTGGCTGATACACCTGTTATTGGAGCCTCTCCATCTAAAGAAACGATTCCTTCGAAGACGGGGGTTTTTCGAAGAATAAAAATCAAGCGAAAATCTCAGTTGGTGAAGAAAATACAGGTTACTCATCAAGGGGTTACCGTTCGAGAAATTCCAGCTCCGGTGTCTCCATCTTCTAAAAAGCGAAGGGCTGAAGATATGGCGAAATTTTTGAAGAAAACCCAACGAATCGAAGAAGTGGATCAAGTTCCTGAGACTCCCGAAGATGAAATTCCAAAAGAAGTAGAATTTCTTAAGTCTACTGAGATTTCGAAGCCTGCTGACGTAAAGATCCTTGAACCAACGTCTTTACCACAGGTTACTTCAACAACTGATTCTCCAACATTCCAATCTATAATGGATCAACCTTTCACCACCATATTCTCTACACAATCAACCGATCCACCAAATCCATCATCACCTGTTGCTGAAACAATGGCTCTTGATGAGGAAACTGACAACGAAGCGTTTGGAGGAACATTCGAAGCTCCTTCATTTGATAAAGCTGAAGAAGATTTTCCTGACCATATGCTGATGACGATGAAGCAGTTCAAGATATTGAATTCAAAATTGAATTCTATCTTGCAATCTCAAGCAGATGTGGGAAGTGCTTGAATTAATATCATGGAAGTCGATTCTGTTATGAAGGAAATGGAAAGCAGGGTGATTTCGAAGGCATCAGGGTTACTACGTGATTCTGAAAGCCGCATTCTTGAGAAGACTGATCAGACTGATAGTTCTATAGAGAATAGAATCAATTCTCTGAGATCTGATTTTCTGAAGGAGGTGAAGGATTTAAAGACGGTTACGAAGGAGCGTCATGTGCTCTTCGTATAGGAAGTTAAGAAGGTTCGAGAAGACGTTAATATGCAGATTCGTGAACTTCGTGAAGAAATGACGAAGGAAGTTCAGCATATTCAACAGGGGTATGAATCAGCAAATCAGAAGATCGATATCATTTGTGATGCGGTTGTTCAGTGTGTTAAGATGTTCGAACAACTAAATCCACAAATGATCTCTCTTTCAACCACAGAAGAACAACATTTTGGAAAGTTGATGAAGCTGCTGAATGAACTCAAAGAAATATCTTCGAAATCATCTTCTCCGATTATCTCTCAAGAATTTCTTTCTCAGAAATTCATTCATTTCGAAGCCATCCTACAAAAACACCTTACTCCATTACTTAGACTTTCAAGCCTTTTGCCGAATGTATCAGATGCCCCACCTGCTGTCACAGGGGTGCAATGGGGAGAAAAGGTTGGTCAAGCAAAGGCTGGGGAACATGAGAAGATATCTGAAGATTCGAAGGTGGTAGGAAAAGTTTATCCTTCGAAAGTTGTGGTTTAACCAACAATAGTTTCAGCTGCTCCAGTCATTTCGACTGTGACTACAACTGTTCCAATTTCAAGACCTATTACAAAAGGTATTGTAATTGAGAATGTTATTTCTTCAAATGTATCTTCGTCAAAGAATGCAGCTCCTTCGAATGTTAAAGATAAAGGAAAAGGAGTCTAGGTTGAGAAGATTAACAAAGAGATAAAAGCTGAGGTGGCAGCTGAAGTTGAAAGAATGAGGCATGTTAAAAGTATTATGCGTCAGAGAGCTCTTGAAGGATCGAATGTTGATAAGGGAGATCCTTCGAAAGTATAAAATTACGAAACTATTGAATCAAGGGTGATGTCCGATCATATGTACTCGTTTGAAAAGATTCCAAAGAAGAGTTTTGTGGTGAAAAATACTGATTATGGCCAACTTGATTTTCCAATCAACGAGATGATGTTCGTTATGCCACAGTTCAAAGCAGAAACAAAGTCTATGGATGTCGAAGAGGGAAAGAAGATGAAAATTCGATTTCATGCAGTGTTAGCAAAGGCTCAAGAAGAAATTTGGTTCTTGGAAAAGATTAAGAAGGTGATATCCATAAAGAGGGATGTTATTTTCGAAGGGAAGTTTCAGAATTTGAAATATGTTGTAACAAGAGCAAGTGGAAAGATACAAGAGTTCATTGTGGCGGACTTTCCATTGATGAACACTTACGATCTCATCAATGTTGCTCTGATACTTAAAGACAAGTCCTTTTCTTTCCTCCAAGAAACAGAACCAGATGTCTTCAGTCTTGGGTGTAGGCACATAAAAATTTTCTTGGAGAATTATTTCGAGTGCTTAGCTCAAACCGATGTCGAACTTGCTATTGTTAAAGGCTTCGACATTACAGCACCAATGGCTCCTACGAAGAAGCAAGTTGAGTTGAAAAAGTACGAAGACGGTGAAATATGTTTAAAGCCATTGGGGATTGTCTTTGTTGGAAAAGATAAAGCTGGAAGAGCTAAAAGATTTTTGTTTCAAACTTCTGAAGTGGAGAGATATTCAAATTCACAATATACGAACTTAATTGTTCGTATGAATCATTGCAAGAAGAACTCAGAAGGAGACAAGAAGGAGATAAAGAAAGTTATCTCCTGGTACATGGAAATCCGAAGAGTATTGATGTATGTCGTTCAACTACTAACTTCATGAAGACTTCGACCTTTATTCCAAAGGGGGAGATTGTTAGGGTATAAATGTTGTAATAAGTCGAAGTGTTAGTTTTGTTGTTACGAAGGATCTCTAGTCTTCGTAAGTAGAGTCTTCGGATGTAATGTTATATTTACTAAGACATTTTATTGAATAGTCTTAATGTCTAGTCCTTAGTATTTTGTTATGCTTTTGTACGCCTATAAATAGGAGACTGTACTGAGTGAGAACTTAACTTTTCACATACTCTTTACAGAGAATTCCTTGTTACTCTGTAAAATCAAAAGCATAATATGAGCTGAACAAATATTATATTTACTCTCGTGTTCATCGTGTTTCTTCTTTCTTAATTCTTACGTGAATAGATCATTAAACTCGATTACAATTCTCATCAGTCTTCAAGCAGTTCGGAAGTTGATAATCAAACCAATCGTTTAAAACAACTTGAGAAGAAATGCATGAGGGAATTAAGAGGTGCGTTGCCTCCTGTTGTGTACAATTATGTCAGAAAATGCAAAACAGCTAAAGAAATCTAGAACAATCTCAAAGACAAATTTCAAGGGAGTGAAAAGACGAAGATCACATCTGTGAAACAATGCCTGGTGGAACTCAAAGATTTCAGACAAAAAGAAAATGAGTCTATTGAAGCATACTATGATAGGTTCAACGAGTTAATCTATCGTTGTAATCATTATAGTATAATAAGGTCACTGATGGAGTACAATTTGATATGTGTAATGGGACTTAGAAAGGAGTGGAGAAGTGTGAGTATGATGGTGAAAAATCAATAGAGTTTTGATACTTCAACTTTGAATGACGTGTACAATCAATTAAAATCTCATGAAAATGAAGTTAATGAAATAGCTGAAGAGGCTATAGCAAGTCTTGGTGGTCCTTTGGCTCTAGATTCAAAGGTTTCAGAAGGAGAGAATGAAAAATCAAAGTCTGATGAAGAAGAAGGTTTTTTGATGATGAAGAGATGAAAAATCCAACTCATGGAGCCATGTATGCAAAGATGGAAGAGGATTCAGATGATGAAAAGACTGACGAAGTGTGTGGGCAATGCTTCGTTTCGAAGTCTACTGACAGATCGCCCATGACTACCAAGGTACGTAACATTCTTGAATCTTTTAACATTCCAGTTTCTGCATATAATTCTGAACTAGTATCTTTTGATGAAACTGTTACTTACTTTGATTCAATCATTGTGTCTGCTAGCAATGAAGCGAAAAAGTTAAGTGATCAATTACTAGAGACAAGAAAAATGTTGGATTCAATAGTCACTAGGATTGATTACTTAGAATTGCAAGTTTCAAATATCATGGAGGATAGAGAAAAATTAGCAAAAGAAATAAACCTGTTGTTAGCTCAAAGAAATATTTTTTGTAATTTAGCAAAAAGATTGTATGGAAAATTAACTGAGTTACATCATTCATGTGAAATAAGTAAGGAACAACATAGAAAATTACTACCTTTTTTAGCTTATGATAGAGCTAAGGTTGATAGTATTTCATATGATTGTGAAAAAGAAATTTCTGATTTTAACAAAGTCCCAGATGATAGGTTTAGATATGGAATTGCAAAAGTCGAAGATTATCTTGATGCTGATGATTTAGTAAAAATTGTAAATGAAACCTTAACTAAATCAGAACAACTTCGAATTTTGAAAAAGACTGAGAATTCTACATCTAATAGTGAAACTAATATTGCTGATATTGAAGATAATTCTAATAATATTAGTGAAAATAGTGATTTAGAAGATGTAGATTGTTCACAGTTGTCTGTCATAAATGTTGCAAATTCATTTAAAGGGAAAGAAAAATGTGACGATTTATTAATGAAAAATGAAACTGATAAACCCTCAACTTCGAAAGTTTGTGATATGGAATATGTGGAAATACATGACAGTCAAACGGATGATAATGACAACGAGGAAGAAAATACAAATTCAAAGCAAATTCAAAAGTCGAAAGAAATTGAAATTCCTCGAGTGGTTGTTGATCAAATCTATTTGGATACACAAGAATTTGAGAAAATTCTTAGTGAAAAAGGTGCTCATTATCTTGAAACGAATACTGTCGTTTATCCAATATTCAAATGCATTGATGATATTGTGTTCCCAAATCAAGTATTCGTAACAACAAGTAATGTTGAAAAGATAAAGCCTGAATTCAAAAAGATGGTTGAGGAAGACAATATGCAAACATCAAATGAATGATTATTTTCAAATCAAAGTACTGTTGAAAATAATCTTACAAAGAATTCATATAAATTTCAACATCAAAAACCAAAAAGAGTATGGATTGAAAAGTCAAAAGTTGAAAAGAAGGAAGTTGTCCCAACTGCAAATGTGTTTACAAAGCACGAAGGTGTTAAAACTAATGTTAAAACAATTAACAAGGCAATAAAATTAAATTCAAAAGAATTTAAAGCTCAAGTTGAAACTTTCTCAAAGGAAAATAATATTTCGAAACGTCAAGCAAGAAAAACAATTTTTTGGCAAACTGTTGAGCCATCAAAAATGAGATCAACAAAATTTTCAAATAGAAGAAAAGTTTTTAAAGAAAAATCAAAGTCTCAAATTTTTGAAAAGAAAAGTGCTTCGTTTTCAAATAATAAATCAAAAGTTTCAAATGAAATAAAAACTACAATACCAAGAAATTTTTTTCAGAAAAATGTTGGAACACAAATTTCTAAGTTTCAAAACAAGACATCTTATCATGAATCATATCTTTCAAAACCAAAAGTTGATTATGTTCCAAATACAGCATAATGTTATAATCCTTTGAAGAAACAAGCTGACAAGGTCTCATATGCAAAGGGAATAACAACAAAGAGAAATATTGATCATTGGTTGGAAGGAAAAGGAAAGATATACCAATCAAGTAAGTTTTCGAAAGAATAGATACATGAGGCGTATGACAAATATGCTAATCCTTCAACGAATGGTAGTTCATCATCCAAAGAGTTAAATATATCAGTTAAAGTTTGGCAGCCGGTCACAAGAGCAAAAAGTGAAAAATCACAAACTCAAGATGCGAAGGGTGTAATTAGTGAAAATTTGAAAATAATAAACACTCATAAATCTGACCCTTCGAATGAAAATGTTAGATTTATTGACAGTTTCAAAACCAAAGTATGTGATTGGGTTAATGGTTGTACTTTACAATTGAAACACAAACCTAATATGAATGGACCCAACAAAGCTTGGGTACCTAAATTTTTTCAATGATCGCAGGTACTTTGTGACGAGCAATATGATAACAAGTGGTATATTGATAGCGGTTGCTCACGTCACATGACTGGGAAGAAGGAAAACCTGCGTGATTTTCGAAGCCTAGAAAATGGAGGAGTGGTTAAGTTTGGTAATAATCACAAATGCAAAGTCAAGGGTTAGGGGAAGATAATGAATGGAAATTTCACTATCAACAGAGTTGCATTTGTTGAAGGTTTACAACACAACTTGATAAGTGTTTCACAACTTGTTGTGGGCACTGGCAATCAAGTTATATTTAATGAAGAAGGAAGTGTCATTTCGACTGTTAACACAAAGGAAGTTTTACTTAAATCAAAAAGAAAAGGTGATATGTTTACTTTGGATATTGTTCCTATTGTAGGCAAACCTGCTGTGTGTCTACTTTCGAAGGCTGCTGCTGATGTTAGCTGGTTATGGCACAAAAGATTATCACATCTCAACTTTAGAAACATCAACAAACTTGTCATACAAGATCTGCTAAGAGGTTTACCCATTCTTAAATATGATAATGACAGTTTGTGTGCAGCTTGTGAAGTAAAAAAACAACACAAACAAGGTCATCCTATCACAATAGATTCGAAAATTGTTGAACCTCTCGAACTTTTGCATATTGATTTATGCGGTACTTCAACAGTTGCTACTCTTAACAAGAAAAGGTACATTTTGGTAATAGTAGATGATTTTTCAAGATTCACGTGGGTTTATTTTCTCAGGTTAAAATCCAAAGTTCCACAAATGATGATTCATTTTATCAAAAAGATAGAAGTTTCATTGAAGAAGACAGTTCGAAAAATTAAAAGTGATCATGGAATTGAATTCAAAAATCATGTCTTCGATACATTTCTGGTGGAAAAAGGAATTTCGCATAATTTTTCATCTCCTTATACACCACAACAAAATGGTGTAGTTGAGAGAAGAAATCGATCATTATGTGAAGCTGCAAGAACAATGTTGGCTTATTCAAATTTACCTCAATATCTTTGGGCTTAAGCTGTTTCAACTGCTTGTTTTACTCAAAATCGATCATTCATTCATAGACGGTTTAATGTTACTCCTTATGAAATCATCAATAATCGAAAACCTAATGTCAAATTTTTCCATGTTTTTGGATGCATGTGTTTCATAATGAATCTTATGGATAATCTTTCGATGTTTCAAACAAAAGCAGATGAAGGAATTTTCTTGGGATATTCACACAATTCAGTTGCTTATAGAGTGTTAAATAAGCGAACTTGCAAAGTGGAAGAAACTTTTAATTTGACATTTGATGATCATTACATTAAAAAGTCTAATCATAAATTTGTGAATTATCCTATTTTACAAAATTCTTCAAATATAGATGATTCAATTGAAATGGATGATGTTGATTATGATTCAATTTTTGGTATTTCAGATCAAGCAATTGATGCAGAAAGAAATGCAACTGATAATCAAACATCAGAAAATTCGAAGTATAACAATGATTCAACTTCGAATTTGAATCTAAACCCAAATGAACAAGTTGATGATCCAGTGGAGGGGGAGCACTTGGATTCAAATACTTTTGTTGAGGGGGAGCGTTATAGTGAAAAAGATAACATGTCAAAAAATGTTAATGTCGAAGAGGAGCAAATTCTTGAAGAAGAGCCGATCAGTGAACCAGAGCAAAATATCGAAACGGAGTCAATCATCGAGGGGGAGCCCATACTTGAAAATGATCCAATTCTTGAAGAACATTTTGATGATGCTGATGATTCAATTTCCATAAATGGATCAGAAACATATGTTATGTTCGAAGATGCACTTTTGGATTTTGATCCTAATTATCCACCATTGGATAAATGGACAAGAAATCATCCAAAAGATCAAATTCTTGGTGATCCACAAGCAGGAATAATGACAAGGGCACAACTTCATGCACGAAATGAGGTACTGAATAATCATCAAGAGTTATGCATGTTTAATGTTTTTATTTCCAAAATCGAACCAAAGACAGTTAAGGTTGCATTGGAACACTCTGATTGGGTTGTTGCTATGCAAGCTGAATTGTCTGAATTCGAAAGAAACAAGGTTTGGAGATTAATTCCAAAACCTGCTGATGTGTCAGTTGTTGGACTCAAATGGATTTATAAAAACAAAACTGACAAAGATGGAAACATTATTCGAAATAAGGCTAGACTTGTTGTTAAAGGATATTCTCAACAAGAAGGAATTGATTACGAAGAAACATTTTCCCCTGTCGCAAGACTCGAGGCTGTTCGTATTTTTCTGGCTTTTACAGCTCATAAAGATTTTGATGTCTATCAAATGGATGTCAAATATGCATTCTTAAATGGAGAACTCGAAGAAACGGTATATGCTGAACAACCTCCAGGTTTTATAATAACAGAGCATCCTGATCATGTTTATATTTTAGATAAAGTTGTATATGGGTTAAAACAAGCACCAAGAGCATGGTATGCAACTCTAACATCATTTTTGAAACAATCTAAATTTAAACAAGGCTTAGTTGATCCTACTTTATTTCGAAAGAAAATTGGAAATCATCTTATACTTGTTCAAATTTATGTTGATGATATAATTTTTGGCTCAACTGACCCTACTTTATCTAAAGAATTCGAAGATCTGATGAAAAGCAAATTTGAAATGAGTATGATGGGTACAATTAATAACTTTTTGGGTTTGAATATTCGTCAAAACAGGGAAGGCATCTTCATTAATCAAGAGAAATATACGAAGAATTTGTTGGAAAAGTTCGGCATGACGAATAGCACAAGGTTACGAATACCAATGGCAACGGGCATAAAGCTAACTCCTTCGTTATATAAATCTGCTGTTGATATTACTTTGTATCGAAGCATGATTGGGTCTTTATTGTATTTAACTGCAAGTAGACCTGATATTATGTATTCTGTTTGTAATTGTGCAAGGTATCAATCAAATCCACGTGAACCACATCTCACAGCAGTAAAGAATATTTTCCGATATTTGAAAGGCACTACTTCGTTAGGATTGTGGTATCCTTCGAAAACAGGGTTCTTTGTACAAGCTTATTCGGATGCGGATCTTGGAGGATGAAATCTTGATCGTAAAAGCACAACTGGTGGGTGTCAATTGCTAGATGGAAAGCTGGTCAGCTGGCAATCGAAGAAGCAAACATGTGTGTCAATATGAACCGCTGAAGCTGAATATGTTGTTGTAGCTGCGTGTACATCACAAATAATTTGGATTCAAAGTCAATTAAGAGATTATGCAATTAATATGAAAAAGATTCCTTTATATTGTGATTCACAAAGTGCAATAAGAATTTGTCATAATCCTATGCAGTATTCGAAGACCAAGCACATTGCTCTTCGATATCATTTCATCAAAGATCATGTTGAAGAAGGAAATATTGAACTTCATTTTGTAAAAACAACGGAACAATTGGCAAATATTTTTACAAAGGCTTTGGATGAAAAATCGTTTATTAGGATCTTAGATGGATTTGGAATGATTGATGGACATTCTCTTCAAACTGATAAAAGCGAAGAGTGATGGGTCTGAATCATTTGGAGTACGGACGAACAGGATGATTCAGTGTTCAGAGGTTACTGTTCATGGTCAACGCTTCGAACGCTTCGCATTCGGAAGTTTTTGAAATAAATAATCAGAGGTTACTGTTCAAGTCAACGGTTCGAATGCTTCGTATTTGTACACATTTCAACTAAGGTTAGATTTGTAGTTTGTTTAATTTTTTTTATGAAAAACTTGAAAACTCAAAAATATTTTCTTTTATTGAAAAATTAAAAATCCAAAAAGATTTTGTTTCAGTTTGTCTTTAATTTTTTTGAAAAATTACAAAAATACCAAAAATATTTTTCATTTTTTAGTTTTAACATGTGTATTTTGAGTTTTGTCAAGTTTCAAATACGAAGGATTCATGCATCTGGATTTGAAGGAAAGGTATGATCTCGATACATTTTGGATTAGTTAGGATGTCCCTAGAAGCATGCTGCTGCATGTTGTCTCAAGCCTCGTATGATTCTATGTATGGGAAATGAAAGCCTTGATGAAATTATCTCATAAAAATTTCTTCCCAACAAGGCTTGTATTTGCATAAATCAACAAGAGTTACCTTACTCTTCTCAAATGAGTTAAGAGTTTTCTGTTTTGTCCAATATAACAGAGGTACCCTTCGATTCTTATCCAATCTTTTTAAACCAAACAATTCTTACATTCTAAATATTCGAAGCAATTTGTCCTTGAGGTCTTTGATCAAACCAATCAAAACCTAGACAAATCCCAAATCTGTGTTTATGATCTAATATCATGAGACCGTGATAGAAGTGAAACCCAAAATATCATAAACCTTAAGGTATTGACGAGGAACCATGTTCCAGATCTTACGAAGCTTTTGCTTCAGTACCTTTTATACTCCAAATCCTATTCATTTCTGTTGAGTGATCTTAATCAAACATTCGAAAACTATGATGTTTGTTCCCAACAAGATCCAGCATAAATGTTTTTATGAATATGATTTCCGTGTGAGTATACTTTCAAAATTCTAGTTACTTTGAATATCATTCGCAACCAAGTTGTCACTAACTAAATTGGTTATACAACTAATTTTGTTTAGAATTTCTCACCTTATTTTAAGGTTGATATGTAACGAAATTTTCGAAGCCACCCATTTGACCTATAAAAGAAAACCTTCGAAACTTCTTTACAAGTTATCGATTGTAATTCAAGGGAAACTAAACAAGCTGTTAATTATCTCTCTTGATAATTTTCGAAGATATCTTTGCCTGGGATAAAATTGTTTTTGTGTCAAAAGAAATTGTTGACATCACAAGTTTTCAAAAGTTTTTTTTCTTTTTTCTCATCTAATTTCTTTTGGAACACAGCACACACGAAATCCTTGAGGTTTGAGTAACACCAACTTAAACTGACGATTTCGAAAGTCTGGCAAATGACTTCGCTTTTTTAAACCTCAAAGTGAAAGAGCCTAACCTCTATTCTGAAGGCATCTGACGGTTACAATTCTTTTGGGGAATACCAAGCAGTCCTATCTCTTGATGACGCATGGTGTATGATAAGCGTGTAAGGCGTGTTGACAATTATGATTGTTACTTTTTTATGAGTACATTCCGTTTTTCAAGGTGCCATGTCAGCAAGCATTTAATGTATCCCGCTTCAAATTCAAAATTCTAGGGTTACATATAAAAGGGCAAATCAGAACTCAATACCACTTTACGCGATCAAACTCTCTGAAACACAATATTCTCTTTGCAATTCATCTTCTTCATACGTTCTTTACTCAAAATCATCTTCAATGGCGACTACTTCATCACCAACTTCAGATGAAATCATCAGTGTTCCAATTCTAAAGATCCAGGGTTCCAACTACCAAGTCGAATCGGATTTGTCAAAATATCCGGAAGAACTACACATGCTTGTGGTTGCTTTACAGAATTCTGTTCTGTCTAAAGCAATATTTGACTCATTTGCTGCTCCGATGTCCTGGTTATCAAAGGCAGGTTCTACTGCATCATACAACAAGGAGACTGGGTGTGTGGAATTCACAATGGTTATAGATACAAGAATTAGGGTCTCCAAGCGGTTGTTTTGCAAGATTTTGGGAATTCTGAATTCTGGCCCGTATGATGAACTTACTTCTTCACAAGTGGTGTATATGTTCAATGAGATGGGTCACCAACCTCCATTGACACGTATTAGTGACTTCAAGAAGTCGGGGTTACCAACAATTTGGAACTTTTTGTTTGGCATCTTTCTTAGATGTCTTACTGGAAGAACTGTGGGGCTGGATAAAGGAAGGATGGAGGTTTATGCAATGGTAGCTGGGTTGTACTACGATTTGCAAGTTGATTATTCTGAGCAATTATGGACAGAGTTCATAACAAGTATTTCGAAGACAAGTGCAAAGCAGGGGATTTGTTGTGCACGATATTGGAGTCTGATAGTCTAATATGTCTATTGGAAGGAGAAAATCGAAGTTCTGGATTACGAAGAGAAAGCCGTTTTCCACATGTATGGTAGTCTGAAGGAGGTACATGATGATCCGGCTATTTTTACCACAGTTGCTTGCATTCTGGATGCAATGCTCAAGAAGGTGGATCCCACGAATAATGTGTTGGTGTCATATTTGCAATCTATTGACACAACCGTTGTTACTGGGATGTTACAACAAGAAGAGTAGAAGAAGTCGAAGAAATCAAAGAAGACAGAAGGCGAGTCTTCGGAAAAAGGGGTGAAAGCAGAACAAAAGAATCAAGAGCTAATCGTTACATCTCGAACTGTCGAAGAGGTGTCTCCTGTTTTAACTTCAGTGACTGATACACCTGTTATTGAAGCCTCTCCATCAAAAGAAATGATTCCTTCGAAGACGGGGGTTTTTCGAAGAATAAAAATCAAGAGAAAATCTCAGTTGGTGAAGAAAACACAGGTTACTCATCAAGGGGTCACAATTAGAGAAATTCCAGCTCCAGTGTCTCCATCTTCTAAGAAGCGAAGGGCTGAAGATATGGCGAAATATTTAAAGAAAACCCAACGTATCGAAGAAGTGGATCAAGTTCCTGAGACTCCCGAAGATGAAATTCCAAAAGAAGTAGAATTTCTTAAGTCTACTGAGATTTCGAAGCCTGCTGACGTAAAGATCCTTGAACCAACGTCTTTACCACAGGTTACTTCAACAACTGATTCTCCAACATTCCAATCTATAATGGATCAACCTTTCACCACCATATTCTCTACACAATCAACCGATCCACCAAATCCATCATCACCTGTTGCTGAAACAATGGCTATTGATGAGGAAACTGACAACGAAGCGTTTGGAGGAACATTCGAAGCTCCTTCATTTGATAAAGCTGAAGAAGATTTTCCTGACCATATGCTGATGACGATGAAGCAGTTCAAGATATTGAATTCAAAATTGAATTCTATCTTGCAATCTCAAGCAGATGTGGGAAGTGCTAGAATTAATATCATGGAAGTCGATTCTGTTATGAAGGAAATGGAAAGCAGGGTGATTTCGAAGGCATCAGGGTTAATACGTGATTCTGAAAGCCGCATTCTTGAGAAGACTGATTGGACTGATAGTTCTAAAGAGAATAGAATCAATTCTCTGAGATCTAATTTTATGAAGGGAGTGAAGGATTTGAAGACTGTTACGAAGGAGCGTCATGTGCTCTTCGTACAGGAAGTTAAGAAGGTTCGAGAAGACGTTAATATGCAGATTCGTGAACTTCGTGAAGAAATGACGAAGGAGGTTCAGCATATTCAACAAGGGTATGAATCAGCACATCAGAAGATCGACATTATTTGTGATGCGGTTGTTCAATGTGTTAAGATGATCGAACAAGTCAATCCTCAGATGATCTCTCTTTCAGCCAAAGAAGAACAACATTTTGGAGAGTTGGTGAAATTGCTGAAAGAACTACAAGAAATATCTTCAAAATCTTCTTCTCCAATTATTTCTCAAGAATTTCTTTCTCAGAAATTCATTCATTTCGAAGCCATCCTTCAAAAACACCTTGCTCCATTACTTCGCATTTCAAGCCTTTTGCCAAATGTATCAGATGCCCCACCTGCTGTCACAGGGGTGCAAGGGGGAGAAAAGGTTGGTCAAGCAAAGGCTGGGGAACATGAGAAGACAACTGAAGATTCGAAGGTGGTTGGAAAGGTTCATCCTTCGAAAGTTGTTGTTAAGCCAACAATTGTTTCAGCTGCTCCAGTCTCGACTGTGACTACAACTGTTCCAATTTCAAGACCTATTACAAAAGGTATTGTAATTGAGAATGTAGCTCCTTCAAATGTATCTTCGTCAAAGAATGCAGCTCCTTCGAATGTTAAAGACAAAGGAAAAGGATTCTTGGTTGAGAAGACTAACAAAGAGAAGAAAGTTGAGGTGGCAGCTGAAGTTGAAAGAATGAGGCATGTTGAAAGTATAATGCGTCAGAGAGCTCTTGAATGTTCGAATGTTGATAAGGGAGATCCTTCGAAAGTATTCAATTACGAAACAATAGAATCCAGGGTGATGTTCGATCACATGTATTCATTTGAAAAGATTCCGAAGAAGAGCTTTGCGGTGACAAATACTGATTATGGTCAACTTGATTTTCCAATCAACGAGATGATGTTTGTCATGCCACAGTTCAAAGCAGAGACAAAGTCTATGGATGTCGAAGAGGGAAAGAAGATGAAGATACGATTTCATGCTGTGTTAGCAAAGGCTCAAGAAGAAGTTTGGTTCTTGGAGAAGATTAAGAAGGTGATATCCATAAAAAGAGATGTCATTTTCGAAGGGAAATTTCAGAATTTGAAATATGTTGTGACAAGAGCAAGTGGAAAGATACAAGAGTTCACTGTGGCGGACTTTCCATTGATGAACACTTACGATCTCATCAATGTTGCTCTGATACTTAAAGACAAGTCCTTCTCTTTTCTCCAAGAAACAGAACCAGATGTTTTCAGTCTTGGGTGTAGGCACATAAAAATTTTCTTGGAGAATTATTTCGAGTGCTTAGCTCAAACTGATGTCGAGCTTGCTACTGTTAAAGGCATCGACATTACTGCACCAACGGCACCTACGAAGAAGCAGGTTGAGTTGAAAAAGTACGAAGACGGTGAAATTTGTTTAAAGCCATTGGGGATAGTCTTTGCAGGAAAAGATAAAGTTGGAAGAGCTAAAATATTCTTGTTTCAAACTTCTGAAGTGGAGAGATACACAAATTCGCAATATACGAACTTAATTGTTCGTATGAATCATTGCAAGAAGAATCCAGAAGGAGACAAGAAGGAGATAAAGAAAGTTATCTCTTGGTACATGGAAATCTGAAGAGTGCTGATGTATGTCGTTCAACTACTAACTTCATGAAGAGTTCGACCTTTATTCCAAAGGGGGAGATTGTTAGGGTATAAATGTTGTAATAAGTCGAAGTGTTAGTTATGTTGTTACGAAGGATCTTTATTCTTCGTAAGAAAGGTCTTCGGATGTAATGTTATATTTACTAAGGCATTTTAATGAATAGTCTTAATGTCTAGTCCTTAGTATTTTGTTATGCTTTTGTACTCCTATAAATAGGAGTCTGTACAGAGTGAGAAATTAACTTTTCACACACTTTTTACAGAGAATTCCTTTGTACTCTGTAAAAATTGAAAGCATAATATGAGCTGAACAAATATTATATTTACTCTCGTGTTCATCGTTTTTCTTCTTTCTGAATTCTTAATTGAATTGATCTTAAACTCGATTACAAATCTCGTCAGGAAAGGTCTCTAGTCATATCAAGTATGGTTATACGACTCACCTTATGTATAAATCACCCTTAGCTTACAATCTGACACTCTTGAACGGTTTTATTTACACTAAATAGAACTAAAACAGACTACGTATACTGGTCAAAGCCAGCGTTTTCAAACAGAACCAATTATGCAATGGCTTCACATACAAAATACTTATACTTCATGATTAGCTTTAGTTAGTCACATGAGGTAGTATTTTCGCATATCACTATAGTTTTCAGTAACGAACATTCATGGTTTTATACGGAATCGATAACGCTAGATTTTCACTAAAGAAAATATCGGATTTTCTTGCAAACATACATATATTCATGGTTTACTACAAAACTGATAACACTACATTTTTACTAAAGAAAATATCGGATTTTCTTGGAAACATACATATATTCATGGTTTACTACATAACTGATAACACTACATTTTCACTAAAGAAATTATCGGATTTTCTTAAAACAATACAAACATTTCTGCTAGCTCATCAATGAGTTTTCATTACAAACTACCGCTTATGAACTCACCAGATTTATGCTGATATATTTTCAAAACTGCTTGTATTCTTAGGGAATTAGTAAACAGGTACTTCCAGGAGTTCGGAGAAGATGAGGAGTTAGAGTCGCATCTGTCTATTTACTTTTACTCGAATAAAAAACTATGTATTAAACATTTTAAACCTTTTCACATATGTATTCAATGTCTGGTTGTGTTTACTATGCTTGCTATGATACAATTGTTGTGATACTACGCATGACGTCCTCCACCCCGAACGTTTCCGCCGTTCCGGTTTGGGGGTGTGACAGATTGGTATCAGAGCCCTTGTTTATAGAGAACTAAGTATACCGAACCTTACATGGTATACAACTATAAATACTAAGGGGCCTAAGTGCTCTAAACTAAAAGTATACTTTCAAAAATACAAGTATTTTTATAAAAGTATATAAGCATACCCGAGTATTAGAATCCTTGTTGTAAGTAGAACAAAACAAAAGTATTTGGAAATTGGACATCGCGGTTAAACCTGGGTAGTTATGTAATCATGTCTAGAGTCAATATAGCCTGATCAATTATATTAATTCAAGACATGACCAACAGGTGCTTGGGAGTGACTGAGGTGTTGCAGCAAGACTAAAACTTACCTAGATACCAGAAGAGTTCTAGAACCAAACATAAGGATTAAAATACTATAGGAGTATTTTAGGATGCTACAACAACCGAACCGGAGTTTTACTTAGGAGAATCAATCATGTAACTATAATACATTAGAAGTATTATAGATTTGATGCTTATTAACTATTCCTTTACCCTCGCCTCACGTAGATAAGCATGGCTAGATTCCATCTTCCTAGCGACCCGTACTTTCCTAACCAAGGAGATGATGGATGGATCGAACCAAAACCAGAAGGAAACCATGAAATCCCTTTGGACGATGGCATGGCCGAACCATTTCCTGGGGAGACTAACTCGGAACCAGAAGTCGAGAACTTACCCCCCAGTGGCCTCAATACCAAATCCCAACTCTCAGCTTGTAGTCGAAGGCCCAACGCCTATGTAGGTCGGAAGCCTGGATAGGTGGAGTCACGAACAAGGCCAACCCCGCCCATACAATGGGGATCGCCACTTCTACAATGTGGACGGAGGAGGCTCCGCAGATAGATCCCTTCCAATCATAGTCCGCTGAGTGGCCCACAATGTAGAAATGAACGTGGCGTACATTTACCGAACTGTGGAACTCGAGGCAGACTTGGATGCCAACATAAAACGTATTCGCAGCCTCGAGGTTGCTCATGGGAGGATTTTGAGAGACCATGAAGCCCAACAGCGAGAGCTAGCTGCAACTCGAGCTGAGCTCGTAGAGCTCCGAGCACGCCAATCAGTATACGAGAGTCGCCTGCTTGAAATGGAGCGCTAGTTGACTAACCTAAGGTTCCACCCGAGAAGTGCCCATCACCAGTAGGAAATATTCTGCTTGTCCTTCCTTTTGGTTTGGAAGATTGCTTTCCTATTTATGTTCTAAGTAGCTCTTTTCTCTATAGGCATTCTTATCTTGCAAGTACCGAGTCACTAGTTCCTTATGTTGTCAAATTGTTCCTCTATTGGTATGTGGTAGACCTACTCTTAGGTCAAATTTTTCCAAACTCTGTGTAATCTTGATATCGACAAAGGTGGCAACTATCATATTTCAGTTGAAGATTTTCATTGTCAAAAGTATATCTTAGATCGATAGCATAAAGAGTAAGCAACTTTATCAAGGTCCCATAACTGTTTTGTCCTCAAAACGTGAATCATAAGATATATTTAGATGATTATTCCTTATCCTCATCATTTTCGTATCAACTTCGATATCCTAATCGGCACAGAATGGTTAAGCCTCAAATCATGCTGATATCCTTTCTTGGAGAAATCGATTCATCTTAATCTTCCCTTCGACGAAATCGTCACTGATCTCAGTGACTAGATTTTCCGAACCTTCGTATCATTTCCTGTGCAAGAAGTTATGGACCTTGAGAGCACCTCCGAAGTTTGCAACTTTCCCGAAGTCTTCCCCAAATACATTCCAGGGATTTCTTCCGAGTGCCAAGTTGGACCCCGTTTTGACTTGATCCTCGGAACTACTCTTATAGCCAAATCTCCATACCGTTAGAGCCGCCAGAGATGTGAGAGTTACTCAGCCCGCCCGACGAGCTGAGTAACCAGGAGTTCGTAAACTTATTGTATGTGAACTTTGTGTGCTAAACTCTTTTCTATCATAGCTAAGGCCACATCATGGGGATGTGGGTCGAATCACTGAGAGTCAAATAGCAAAACTGAAAATATCGAAGCATAGATAAATATCTAGGATACAACCAGAGACAACCATTGTTGCTCACAAGCTTCTTTTCTTGGCATGTAGTAGAATCATGCCTCCGAAGGAACGTACCCAACCCCCCAATAAGACACCAGTCCTTCAAATGGACTCAGCTACGTTCCAAGCTATTGTCACAGCAGCCGTAGCAACCACCCTAGTTGTTCTTAACGCTAACAACCGAAGTGGGAATGGGAACAGTTTCCACATCTCGAACTATAGCAACCCATCTGGAAACCAAAAAGGGATTATCTAGGAGGACACTCCAACTCCCAAACCTAAGAGCACCAAACGAAAATTTTGGAACAAGAAGGAGTACAAGTTGTCTCAGAAACTTGCCAAGAGACAACAACCCGTGATAACTCCTACAACCACAACATCCGCCAGACCGGTGCCAACATCAGTGCAACGATATGCTGGAAAACTTTCAAATTGTGAGGAATGCAATTTCCACCACGTAGGAAAATACAGTGAATCAAAATGTAAGAACTTCAATAGGCAAGGACACACCGCTCGTTACTGTAGAGCACTAGCACCGTCAAAAGCTTTGATTTATGGGGAAAAGGTGGGTCAGGTTTGCTACAATTGTGGCGAACCCGGACATTTCAAAAGAAATTGTCCAGGGGATAAGGATGGTCAGAAGGCTCGCTTCGCGAAAACCCCGACTCAACATATCACTTCCACAACCGACGCTAGCATAGTTCAAGTGTGCGGTACATGGGCGAAATGGGACACTTCACAATAGATTGCCCGATAGAAAAGAACAATGAGGAAAACAGAGGAGTCTGACCTTAATGTAGAAGAAAGCATCGAAGGACCCTGCCTTGTTTTGGTACGTTTTCGAAAACCTCAAAAATTGTTCATAATTGTGATTACATTCTCGTCCGGATTAAATCACGTAATCCTTATAAGGTTTAAAGCTCTAATAAGCAAATCATGATAGCTTATGTGAATACACTTGGGTCAGTGGTCATTATACATGACTCGAATACGCTGAGCAATCATAGGAAAATCTAGTAAGAACCATCCCATCAAGAGCCCATAGTTTCAAAACATCTGGACCCTCGCATTAGTAGTACCCACAAAGTCCAAATCAAATGCAGAAAATACCAGAGACACTCATTTAGGGATGCCAATATGCTAGCAAAACAATCCTCCCAAACTAACCTGACGCACAATTCTACGACACCATCCTGTCTAGCTCGACTGAGTCTATGTTATACCAAACCCTTTTGACTTAAATCATTCGATCGCGAAATTCCCTTCGCTCGTGACGACAACCAGATGCGAACTTCAAAGAATTCATCTCTCTTCGAAATCCGAAGGTATTCATACGAAGATGTATCCTCCATAAAGAGAAGGACAAAGTAAGAGAACCATCCGGATAATTGAAGATGTGTCATGGGACCCACATCTATCCTTAATTGAACCTTCTTGCAACAACGACGACCTTTCCAGTAGCAAGGCTGCGTCGTTCGAAGCCCTCTGTAGCCATAAGTATAGACCCCATCTGTGCTAGACTGAGGCGGGCGACACGCAAATAGACAAGAGTCAAGTCCCCGATAGCACTCTCGCGAGTCTTGAATTCACTAGAGGGACAGCAGAAAATATCGTACGAAAGGGGATATGTCGATAATGGACAAAAACCATTGGAGTCCCAGATTGGTGAACGCGTCTTTCTTATAGGTTTCACCCTAAAAAAGCCTAATACACTTCGGAAGGCGTAGAAAACTAAATCCAAGATACGTTAGACCATCTGAGATCTCTACTAGGATCGGTCCCATAGCGCAAAAACTCCAGTTACCTCAAGCGCTTAGCAACACTTATCTCGTCTCCTCGTTCCAAATCAAATGAGTGTCTGACCGATGAGACACTTACGATTTCCACTCGACAGCCTCGAGTTGGACGAGAGTCTACACTTTGTGAGAGAATCGTCCGAGCTCACAGATCGAGAAGTCGAGCGAACGAAATAACGTCATATCCCGATGATGAAGGTCCACTAGAATGCCAAACAGGAACTTGGATTCACTTGGGAGCGCGAGAGTCCCATGAACCTTAAGTACCTACGTCTTTTTCCGAAGACCATGAGTTATATTCTTATTCTTGAATTTCGGGACGAAATTCCCTCTAACGGAGGGATGATGTGACAACCCGAAATTTTTGCCTCACACACTTAGCCATTTCAATCAAAGTTAAACATGTTTCGTTGACTTCTGGCACTGTTTGAGGGTTAGTTTAAGCGATTTTAAGCTTGTGTATGACCAAGGTTGAGTTAGGAATGAGTCGGAGTGTTGAAAAGTGAAAAAAATTGGGCCATACACACCTCTTAGAGGAGTGTACGGCCGTACACATTAGTGTGCGGCCGTACACCCACTCCCTTGGCAGCACACTTACTTTTGGGCAACACCTTTACCCCTATACTATTGGATTAGTGTCTAAGGCTGTAACTATATTTGGTAAGTACTTGACCCGGTTGTGCATGGTCCTTTTGGGTTGCCTTCACCATAGCAACTTGACAGGATGATTTGTAAAGAGAGAAGAGATATTATTGTTAATATATTATGAGAGTAATATATTAAAGGAATAATAATATTATTTGATTGATATAAGTCATATATTAATTGAGAATTAATTTGGTGACTTAAAGAGGTTAACTGAATAAAGAGGCATAAATTGTCAAATGTGTGATAGTTGTGTTTTGAGCTATGTATCCTTATGGATATTAGGGTGGATGGATTTTAGGGTTAGGATGCCTTAAAATCGTCCAAGCCTCATATCTAGGAGGATCTTTGGATTGCTTAGGGCCTAAGTTATTCAATTAGGGTTAAGGGTGTAACCCTAATATCTCATAGTCTAAATAGACCCCTTGGGTGTGGGAAATCGGCCGTACTCTTGCAAGGAAGAAACCCTAGAGCCGATTTCTCACCTCCTCTCTCTCTCAATATCATCCTCTTGCTAGTTGGTGTTTGTAAGCCATTGGAGGAGTGACAAGTGTGACTCTAAGCTCCAAGAACAAGAAGTCTCAAGCAAGCAACCTAAGGTATTCTTCAAGATCTGTTTTCATATGATATGATTCAATTGTTTACACCAGATCTAGAATTGTAAGCCTTGGATACATTGCATGTTCAATTAGAGAAACCTAGATCCAAGCATCAGGGCTTGCATATGTACATAGGAAAGTTCTTATGGCTCAAACCCATCAGTGATATCAGAGCTTTGATTGATTTCTATTAAATTGATGCTTTGGTTCATTGCTTGTTGATTGAAAAATTCGATTTTTGTGATTCTAACTGGTGAACTCGGCGAGTTCCAATGTGAACTCGGCGAGTTGTAGTGCCAAAAAGAGTAGATTTCGGGATTTCTTGTTGTTTTGCTTGAGGATATTTGGCTTAATTGTCTTGGGTCATTAAAATCCAAATTTTATGATATATTGGAGTATATTCTTGACCAAACAAAATATAATTACAATTTAATTGAATAATAATTTCCTTATATGATAATAATTGATTATTTGAATTAAATTGGTGAATTGTCTTGCAAGTAATATTAATTGGATCAAATTTAAATAATCTAATTAGTTGATTTGTATTAGTTTCTATTTGATCCTTATGTTTTGAAAAGTTTAAAACTTTTCCTCAAGTTTTGAAATTTAACTTTTGTGATTAAAAGTTTAATTTGAATAATTTAAATTTCAAACCCTAGAATTTTACAAGTTTAAAATTCAAAACTATACTATTATATTATTACAATCTTAATATATATATATATATATATATATATATATATATATATATATATATATGTATGATTTAAAAGTGCTAGTCTTACTGTTAGTAGGCCTCATTCACGAAGCCAGTCTATAAGGTGGGTATAAGGTTGTTGCCGATAAAATGGCTCTTCATGGGTGTACACTCACACCCACCACTTGCTTGACTGGTGGAGGGTCGTTAGCCGAACGGGTAGGATAGGGCAATCCTCTCCTCATTAATAAGTATAATGAATCTATATAAAGTAACTAAATGCATTTCATAAAATTCCCAATCTTAGTTACTTTAGGAAAAGTGAATTGATGCAATCCTATGAAATTACACTTGGCACCCTTGATAAGATATTAGTGGAGCGTGTGTGGTTAACCGGCACACTAATTGGTTCTAAGCAAAGGTGGCAAAGGGTGATTCATTGTTTGTCATAGTTTGATGGAGCGTGTGTGGTTTACCGGCACATCCTTTGGATATCTCTTCTATAGACCGATTGACAATGTTGTCTTCGTTGCGAGGAGAGGGGTTTTCCGAGAACGAGAACTCAAAAGCCAAGGGGACAGTGGGAGGCAAATCAATCTTGAAGAGATTCAAGAGTCGAGCTATGAAAGAACCTCTAACGCTGGCGCTTAACCCGAGGAGGAAACTCCGGTTGAACCAACTGATGAGTCCTTACCTCTTATACGTTCCGAAAGAGTTAGAGTTCAACCCCAGTTTTACGGCTTTCATATTACTACCAAAGGGGACACGTATATTAGTGATGGTACACTAATAAATCTAGATGAACCTAATAGCTGTAAGGAAGCCATGGCAGGACCAGAGTCTGCAAAATGGAAAGAGGCAATGGACAGCGAGATTCAGTCCATGTATGACAACCAAGTTTGGTATTTGGTTCACAATGTGCCCAGACGTAAGATGGTTAGGTGCAAGTGGATCTTCAATAAGAAGACCGATGTGGATGGGAATATGCACACGTACAAGGCACAACTGGTTGTGACGTGCTTTACTCAAACTCCCAAAGTTGACTATGATGAGACCTTCTCGCCAGTTTCTAAGATAAAGTCTATTAGGGTGATGCTAGCCATTGTTGCATTTCATGATTATGAGATATGGAAGATGGATGTCAAGACCGCTTTCCTTAATGTGAAGTTGGCTAAGGATGTTTACATGGCTCAGCCAGAGGGTTTTGTCGATCCGCAACATCCCAATAGAGTGTGCAAGCTTGAGAAGTCCATTTATGGACTTCAGCAAGCATCTCGCAGATGGAATCTTTGCTTCGATGAGAAAGTCAAAGAGTTTGGATTTGTACGAAGTGAAGATGAATCATGTGTATATGTCAATCCCAGTGGGAGTATAGTTAGCTTCCTCGTTTTGTATGTCGATGACATACTACTCATAGGAAACGACATCCCGACTCTGCAGGAGGTTAAGTCCTGGCTCGGGAAGTGCTTCGCTATGAAGGACCTCGGAGAGGCTTCCTATATTTTGGGAATAAGGATAGTGAGAGAATGAAGTAAGAGACTAATAGGACTTAGTCAGAATACTTACTTGGATAAGGTACTAAAACGTTTTAGTATGGAAAACCCGAAGAAGGGAGAACTACCGATACAGAGTTATGCCAAATTGAGTAAGACTCAAAGTTCGAGTACAGAAGTCGACATAGCTGAAATGAGTGTAGTACCTTATGCTTCCGCAGTTGGCTCAATCATGTATGCTATGACTTGTACTCGCCCTGATGTGGCCTTTGCTTTGAGCATGGTCAGTAGATACCAAGGGAACCCTGGTAGAGCTCATTGGATTGCGGTCAAGAATATACTTAAGTACCTTCGGAGGACCAAGGAATGGTTTTTTGTCCTCGGAGTGAGTGATGACTTAAAGGTGCAAGGGTATAGTGACGCAAGCTTCCAGACCGACAGGGACAACTACCATTCGCAGTCGGGCTGGGTCTTTACCCTGAATGGAGGAGCAGTGACTTGGAAAAGTTCCAAGAAAGAGACCGTAGCTGATTTAACGTGCGAATCAGAGTACATTGCAGCGAGCGAAGCGCCAAAGGAGGCGATGTGGTTGAAGAACTTCATTGGTGACCTTGGAGTTTTGCCTGCCATAAAGGAGCCTAGGGAAATTTTCTGTGATAATGAAGGAGCGGTTGCCTTGACCAAGGAACCGAGGAATCATGGTAGATCTCGGCATATCGATAGAAAATATCACTTTATTAGACATCGAGTAGAAGAAGGATACCTCGTAGTAAAGAGGGTATCGTCAGAGGATAACCCAACAGATCCGCTTACGAAGGGACTGAGTAGGGTTAAGCATTTGTAGCACGCTAGGAGCATTGGGCTGAAAGACGATATTAGTTTAGATTAGATAGTTTTAGAAACATGTAATAGATAAATGTAATTGACATTTGATGATTAAATAAAGGAGTATTATTTATAAGTAAAGCTACTGTCTTATGTTAATTTTTTAACTATTGTTTCACTTTGCATGTTTTGACTTCTTGAATATTTGAGTTATTAAGAATAATCGAATTATTCGAATGGTCCACAATCGTTCATATGTTGGTGTTGGGTCAAAAATATGGTTTATACTTTGTTTTTCTAGGAAATTGTATTTTTCTGTAATGTTTATGAGTTTACAGTCAGGTTTAAGGCCCAATGGGTGTTTACGGCCGTAAACAAGTTTACGGCTGTAAACCCTGTTTACGGCCCATGTTTACCCGACCCATATTCTCATGTATATATATAGGGGTGAGGGGTGTGAGGAAAAGAGTGATGAACTAAATAAAGAGAAACGGGAGCTTATGTGTGTGTGTGTGTGAATCTCATGTAAAGGAGCATCATTCCAATCTATTCAATACATTGAAGATTCATATTATTCTTCTTCTCCTTCTCTTCTATTTGATCTGACATCATCCGTTTGATTGGATTCCACACCATCAAACGGATTTGATTGATACACGGGCAGATTAGGGACTTACAATTGGTATCAGAGCCAAGTTTTATCAGTCAATTTTGTTAGATTTAGGGCATTATTTGATCTTATTTTTAAAATATTTCTACGTTTTTGGATAGATCTCGGAAAAATAAGGGGGTTTTGTTCTTCGTGTTTTTCATAAAAAAGGGTTTTTGATCGAGTTTTGGAGCAAAAAAGGCGAAAATCAGTGTTTTTTGCAAGGAGTTTGCGGCCGGCGGCTAGGGTTCCAAAGGTTCACGGTCCGAGCTTGCGGCTCGGAGTTTAGGGCGTCGGACTCGGCCTCGGTGGTTTATAGCCTCGTACCTCGGTTTACGGTCAGCGTCCTCGCATCAGCTTACTCGGCCTCGGAAGCGTAGCCTTGCAAGAAAAACCCTCGCTTCGCATTTAAAAAAAAATCAGACGGGACTTTGCAGGTGCCGGGGATCGAACCCGGGTCTCCTGCCAACTAAACCTCATGCCTTATCCAACTTGGCTACGTGATCCTTTGTTACCTTCCTTCCGAATTTTATTCATAAAGACTCATTTTCGCACCAAATTTCGAATTTTGACACTTTTAACCCCCAAAATCAATTTCTTTTATTTGTAAAACCTCATTTTCAATAATATATATATGTATATATATATATATATATATATATATATATATATATATATATATATATATAATTATTTTTAACTTTTATTTTTGATTTTTTTATTTTTAATATTTTGATTTTCACTTTCAGGTTTGACCTTTGATTTTAAACTTTGACTTTTTCGTTTAACTTTTAAAATTTCAAATTTAACTTTTCGGTTTGACTTTTAAGTTTGACTTTTGAGTTTAATTTTTTAAATTTGACTTTTAAGGTTGACTTTTGAAAAAAAAGGCATTTTAAATTTGACGTTTAATTTTTATCTTAGCTTCTAGTTGTGCTTTTTAATTGATTTTAAGGTCTACGAGTGATTTGAAAACATAAAAGAGAGTCGTCAGGATATGTTAAGACAAAACTTCAACATGTTCGATTATATCCCTGGAGAAACCCTCGAAACTCAGTTGCAGCGATTTACTACTCTCACTACTGAGATGAATATAGTTGGATTCTTATTGTCCAAATCTGAGATAAACAAAAAGCTATTGAATTCACTTCCGAAATCGTGGCATATGAACATGGCCATCATCAAGAAGACAAAAGATCTCAATCATCTTAGTCTTGCTGATGTTATTCAAGAACTTGTTGCTTTGAAGTGTAGAGAAACAATGAGTTCTAAAAACATTCCGGTCACTGAAGTTACATGTACTTCTGCTTGTGAAGTTACGATTAAATTTCTTCGGGAAAAAATTGATTTATTTAAAAGAGAAGTTGAGGACTTGAGATATAAAGGATATCAACTCAGGAAAGGACAGAAACCCCTGAAGGCTGAATTAGAAGCAAAAACCAAGGACTTTAGGAAACTTCAGGAAGAGTATAGCAACAAGTGTGAAAATTATGATTATATTAAGAGACAACTTGTTGCTGTAACTGAAGAACTTGACGCATTGAAAATTAAGTGTGGAAAAACAGATGTCAATTTGAAAAATTATACTGCGTCAAGTCACACAGTCGAGTCCTTATATGAAACCCAATTAAAATTCAAAGAAAATCAAAACAAGGGTCTAGGGTATGATAGTGTACCTCCTCATTATAATCATAACTACACATCCATCCCTATGACACGGGACGAAATTGACAGGGAGGCACATCTTCGATATGGCAAACGAGCTGGATTTGTGTCAGGGGGAGTAATTAATATTGAAGATACTAATGTTGTTGCTTCATGTGCAGGTTTAGTAGCAGAAGATGAGAACAAGGAGAAAACCATTGAACAAACCAACATCCCCTTGAACTCTGAATCTGTTGCTTCAAACTCAACTGCTTCTGATCAACCTGCCCTTGAGAAATACAGGCCACCAATTCCAACGCAACAGAGTTCTTGTGGCAAGTGTGCATGTGGGAAAAACAAGAGACAAGGCAAAGATACGCCACCAGGGGCAGGAAGAAACAATTTCCCAGTGAAGAAAAAGACTTGTTTTCACTGTGGAACACCTGGTCACATTGCCCGAAATTGTCCAAATCGCACATACGTTCCTTACTATGCACAAGGCTGGCAGAACGCGCCAAGAGGGTGATACTCCAAAAGAAACCCCTCAAGGTCACGATCAGAACATGATGACTAAAACGCGCAGAAGGCCAAGAATCAAACTCCAAAGGCCAAGAATCCGAATCCCAAGGACAAGAAGGGAATGTCGGCCAAGAAGTCCAATCCAAGAGATGCTCCCATGAAGCCAAAATCAAAGTCATCTCAACGGCCGACATCAAGTTCCAAAGCAAGTACTAAGCCACCCATCAGATCGAAAAAGAAATGGGTTAAAACTAACTACAAATGGGTTCCAAATGCTCACTCTTCCAAATCAACTAATGACTCTAATATTTCTTCATCTTTTGTTTGTGATAAACAGGATATGTCATGGGAGAGGGTACCGTGCAAGGATGAAAAAGGTCAACCCATTTTCAAAATGGATTGGGTTCCAAAGACCAACTGATCCCACTCTGCGTCGGAGCAGCCATGGAAATATATCATCAGACTTCGGTTTGTTGGTAGTGGCTGTTCCTGGCACTTGATAGGGGACATCTCTCAACTGTACAGCATTCAGACATTTGTTTGGGAGTATGTGTCCTTGCGGGAAAGGAAGAAAGGAATGATCACATGGAGTTAGTGATTAATGACATGAATAATTTTCGGATCTGTTCTGAGATTATGCGTGCTGTTCTCAGGCCTTCTGGATGCAGATTCAATCGGTGAATTACGATTTGTGTTTTCTTCTCTATACTCCTGAGTTTTTCTTAAACTGATTCGCTTTAAAGACTAGTTTTTGTTTTAGGATAGTTTAAATTTGCGCATTTATTTTTGTTTCTATCCTATGCACAAATTTAGGGGGAGAAATAAAAACAAAACAAAAATTAAAAAATTAAAAAAATCCAAAAACATTAGAAAATCAGAAAATCAAAAATGTGGTGTTAATGGAATGTACTTGCAGGAGATGTTTTGGGAAATGAAATTGGCAAGTGATAACGGGCAATTTGAATCTGCGTAACGTACCTAAGTTGAATCGTCTATGCTTTGTGTTCGATGCGCTGGTAGGCATGAAAGATTTTAAATTGACTTAACTAGGGAAAGTTGAACCTAATGAATTTAAGGACTTGACAAACTTTGACATAGTTAGATCCGTTTAACCTGATGTCACGACGCTCCGATAGGTTGAGCAGGGAGATATACATGGGAATCTATCGGTCACATTAAATAACCCGTACTTAGAACCGTGGTTTAACTTTTCCTCGATGTGTGGATTTTGTCCTTAATTCCGGTTGGATGGAGCGACTGGTAAATTCCCATAAATTAGGTCTGTAGAATATCATTTTCTTTCTTTCCATCTGTTAGTCATATGTTGTCTCCTTTGCATGACTTCCAATCCGACCTGGTACACAACATATGCAACTCTATTTCTCTGCAGGCTATATATATGAAATTCCTCTCATCTGTTAGCCATATGTTGTCTCCTTTGCGTGACTTCTAATCCGACCTGGTACACAACATATGCAACCTTCTACTTCTCAACTCCTTTGAAACAATAAGTAATAGAATTCTAAATCTATCCTCTCTCTGAATGGTTGTCTGCTCACCCGATGTAAGGAGTACTCTGGAAGTTCTTGATGGCTGGGGCATATCAGGAAGCGGGAAACACGTTCTAGTACACTTAAAATTGAAAACATACAGATTGTCTGTAGATCTCGCTACTCGATTTAGGTGGACAACAATATCCCTGGTTCTAGTCAGTTAAATGGTGATAAGAAAATTTTATTTAAGAATTAGGGTCAATCATGATAATAAAGTTACAATTAGATATATGCATGTATCATGTCATTGGTAAATTGTCCAAAATTGTCACAAATTTTTCGTGTTTAAGTGGACCACAATATTCGCGATCGATCAGACGAAGATATGAAGATAAGGGTACCGACAAGTGGAATAAGGCTGTCCAACAGCTTTGATCCCAAATCACTCTTAAAGTTAGCTATAAAAGGGGAGAATTAAAAAAAAATCAAAAAAATAGTGTTATTTATGTTTTACTTTTGTTCTAAGTTTTCTTTTAGTTTTGTTTTGTCTTGAAAAGTGATTTCAGGTGAAGATGAAACTCATGGAGTTTGTGTTGAAGATTTCTGAGCCAAAGCCTCATCCGTGAGCATCGAAGAATTCGCATTCGAAGGAGCAAGAAATGAAGATTATTCTTTCAACATTCAACCTTTCAACCCTAGAAGCAAGGTTAAGCTGAAATTGAAGATTATGTGATAGATTGCATTGAAGCCTCCTCGATCAGTCTGCTACTATCTTTGTACCTGCTGAAGTGATCTAGAAGTTCAGTTCTCTCTGATGTTCTTACTGAAGATTCTCAAGCTGAAAGCACCAATTTTCAAGAATCAGCACAAGAAGCCTCCTCACCCAATGTGCGTTCAATGTCAAATTCTGCAGAAAAGCTCAAGTGCTCAAGATGAAGTCATTCATTGAAGATTCATCAAGTTCATCTTGAAGTCGTGAAGAATTTGAAGATTAATGCTGAAGCTAAGCTCTCAATGAAGATTAACAAGAAAAGCCAGCTACTTTTTAGGGGGAGCTTGTTGGGTCATTTAAGAAAAGAAAGCTATAAACCAAGGGGGAGATTGTTGGGTCAAAAATATGGTTTATACTTTGCTTTTCTAGGAAATTGTATTTTTTCTGTAATGTTTATGAGTTTATAGTCAGTTTTACGGCTCAATGGGTGTTTACGGCCGTAAACAGGTTTACGGCTGTAAACCCTGTTTACCGGACCCATATTCTCATGTATATATATAGGGGTGAGGGGTGTGAGGAAAAGAGTGATGAACTAAATAGAGAGAAACGGGAGCTTATATGTGTGAGTGTGTGAATCTCATGTAAAGGAGCATCATTCCAATCTATTCAATACATTGAAGATTCATATTATTCTTCTTCTCCTTCTTTTCTATTTGATCTGACAACATCCGTTTGATTGGGATTCCGCACCATCAAACGGATTTGATTGATACACAAGCAGATTAGGGACTTACAGTTGGAAGTAGGTATTAATGAAGATTGTCATGAATTGGTGTGTAGATTGTCTAAAAGGTATTAAACATAGCAAAGGTTTGTTGCAATGTTCATGAGTGCTTATTAACAAGTTTTGAGCATTGGAATAAACCCGCGCTTGCTGGAATCACTTTATGGAACGTAACGCAAGTGATCGCAAGACGATAATATCATATGGTCTTAAGACCAAGATATATGGTTTATTGTTTATTAATTGGTTGTGCATTGACAATGCAAAACCGCATGAGTAAATTGATGTCATCAAATGCATTGTTGTGTATAGTTGATTAGTAAATAGTAAATTCATATAAGTCGAAGTTTATCTAAAGAGGGTAAAAGCGATATCAGGGCCCCTCGATGATTTGATTTGACTTATGTGTCGGGCCCGGTGAGGATTGAATTGATGTGTTCAATTAAGTTCTATGTCAAATGAATCTGAGATCGAGAAACCAACTGTTGGATAATAAGTTCCATGAGATTGTCCACTCAATATCTAAACACAGGACTGTACGATCCCTTATCTAAAGGACATGGTACTGATAAGATTAGAGTTTGACAGGGTCTTTGAGAGATACGATTGCTAATCGGATTGTGTTAGCATATATAGTTACTAGACTTATCCAAGTGGGAGACTGTTGGATTAGTGTCTAAAGCTATAACTATATTTGGTAAGTACTTGACCCGGTTATGCATAGTCCTTTTGGGTCACCTTCACCATAGCAACTTGACAGGATGATTTGTAAAGAGAGAACATATATTATTGTTAATATATTATGAGACTAATATATTAAAGGAATAATAATATTATTTGATTGATATAAGTCATATATTAATTGAGAATTAATTTGGTGACTTAAAGAGGTTAATTGAATAAAGGGGCATAAACTGTTAAATGTGTGATAATTGTGTTTTGGGCTATGTATCATTATGGATATTAGGGTGGACGGATTTTAGGGTTAGGATACTTTAAAATCGTCCAAGCCTCATCTCTAGGAGGATCTATGGATTACTTAGGGCCTAAGTTATTCAATTAGGGTTAAGGGTGTAACCCTAGTATCTCATAGTATAAATAGACCCCTTGGGTAAGGGAAATCGGCCATATGTATGATTTAAAAGTGCTAGTCTTACGGTTAGTAGGCCTCATTCACGAAGCCAGTCTATAAGGTAGGTATAAGGTTGCTGCCTATAAAATGGCACTTAATGGGTGTACACTCACACCCACCACTTGCTTGACTGGTGGAGGGTCGTTAGCCGAACGGGTAGGATAGGGCAATCCTCTCCTCATTAATAAGTATAATGAATCTATATAATGTAACTAAATGTATTTCATAAAATTCCCAATCTTAGTTACTTTAGGAAAAGTGAATTGATGCAATCCCATGAAATTACGCTTTGCACCCTTGTTAAGATATTAGTGGAGCGTGTGTGGTTAACCAGCACATTAATTGGTTCTAAGCAAAGGTGGCAAAGGGTGATTCATTGTTTGTCATAGTTCGATGAAGCGTGTGTGGTTTACTAGCACATCGAATAGATGACTGTAACAATGAAGGCACCATGTAGATTTGCATGGTTCTTCACACCCGCTTTGTGATCCTCGGCATCCCAGTCACAAACTAGAGGGGCATATCGAGATTTAAACATGCCATTGAAAAGTTCAATGAATCTCAAAGAAATCTAGGAATTCTCAATACATTTAAAACTTAAGCTTGTGCTTTTCATGGTGAAGAATTAGTGAATCGTCATTCACTTACCTCCAAATTGTTTGCATGTTGGATCACGACATCCCTTTTCTAATGTGTAAATAATGTTGTTGGGTCCTAGCCCTAATTTTTCATTTTGGGTGTTAATTAGGGACTTAACTCTAATCAAACTTTTTTCCTTTCTATTTGTAGATGTCTAACGCGAACAACGTTGCTGCTAGCTCATTCACGCTAATGAGCCTTTGTCAAAAAGTGACTTTTGACGGATCGAACTTTAGCGAATGGATAAGATACATTCACACGATCGCACGTTACGAGGACAAAGAGTATGTTCTCGATGAGAAGCTCGAGAAGATCAATATAGAAATTGCTACTCCCGAAGAAATTGTTGTCTTTGAGATCCATGAGCGTGATGCAACGAAAGTCCATTGCATCATGCTGGCCACGATGAACTCCGAATTCCAAAAGTCCTATGAGGACATGTATCCTTATGAGATGCATCTACACTTGATGGAGAGATACCACCAAACCGCGAGGCAAGAGCGCTATGAGATCATAACAAATATGATCACTGCTAAAATAGGAAGTGGAGAGTCTCTAACCGTACACTTGCAAAAGATGCAAAGGTATGTTGATCGTCTTTGCAAGTTGAATGTCAAATTTAGGGAAGATTTGGCTATCGACATTGTTCTTCACTCCTTGCCCTCGTGCTACAACCAATTTAGGATGACCTACCACATGAACAAGGAAGAGGTCACCCTAAGCAAACTCCAAGGGCTCCTAAGGACTGCTAAGAGCAACCTCAAGGACAAGTCTGTTGCACTAACTCCCAATCCATCCGTTGCTCCTGTTTTGGCTATTAGGCAGGGAAGGGGCAAGAAGAGGAAGGCTTCTTCAAAGAACCACCACAAGGGAAAGTCCCAAGATGGTTCCTCTTCTAGTGGGACCAAGGTTGATCCTGCTAAGCCCAACCCAAACCCAAAGGAGGCAGAGTGCCACAATTGCCACAAAATAGGGCTTTGGAAGAGAAGCTGCCCAGAATATCTGCAAGCCATCAAGGATGGGAAGATCAAGCCATCTTTCACAGCTATTTACACAATTAAATCTAATGATTCATCTCATGCTATTTCTTGGGTTCTTGATACAGGATGTGGTTATCACATATGTTCTAATTTGCAAGGACTATGAAGAAATATGGATGTGGAGCGTGGAAGAATAAATCTAATCATAGGGAATAGAAGATCGTCGCCTGTGACCAAGATTGGAGTGTATTCTTTAGTGCTTAGTAATGGATTGGATTTAGATTTAAATAATTGTTGCTACTCGCCAGATATGGCAAGAAACACCATTTCTCTTCATGGTTTATTAAGACAAGGATTTAGATATTCGTTTAATAATGAGAATGGTTCGATTTATGCTTATCTAAATGGTGTTTTATATTTTGAAGAAATGCCTTGTAATGGAATTTATGAAACTCTTATGGTTGTAAATAACCTAGGAAATGATGCATTGTGTATGAATTTTTCCAATAGTATGGATAAAGCATGCTTGTGGCATTGTCGTCTTGGACATGTCAACAAGAAGAGCATAGCCCAACTCAAAAAGGATGGAGTGTTGGAGTCATTTGACCTTAGGGAAGATGACACATTCGAATCTTGTTTACTTGGAAAGATGACCAAGTCACCCTTCACTGGCACTTGTGAGAGGGGTGAGGGTTTATTGGACCTCATACACACCGATGTGTGTGGGCCCTTTAGATCCACCATAAAGGATGGGAACCGTTTCTACGTGACTTTCACCGATGATTATAGTAGATATGGGTATATTTACTTAATCAAGCACAAGTCGGAAACGTTTGAAAAGTTCAAAGAGTTCAAACATGAACTGGAGACTTAATTGGGCAGGAAAATCAAGATGCTTCGATCCGATCAAGAAGGAGAGTACCTAAGTCTTGAATTCCACGACTATCTTAAGGAATGCGGAATAGATTCGCAATTGACGCCACCTAGGACACCATAGTTGAATGTTGTGGTAGAAAAGCGTAATCGACCCTGTTAGACATGGTTTGTTCTATGATGAGTCATGCTTCACTACCTATCTCTTTGTGGGGGTATGCCTTAGAGACTGCCCCCATATCCTTAACCGAGTCCCTACAAAGAAGGTTGCCAAAACACCTCACGAGATGTGGACAGGGAAAGCTCCCTCGTTGGCACATATCAAGGTTTGGGGTTGTGAGGTTTTCGTAAGACGAGAAACTCACGACAAGCTCGAACCTCGTAGTGAGCAGTGTATTTTCATCGGCTACCCGCATAAATCCTTTGGATATCTCTTCTATAGACCGAGTGACAATGTTGTCTTCATTGCGAGGAGAAGGGTTTTCCGAGAACAAGAACTCATAAGCCAAGGGGACAGTGGGAGGCAAATCAATCTTGAAGAGATTCAAGAGTCGAGCAATGAAGGAACCTCTAACGCTGGTGCTCAACCCGAGGAGGAAACTCCGGTTGAACCAACTGACGATTCCTTACCTCCTAGACGTTCCGAAAGAGTAAGAGTTCAACCCCAGTTTTATGGCTTTCATATTACTACCGAAGGGGACACGTATATTAGTGATGGTACACTAATAAATCTAGATGAACCTAATAGCTATAAGGAAGCCATGGCAGGCCTAGAGTCTGCAAAATGGAAAGAGGCAATAGATAGGGAGATTAAGTCCATGTATGACAACCAAGTTTGGAATTTGGTTGACAATGTGCCCAGACGTAAGACGGTTATTTGCAAGTGGATCATCAAGAAGAAGACCGACATGGATGGGAATGTGCACACGTACAAGGCACAACTGGTTGCGAAGGGCTTTGCTCAAACTCCCGGAGTTGACTATGATAAGACCTTCTCGCCAGTTGCTAAGATAAAGTCTATTAGGCTGATGCTAGCCATTGCTGCATTTCATGATTATGATATATGGCAGATGGATGTCAAGACCACTTTCCTTAATGGGAAGTTGGCTGAGGATGTTTACATGGTTCAGCCAGAGGGTTTTGTCGATCCGCAACATCCCAATAGAGTGTGCAAGCTTGAGAAGTCCATTTATGGACTTAAGCAAGCATCATGCAAATGGAATCTTTGCTTTGATGAAAGTCAAAGAGTTTGGATTTGTACAAAGTGAAGATGAATCATGTGTATATGTCAAGGCCAGTGGGAGTATAGTTAGCTTCCTCGTTTTGTATGTTGATGACATACTACTCATAGGAAACGACATCCCGACTCTGCTGGAGGTTAAGTCCTGGCTCGGGAAGTGCTTCGCTATGAAGGACCTCGGAGAGGCTTCCTATATTTTGGGAAGAAGGATAGGGAGAGAACGAAGTAAGAGACTAATAGGACTTAGTCAGAATACTTACTTGGATAAGGTATTAAAACGTTTTAGTATGGAAAACTCGAAGAAGGGAGAACTACCGATACATAGTGATGCCAAATTGAGTAAGACTCAAAGTTCGAGTACAGAAGCCAAGATAGCTGAAATGAGCGGAGTACCTTATGCTTCCGCAGTTGGCTCAATCATGTATGCTATGACTTGTACTCGCCCTAATGTGGCCTTTGCTTTGAGCATGGTCAGTAGATACCAAGGGAACCCTGGTAGAGCTCATTGGATTGCGGTCAAGAATATACTTAAGTACCTTCGGAAGACCAAGGAATGCTTTTTCGTCCTCGGAGGGAGTGATGACTTAAAGGTGCGAGGGTATAGTGACGCAAGCTTCCAGACCGACAGGGACAACTACCGTTCGCAGTCGGGCTGGGTCTTTACCCTTAGTGGAGGAGCAGTGACTTGGAAAATTTCCAAGCAAGAGACCGTAGCTGATTCAATATGCAAATCAGAGTACATTGCAGCGAGCGAAGCATCAAAGGAGGCGATGTGGTTGAAGAACTTCATTGGTGACCTTGGAGTTGTGCCTGCCATAAAGGAGCCTATGGAAATTTTCTGTGATAATGAAGGAGCGGTTGCCTTGACCAAGGAACCGAGGGATCATGGTAGATCTCGGCATATCGACAGAAAATATCACTTTATTAGATATCGAGTAGAAGAAGGACACCTCATAGTAAAGAGGGTATCGTCAGAGGATAACCCAGTAGATCCGCTTACGAAGGGACTGAGTAGGGTTAAGCATTTGCAGCACGCTATGAGCACTGGGCTGAAAGACGATATTAGTTTAGATTAGATAGTTTTAGAAACATGTAATAGATAAATGTAATTGACATTTGATGATTAAATAAAGGGGTATTATTTATAAATAAAGCTACTGTCTTATGTTAATTTTTTAACTATTGTTTCACTTTGCATGTTTTGATTTCCTGAATAATTGAGTAATTAAGAATAATCGAATTATTCGAATGGTCCACAATCGTTCATATGTTGGACGTAGGTATGAATGAAGATTGTCATGAATTGGTGTGTAGATTGTCTAAAAGGTCTTAAAACCAAGATATATGGTTTATTGTTTATTAATTGGTTGTGCATTGACAATGCGAAACCACATCAGTAAATTGATGTCATAAAACACATTATTGTGTATAGTTGATTAGTAAATAGTAAATGCATATAAGTCAAAGTTTATCTATTAATTTTATCCTAAGAAGGTAAAAGCGATATCAAGGCACCTCGATGATTTGATTTGACTTATGTGTCAGGCCCGGTCAGGACTGAATTGATGTGTTCAATTAAGTTCTATGTCAAATGAATCTGAGATCGAGAAACCAACTGTTGGACAATAAGTTGCAAGAGATTGTCCACCCAATATCTAAACAGAGGACTGTACGATCCCTTATCTAAAGGACAGGATACTGATAAAATTAGAGTTTAACAGCGTCTTTGAGAGCTACGATTTCTAATCGGATTGTGTTTGCATATATAGTTACTAGACTTATCTAAGTGGGAGACTGTTGGATTAGTGTCTAAGGCTGTAACTATATTTGGTAAGTACTTGACCCGGTTGTGCATGGTCCTTTTGGGTTGCCTTCACCATAGCAACTTGACAGGATGATTTGTAAAGAGAGAAGAGATATTATTGTTAATATATTATGAGAGTAATATATTAAAGGAATAATAATATTATTTGATTGATATAAGTCATATATTAATTAAGAATTAATTTGGTGACATAAAGAGGTTAATTGAATAAAGGGGCATAAACTATCAAATGTGTGATAGTTGTGTTTTGGGCTATGTATCCTTATGGATATTAGGGTGGACGGATTTTAGGGTTAGGATATTATGGCTCAAACCCATCAGTGGTATCAGAGCATTAGTTGATTTCTATTGAATTGATGCTTTGGATTATTGCTTGTTGCTTGAAAGATTCGATTTTTGTGATTCTGACTGGTAAACTCAGCGAGTTCCAATGTGGACTCGGCGAGTCCACAGAGGAACTCAGCGAGTTCTAGCACCAGAAAGAGTAGATTTCGGGATTTCTTGTTGTTTTGCTTGAGGATACTTGCCTTAATTGTCTTGGGTGATTAAAATCCAAATTTTATGATATATTGGAGTATATTCTTGACCAAACAAAAGATAATTACCATTTAATTAAATAATAATTTCCTTGTATGATAATAATTAATTATTTGAATTAAATTGGTGAATTGTCTTGCAAGTAGTATTGATTAAATCAAATTTAAATAATCTAATAAGTTGATTTGTATTATTTGCTACTTGATCCTTATGTTTTGAAAAGTTTAAAACTTGTCCTCAAGTTTTGAAATTTAAGTTTTGTGATTAAAAGTATAATTTGAATAATTTAAATTTCAAACCCTAGAATTTTACAAGTTTGAAATTCAACACTATACTATTATAGTATTACAAGCTTAATATATATATATATATATATATATATATATATATATATATATATATATATATATATGAATGAGTTCTATGGAAAACAAATAACTAGGGCAACATCTACCGGAACCAATAATCAAATGACACGTGTCCATTTCTTTCTTCACAAGTAATGTATTGTGGAAGTTGTTGTGGAAGTGATGTGTTATCATGTTTTCATTGGTTCAAATATGTGTTGCCCTAATCATTCATTTTCCATATAACTCTTCCCTATATATATATATATATATATATATATATATATATATATATATATATATATATATATATATATGTATATATATATATATGTATATATATATATATGTATGATTTAATAGTGCTAGTCTTATCGTTAGTAGGTCTCATTCACGAAGCCAGTCTATAAGGTGGATATAAGGTTGCTGCCTATAAAATGGCGCTTAATGGGTGTACACTCACACCTATCGCTTTCTTGACTGGTGGTGGGTCGTTAGCCGAACGGGTAGGATAGGGCAATCCTCTCCTCATTAATAAGTATAATGAATCTATATAATGTAACTAAATGTATTTCATAAAATTCCCAATCTTAGTTACTTTAGGAAAAGTGAATTGATGCAATCCCATGAAATTACGCTTTGCACCCTTGTTAAGATATTAGTGGAGCGTGTGTGGTTAACCAGCACACTAATTGGTTCTAAGCAAAGGTGGCAAAGGGTGATTCATTGTTTGTCATAGTTCGATGGAGCGTGTGTGGTTTACCGGCACATCGAATAGATGACTGTAACAATGAAGGCACCATGTAGATTTGCATGGTTATTCACACCCGCTTTGTGATCCTCGGCGTCACAGTCACAAACTAGAGGGGCATATCGAGATTTAAGCATGCCATTGAAAAGTTCAATGAAACTCAAAGAAATCTAGGATTTCTCAATACATTTAAAACTTAAGCTTGTGTTATTCATGGTGAAGAATTAGTGAATCGTCATTCACTTACCTCCAAATTGTTTGCATGTTGGATCACGACATCCCTTTTCTAATGTGTAAATAATGTTGTTGGGTCCTAGCCCTAATTTTTCATTTTGGGTGTTAATTAGGGACTTAACTCTAATCAAACTTTGTTCCTTTCTATTTGTAGATGTCTAACGCGAACAACGCTGCTGCTAGCTCATTCACGCTAATGAGCCTTTGTCAAAAAGTGACTTTTGATGGATCGAGCATTATCGAATGGATTATATACATTCGCACGAAAATCCCGTCATGTTCTTCATCTCGTTGAAGGAGTGCAACCACACACTCATGTGTGCGGCATCATACACATTTGTGCAACCATAAACACACACCATAGGACCATAAACCCATTTCTAAGACCCTAAAGTTGTACTACAACCAAGTATGGACCTTGAAAACACCTTTAAAGTGGCCATACACCTCACTCATGCAATCCTTTGAGGTCCTAACACTTAGTGCAAGTAGTCCCAAGTTCTTAGAATGGTTCTTCATCACATCTAGTGGTTAAATACCATCATTTGACTCCTTTATGTGACATTACATGTTAATTAGGATCAAAGCGTGTTCAAGGCTTCGCTTGAACATCCAGCATTTCGTGTTGATCCTTCATTCAAATCACCCGAGGTGAGTTCATACCCCTATATTTTCCGTATTTTTTATGTTTTCAGGGGGCGGGGGAATACAAGCTAAACATAAATGTTTTCAAAACCTCATGCAAATTCTCATACTTTAAACCTTTTGTGCTGTGTTGAGCATAAGGGTCGTTTTTCACTAAAATTCCATAGTTTTCCAGATTCGCTATTCACTACGTTACTCATGCAAACTATAATCGGTATAGTTTGGGATTTTCTAAACATAACAAGTATAGAAGCTTTCACTACTAAACGTATGCACTAGGAACAGGAATAGTTTACAATTTGCACCACTACTCTATCATGTTTTTCATAACTGTAATTATCTCTACGAACGATATACATTCGGATTTTCACTACGGTAGAACGCTACTACACTACATGTAAACTAGATTGTATGATACTGTGAGTTGCTACTTCACTACTGTACCCTTAGGTATATAGGGTAAATCCTATCATAGTATAACCAGAGTCTCCTGAGGGGAGAGTATGAGATTTGTGAATAGATCTATTCGGGACTGACAATCCCACACCCGAACTGCTAGATACAGTTGGCCAGGCATGCCCAGGGTGACAAATGTCATTTAACTCGACGCCTGAAGAATATTGGAAAGGTCTCTAGTCATATCAAGTATGGTTATACGACTCACATTATGTATAAATCAACCTTAGTTTACAATTTGACACTATTCAACGGTTTTATTTATACTAAATAGAACTAAAACACACTACGTATACTGGCCAAAGCCAGAGTTTTCAAACAGAACCAATTATGCAATGGCTTCACATACAAAATACTTATACTTCATGATTAGCTTTAGTTAGTCACATGAGGTAGTATTTTCGCATATCACTATAGTTTTCAGTAACGAACATTCATGGTTTTATACGGAATCGATAACGCTAGATTTTCACTAAAGAAAATATCGGATTTTCTTGCAAACATACATATATTCATGGTTTACTACAGAACTGATAACACTACATTTTTACTAAAGAAAATATCGGATTTTCTTGGAAACATACATATATTCATGGTTTACTACATAACTGATAACACTACATTTTCACTAAAGAAATTATCGGATTTTCTTAAAACAATACAAATATTTCTGCTAGCTCATCAATGAGTTTTCATTACAAACTACCGCTTATGAACTCACCAGATTTATGCTGATATATTTTCAAAACTGCTTGTATTCTTAGGGAATTAGTAAACAGGTACTTCCAGGAGTTCGGAGAAGATGAGGAGTTAGAGTCGCATCTGTCTATTTACTTTTACTCGAATAAAAAACTATGTATTAAACATTTTAAACCTTTTCACATATGTATTCAATGTCTGGTTGTGTTTACTATGCTTGCTATGATACAATTGTTGTGATGCTACGCATGACGTCCTCGACTCCCGAACGTTTTCGTCATTCCAGTTTGGGGTGTGACACATATCACCTGTGGTAATGTGATAATTGACCAAGTGAAAAGGAAATCTCATCACCCAAGTGTCAATTAGGTAGAAACTTGGAGTCGTGCAATTTGAATAGTGTGATGTATGAGAATCTTGATCATTTGAAGATGATGACTTGTTCGTTGATCACAAGTTTATGTGAGTCGAGTGAAGGACTAAAGGATCTAGTACACATTGATGTAGGCTATTCAGATCTGCCACAAAGGATGACAACTTTATTCTTCATGATTTACTGATGCTTTCAGTAAATATGGTTATGTTTATAATATTAAGCACAATTCTGATATTTTGAATTGTTTCAAAGCGTGGCAGAACAAATAAAAAGAATCTACAAGGCAGAAAGATAAAAGTTTCTCCAATCTGAAAGGAGAGGAGATTACTTTAGTATCATGTTTTATGATCGTCTTAATGGTTATGGAACTATATAAAAATTGATCCTCGAAGAACATCTTAGTGGAATTATTTAACTAAGAAGAGGAATCATATATCGTTGAAATAGTTCGATTGAGAGATGTGTCATACTTCGTTTCCAATCAAGTTTTAGAGTCATATTCTAGTTACTTAGAATGGTATCTTAAAGCTTGTTTAGTACTATTTAGGTTTATAACACCTCATGAAATGTGGAGTAACAATGTTTTCTTACTCTAACACATTTAGAATTGGTACTTGTGATGTTTTGGTTAAAACAAAGGATAAACTAAGACCAATTCTGTTTTGTGTTTTTCTTGTTGAGAATCCACCCTGACTTTTGAATATTTGTTTAAGCTTGTCAAGGAATGTTACTTAAAAGGAAAACTTATATGTCAAGAAGTCAGTGGGAGTCTTATTGATCTTGAAGAGTTTTAGGAGTCAATCAAGAAAAAGCTTTTTAGTTATCACTAGTACATGACCTGAGGTTGATAACCTATCATGTTAAGTTGATACATTCTTTTTTTTATACATCTTCCAGTTGAGTTGGCAATGTTGTATGGTTTTCATTTGACTGAAAAAGGTAGAGCACGTTGGTCAGTGAATGTACATTGATCAATATTTGTGAACTGCTTAAACAACATGGAAGCAAAGGTAGGCCCTTATGCTGCTAGATGGCAGGAAATTAAGAATAAGTAAAGTTCAGTCCATGAAAGTTAAATTTGAATTTTTCATAAAACTTGTCTTATGATTGTAGGTTGAAAGTGATAGATTCACATGGATAGGAACACATACACCATAAAATCTAGGTGGAAAAAGGTTTCGCTCTAATTTATGAAAATGATTATGATGAAACACCTTCGCTAGTAGATTTTAAAGATTAATAAATATCATTATGATTATTGGTTTTGATATTGCATTCTCAAATTTGCAATATGATTACGACATCCCTTTTCATAGTTCGAATTGTGAGAAATCGCAAGGAACTGTTTGAACATTAAGGACTTATAGCTATAAGTTCTGAAAGGGTTTGAACACACACATATGCTATATAATGAATGTATATAAGCTTGAGAAGTCTATATGAAGACTCATCGGAGCATCACGTATCAAAAATCTGCACTATAGTAAGGAAGTCAAAAAGTATTGATCTCTAGAAGTCCAGTTGATTTCTGAATACATATCAAAGCTAATGGGAGCATAGTTGTTATGCTAGTGGGAGCATAATTGTTATGTTAAGTATTGCAAGTTGGCAGTATTAGTTGTAGGAAACAAAGATTTCAAAATTTGCAAATTGCAAAGTTTGCAAATTGTTTTGCTACCAAAAGAATTAGGGGAGAGGGCACTCATACTTCATTTCAAATCTAATAGTTTAGATTGAAGTTTTAATGGAACTTAGTCTTTGACATATATGAATGTCGTGTTGAAATGAATCAACATAGAAATTCGATATATGGAAATATTATAGCAAGAGACTGATCAGACATTAGGTCTTTATGTAAGACGTTATGTATCGAATCCCATATACTTCGGATATAGGATTAATTACATATGCTATAATATTCATTAATTCTAATTTTTCCAAATACCTTGGGTATTGAGAAGTGAAAAGGACTAGAACATGGTGTGACTAAAGTTGTTAAACAACTGTCAAGAACAGTACGGGGTTTACTGAAGACTGGTTGCTTGCGGACAGTTGGAAGTATAGTATAGTATAGTATTTGGACGAACCATGTTGACATAATTTTGAGTGGAGGTGACTCTTGTTCAGAATTGATAGTCATATAGGAATATGGAAATATTTCCATATTAGAAGTTTATGATAAAATCTACATGTGAGTTAGGAACTTTAATACAAGGAACGTGTTCAAGAACTGTGCCTTGAATTTGAATCTTCTTTACTTTGGAATTGTTTTTAGTAACAAAGTTCGAATAGTACATTCTGTAATATCGTTGACTAAGGCTTAGTGACTTTGAAGCTTCAACATCACATAACAACAATGCATATAAAGTTGGAACTCTAACACATTTAGTAGTAACGGGAATTTGAAATTGTGAAATGAGCGTCATTGGAATTGTGACCAATTGATATGTTCACAAAGGACCATAGAGAGACATAGTATGCATGTGTTTAAAATGGCATGATGAATGTTTAATTCAAGTGTTTAACTGATTACTCGAAACATTATACAATGAATAAAGTCTAGTTAACATGGTGATTAAATAATAAGAGTTTTATTTATATTCAATAGTTTTGAGACCATAGTAAATTCGGTTATTATTGTGTTTCACTTCACATGTTTTACTTCCCGAATAATTGGATTATTCAAACATCCACAGTCGCTCATACTTTTGGAAGTAAGTAGAGAATTAAGACTGTCATGGATTGAATTGTAGATTGTCTAAGGGTTTAGACATAAAAATAGTTTTGCTACAATGTTCATGAGTACTTGAAAATGAGAATTTTAAGTATTGGATAAACCTACGCTCAGAGAATTACTTCATGGATTTTCTCTCTGTTAATTTTGAAACGATAATATCTTATATTCTTGAAATGGAAGTATATGAGTTGTTGTTTAAAAGTCAGTTGTGCTTGGATAATATGTAAACGCATTAGTAACTTGATGTTATAAAACATATTGTTATGTGTGATTTGATGGATGAATAGTGCAAGAATATGAGTCAAAGTTTATCTGTTCCTTTTTACCTAACGGGAAAAGCGATATCTATGGGCCCCTCGATGATTTGATGTCGACATCTAAAGCGCTTGGCCGATCCTGGACTGAATTGATGTGTTCAATTGCTAGTGTGAATCGGTCGTCATAAATCAGAAATTGGGAAAAAAAAAACTTGGACAATGAGATTGATTATAATCCTTGTATCATGTCTATATGATATTTTGTAGAATGGAGGAATATTTGATCACTTATCTAAGGACACGTAACTGACTGGGTTAGATTTCGACAGCGGCTTTGAGAGCTACAATATGCTGGTCAATTTTTGAAGTTATAATGGCTACTATAGTTATTAGACTTATCCAAGTGGGAGATTGTTGGATTAGGTGTCTAAGCTCATAACTATAATTGGTATATACTTAAATTGATAGTAGCACAATCCTTTTGGCTTGCCCTCATACTAGCAACTAGACATGATGAATTTTGGAGAGAGAGAGAGAGAGAGAGATTATATTTATTATTTGGATAATAAATTGAGATAATTGATTTATTAATGTATTATGGAAATAATATATTGATTAGAAATCATATTATTTAATTATTATTTAATTAAAATCTAATTTGGAATTAATAGAATTAATTAAAAGTGCAAGGGCTGTTTAGCTATTTATTGATAGTTGTGGAATTGGGCTATAGAACCCTCCTAGATGGGTTGGACGAAATCTTCTAGGAAGGCCATAGATATTTCGTCCAAGGGCCTCTTGGATGGAGTTCTTGGGTTGCATAGGCCTTAAGCTAAAGAATTAGAGTTTCCTCCTTAAAACCCTAGCTTTGGCCCTAAGCTACCAACAACTATATAAAGGGCTATAACCCTTTGAGATTTTGGCCACTCCAACCCTAAGAAAGATAGCCAAAATTCTCAAGTCTTCTCCTCCTCTCTCATCTCCCATCCTCTTGCTTAGTTTGGGTGTGAACCATTAGAGTCACGACATTTGTGGCGCTTGCTCTCGAAGCTTCAACGACACTAAGGATTCAAATTGTTATTACTAGATAACAATTAAAGGTATAATTACTATCTTTTATTATGATTATCAAAAATAGTAGATATCGCCTAGGGTTTTCCTTTTGATGTTCAATACTTGTATGTTCAATTAGAGGAAACGTAGATCCAAGTATATTAGGGTTGCATGCACATATAGGGATTGTTTGTTATGCTCAAAACCCATCACGAAGAAGCGCACATTTCTAAGGACTGCCGGAAGAAGAAAAAGGCAGAAAGGCTTAATGTTCCGTCGAGGCCAAAGGCAAGAGCATTCCAGATGACCCTGGAAGCAGCAAAGGATACAACAGATCTCATTTTAGTAAATTTCTTGTAAATAGATTGGCTGCCAATATATTGTTTGACTCAGGAGCAAAATACTCCTTTATATCACATAAATTTGGTGGAATGCTAGCATTTCCTGTAGATAAACTTGATAATGTTCTAGTTGTAGAAGTTTTCAGTGGCAAATGCATACCTGTTAGCGATTGCATTAAAAACATCATCATCGATTTGGACGGGAATAAATTTCACAAGGAATTGTTACCCATTGAGTTGAATGGTTTTGACATCGTGCTGGGAATGGATTGGCTTAGAGCAAAGGATGTCGAGATACTATGTAAGAAGAAGATGGTGAGATTAAAACCATCTGGAACAGAGCCATTTGTGGTGTACGGGGACAAACACAGAGTAAATTTTGGAATCATTTCCCCGACGAAAGCCAGAAAATGTTTGTCCAAAGGATGCACATTATATCTGGCATTTGTAATTGATGAAAAGAAGGAGAAGAAGGAGATACAAAGAATACTAGTGGTGTGTGAGTATCCGGAAGTCTTTCCCGAAGATCTTCCTGGATTGCCCCCTAATAGACAAGTGGAGTTTTGAATAGACTTGTAGCCAGGATCGACACCAATAGCGAAAGAACCATACCGATTAGCACCGACAGAGATGAAGGAGTTTATGATGCAACTTCAGGAGTTGTTGGACAATGGTTTCATTAGACCTAGTTCATCACCCTGGGGAGATCTAGTGTTATTCGTAAAGAAGAAAGATGGAAGCATGAGGATGTGCATAGACTATAAAGAGATGAACAAGGCAACGGTGACAAACAAGTATCCATTGCCAAGGATTGACGACCTATTTGATCAGCTGCAAGTTCAAGCTATTTCTCAAAGATCGATCTTAGGTTAGGCTATTATCAACAGAAGGTGAGAGAGCAAGATATTGAGAATACCACATTCAGAGCAAGATACAGACACTATGAGTTCTTGGTTATGTCATTTGGACTAACCAATCCTCCATCAGCATTTATGGATTTGATGAATAGGTTTTGTAAACCATTCCTCGATAAATCCGTGATAGTGGTCATAGATGAAATTTTGATTTACTCAAAGAGCCAATAGGAGTATGGAAAGCAGCTACGAGAAGTATTAGAAGTTCTGAAGAAGGAGAAGTTGTATGCAAAGCTCTCCAAATGTTATTTCTGGATTTGAGAAGTCCAATTTATGGGTCATGTGGTTAACCAAGAAGGGATAATGATCGACCCAAAAAATATTGAAGCTATGATGAAATGGGAAAGACCAAAAAGTTCCACTGAGATCCGATGCTTTCTAGGATTAGTTGGATATTACTGAAGGTTTATCCAAGGATTTTCTTCGATAGCTGCTCCATTGACAACTTTGACCCATAAAGGAGCTACATATACATGGAACGATAAAAATGGGAAGCATTCGAGAAATTAAGCACTGATTTTTTTCTTTACCTGACGGAGTTGGGTTAGGTTGTGTTCTGACCTAGAGAGATAAAGTGATAGAATATGCATCTCGACAATTGAAAGAGAATGAGAATAACTACCCCACTCATGATCTGGAGTTGGCAGCGGTATTATTCACATTAAAGATATGGAAGCATTATCTTTATGGCACAAAGTGAAAACTCATTACTGATCATAAAAGTCTCTAGTATCTCTTTGATCAAAAGGAATTGAATATGAGGCAAAGACGTTGTCTAGAGTTACTCAAGAATTACGACCGCGAGATACTTTACCATCCTGGTAAAGCAAATGTCGTAGCTGATGCTCTAAGTCGAAATGTAAGCCTGGAAAGGAAGAGCCCAAGAGTTTTAAGAATAGAAGTCGTCTCAACAATTGTGGAAAGCATTAAGAAAGCTCAGGAAAAAGCTTTGGAAAAAAATGACCGAAAGGAAGATCGTTTAGGCAAAATGTTGGTATTCGGTACAAATAGTAAAGAACTAAAGGTATTCCAAGATATGATTTAGGTACCTAAAAAGGTAGGAATAAGATAACTTCTGATGGAAGAAGCTCACATGACCATGTAATCGATTCATCCCGGCAACACTAAGATGTATATGGATCTTAAACCTTGCTACTGGTGGCCGACGATGAATTTGATTTTGCAAAGTATATGGGAGAATTCGTAACATGTGTAAGAGTTAAAGCGCAACATTAGAAACCTTATGGTAGTTTAGAACCTTTACCTGTACCCATGGGTAAATGGGAAGACATCACCATGGATTTTGTGACTAAACTGCCCGGGACGAAGAACAGTCACGACATGATTTGGGTAGTCGTGGATTGTTTCACGAAAAGTGCATACTTCATAGCAGGCAATGAGAGATGGTCTATGGATAAGCTTGAAAATGCGTATGTGAATAAGATTGTAAGACTTCATGGTGTTCCCTTAACGATTGTATCGGATCGAGACAGTCATTTCACATCTAGATTGTGGAAGAGTCTACCAGAGGAAATGGGTATGAAGTTGTGTTTAAGTACAACCTACCATCCTCAGACTGATGGTCAGAGCAAAAGGACGATTCATACATTGGAAGATATGTTAAGAGCATGTACCCTAGAATTTCAAGGTGACTAAGATGAGCATTTACCCCTGGTAGAGTTTTCCTACATCAATAGTTACCATTCAAGCATTAAGATGACACCTTATCAAGTCTTATACGGACACAAGTGTCATACGTCATCTTGTTGGCTTGAGGCCGGAGAAAAGCGGTTTATGGGTCCCCAATAGTCCATCAGACTGCTGAAAAGCTAAAAGTGATTAGACAAGGATGTTGGCAGCTCAGGATCGCCAAAAGAGCTATGCTGACAAGAAGCAACGACCAATAAAATTTGAAGATGGAGATTCGATATTTCTTAAAGTCTCACTATGGAAGGGACTTAAAAGATTTGGAAAGAGAGGAAAGTTGAGTCCAAGGCTTATTGGACCATTCAAGTTTCTTCAGAGGATTGGGAACCAAGCTTACAAGCTAGAATTTGCAGAAGAACTAGATGGTATTCATAACACTTTCCATCTGTGTTATTTGAGGAAGTTTACGAAAGAAGTTCTCGATATAATTCCACTTTCTGAGTTAAGGATGGATGAAGATAAGAGGTTGATCGAAGATCCAAAAGCAATTGTTGACCGTAAGACAAAGAAGTTGCGACATAAGATGGTCGAATTAGTTCTTGTGCGATGCAAACATTCGAATGGGCCGAATCTCACCTGTAAAATAGATAATGACATGATGAGTCGCTATCCACATCTGTTTGTTGATGCATAATTCCGAGACGGAATCATCCTAAGGAAGAGAGAACTGTAACACCCGCGTTTTTGGCTAAGCATTAGTATGACGATGTAATAGTTAGAGTCTACAATTGTAACCTATCTTGAAGTAATGAAAAGGAATTATTTGAGTATTATGTGATTTATGTGCAATATACTTGCTTATAACGATATAAAATAATAATAATAATAATAATAATAATAATAATAATAATAATAATAATAATAATAATAATATGCGTCAAAAATAGAACGAATATTTGACCCAATATCTTTAAATAAATTTGAAGTAGTCGTAACAAGGATTTCGGGGATATAAGGAACGCTGAAATCCGACTTATAACGAAGAAGTTATGACCCGTCGAAGTTTTGTGACAAAACCGACATGACGATGTGTATCGTAAAAAGTGAGTTTGCGATAGAATATTGTTTATCCTTAGCGATCTAAACGAAAGTCATAGTATACGTTAAACCGAGAGCGTGCATATAGAGAACGTCCAAATCTGACTTCGTTAGAGGAAGTTATGATTTTTCTAAGATTTGGCACAACAGTATGCAACCCGGAAATCGAATTTTAGATCGATCGACTTTTAGCCGACACAACCTAAATGGGAATTGAAGATCTCGGTAATAGGAGCTCAACGATGTAAAGATAGACGAAAACGGACGTCAGATGACTAAGTTATTTATTTTTAAGGAACTTTATATGTCTAAGCCTATTAAAATATAACTTTAAAAATAAATTTAAAATTAGCCAACAGAGTCAAAACGAAAGTTGTAAATCACATCGCTACTTATGTGTGGATATAAAGAACATAAAAACGGAGCTCTTATGCGAAAGTTACGGAATTTAGAAGTTAATTAAATTATTGGTTAGATGCGAGGCTAACACGTGGCGCAATCCTAACCCTTCCTTTCTCTCCACGGCTTCGCACCGAATTGTGACACCTGTCACGCGTATGCCTAGCGTAGATTTTTGTACGCCCAGCATACCGAGTACGCCCAATGTACTCCGATGTTACACCCCACGTACTCCGAGTTTCCAGCCTATAAGTAGAGGCACAAATCTTCCATTTTTCTCACACCTTTCCCATTCTTTCTCTCTCAAATGCCCTCCTTAGCCCCTCCCATTCCCTAGTACTTCCCAAGTGATAGAGGCGAGTCCCAGAGTATTAGAAGGATCCGAGAATAAGGGCTTTTGGCTCAGAAGTTCTGCCCCTGCATATCCCGGCTCCTAACTAAACCCCCTTGTAAGTGAGTTATGCTTACCCTACTTTAAGTATAACTTATCTTTAAGTTCGTTATCGTTATTATGAACCTATAAATAATACATGAGCTAAGTGCTATAAATTATACAAAGTGTTATTATAATACCTTTTAACTGCTCACGGTACGGGGAATTTGGTTTGAAGGGCTGCATAGGGTTGTTGGATTTTAGAACAGCTTAAATGCCAAAATGGTCCTGCCCTTCGGTGTTTCATGTCTGACCCCTGTCTGTACATAGTAGTTGAAAGGTATTTTTTACACTTATACAATATACGAAACAAAATATTGCTTGTAGACCTTGAGTTAATGATAAATCTAGACTAATAATTAGTCGTAATAAATATTAGACTAAAATCTAGTGATAATGATACTAGGTTTCGTTGAAGAAAAATAGAATTGTTAGAAGCGAAGTGTTGCCCGAGTTTGGAGTCATCACTTTAAGAAATGAGTGCATAGTTACTTTCTTCTTAGACATAGATATGAAGTATTTAATATAAATTACATGTTATGTGTGCATATTATCTGTCTTCTTGATATCTATGCAGGATGAACAAAATATACATGTTTTATTCGATTTAAACTATATATGTTTTAATATCTATAATTATGATGGGTAAAGATGGGTAGATGATATAGATGATGAAACAAATGATGAGATGCCTTTATATGAAAGTTGATCCAGTCATCTAGCGGAATATATATATGAAGACCATGGACTATTCTAGATAGTCCAGTGGAACGTTGGCAGGCACGCAACATGTAGGTGTTTCTGAACTACGTGCTCAACAGGTGTACTCCATCCCCCTTATGGTTCCCTTTTTAACATATATCGCTAAGGAATCCCCTAAGAAGTGTTGTACATCCCGATGATAATCCTTAGGCTAGGTCCCTTAAATTAGATGCTTTAGGGATAGAGAGTGAGGATAACGGGAACGGGTAATTGGGTTGAATGATTTGATGAGATTAATGAAATTAATTATTGTGGGTTGAAAACCCTATGTGCTCGCCAGGCTCCCAATCCCGACCCACTTGGTTTCTTGTATTGCAGGTAGTGGCAATAGATCAAAGGAGTGATGATCTGATGAGAGATCAATGGATTTTAGGCCGTTAGAATAGTAGATGTTGTAAGGCTTGTACTATTTCGGTTTATGCTTATGTACTGTATTGAAAATGACATCCCAATGTTTTTAATATAACGAAAACACATTTCTTCATAAATGCTTTGATAATTTACTTATCATATTTTTGGGAACAAATTTCACAACATATTTCTTCAAAAGGATACTCTGGTTTTCAAATAAACCATAAACAAATCGGTCTTTTCTGGCTGTGAAATTAGGAATGTCACATACATAAGAGGGTATTTTCGTTATTTCACCTAAAGGAGCATTTGTAAACATTTATGTCAATACACTTTCTCTCTCTTTTTTTCATCTTTATTCCCCAATCCACCACAACTTCAATCCTCTATAAGCTCCATTCTCACCTACTCATGTCTCCTTTCCTTCTATTAAATCCAAAGTTAACGTATACAAAACACAATCCTAATCAGTTTGAATTTCTTTGATTTAAATGGGTTGCTCTGCTTCTCGTTCTTCTCCACCGTTTCACTTCACCACCACCATCTCCACCACCGTCTCTACCCACTCCTCTAATCCAACATTCACTCCTCTGAAAAGGAGATTCACATTTTACCCAAATAAAAGTCACGATCACAAATCAACCTTACATACCTTAACCCTTAAGATTGATAATTGTGTGAATTCTCCCTCCTCACTCATCATCAACCCATCGTCTTCATCATCAATCCCAACCCAAAAATCACTCATCATCCATGCTAACTCGAAAATTAGAAGTTGAAAATTAAAATAAAATGTCACATGAGATTTTAGACCTAAATCGAACCCATATCATTGATTTCCTGAACATAAATCAAAAGTTGAAAAACAAAATAGAAAACTATTTCCTACTCTAAATTGAAACCTAGATCTTCAATGTAATACATCTTTAGACTGGGAGGGGATACAAAGATCATGATTGACTTTGGATCAGGATTTTCTGAGGTTTGGTGTGGATAAAAGAACCTTTCACATCTCCGCCACCATAGCCATATGACTACTACCGCCATCACCACCCAACCCTCACCATCAGTCTCCCCTGTATCCTCATCAGTACCATATTCACACACCATCAGAATCGCCTAAACCCTTCATCGCTATCTTCACACATTCCTCTTTACCTTAAGACCATCAGTTCATTACCCTCACATGGTATCTTCTATCATCTTTACCTTGTTCATCTTTTGTACACTTCCAAGCACCGCGATCTCTATTCCCATTTCCCGTTCACTTGTAATCCAAGAAATTAAAAGTAAAAAAGGGGGAGATCGAACACAAACACACAAAATTTGAAAGACCCAACATCTTCGGTTCGATCAGAAAAACATACATACTTACAAAAGGAATTATCCAATGTTATAAATATTGTTTCCTTTTGCTTGTGATCTAGTGCAAAGATAGAAGAGTTTGGTCTCTAGCCTGGTGTTAGACGGAGGAGGGAAGAGCTTATGTGGACATAAAATTGGGCAACGTCATCAAAGAAATGCCATACCATCAAAGCAATATATAGATGAAATGACGAAAATACCCTCACATGCAAAGCACATGGGGGCATGTTAACGTTGCTTTAGACGGACATCCAACCTAAGGACCGTTTGTGTTCAAGGTTTCGTCCGCAGGTACCATCTAAGGGAAAAAAATTATAGGGACTACTTCAAGGAAAAAGTGTAAACTTATAGGAACATTCGTGTAATTTACTTTTCTTTCAAATATATGGAAAAGCTATATATATATATATATATATATATATATATATATATATATATATATATATATATATATATATATATATTGCCATACATATATAATTATTCTCTCAAATATACCACCAAACTAATGACTATATATATGTTTCCATAATTACAATCTAATTCACAACATATCAAAAGAAAAATTAAAACTAAATATGTGGATGTATATATATATATATATATATATATATATATATATATATATATATATATATATAGAGAGAGAGAGAGGAGGGTTTGATTGAGAAAAAAAGATTGAGAATGGGGGAACGATTCTCAGCCAATCATTTAATGAGCTTAAAAAATGCACGGTGGCAAACTTGTAAGTAATCCGAATAGATTAATGAGCGATGGCAAATTTGTAAATAATCAAAAAACATTAAACCGTCAGGGCACTTGAGTAATTTGATATCACGTCAACTCTTGACAGAAAAACACCATTTCCCTCTTCGATTCACCATAACACGAAAAACATTTGAAGAAGAATCGACAAGAAGAAAAATATTTGCAGAAGCATCAAATAACATAAACGAAGAAAAATGTCTTCCGATGAAAACATGAACGAGACCATTTCCTCACTCTTGACAATGAAAGGTAACCATCGGCGTTTTTTCTCGAGTTTTTAACGATTTCGAATCATTTCTAAAATTATCACTTGATTACTTGAAATTTCTCGTGATGTTCAAAAATTATTAGTTGATTCATAACTAAAAACATTGTTTTCACACTGTTAATTCTTCAAAAAAGGTTGTTTACTTCAATTTTACTTGAAATTTATGATACCCGTTCATTCTCGTAACCCTCCTTCGTTATTACTTTATTTACTTGAAAATTTTGATATATAAATGTTTTTACATCATCTCTTCATTTTTCATCTTTATTCAAAACTATTCTGTCAAAATACAAAGGTTACTTCATATTTCGCTTATGTTTTCCTAATATTAACTACTTACCCTTACAGAAACAACACCTACAGTGAAGAATACATATAAACGAAAACCAAGAACAAATAAAAAAGGTAAATAAAATATGTTTTGTTTACTTCTAAACACAAGCTAAACTAATATTCATTCGTGAATATGTATGTTATATTCACATATGAATAGAAGATAGCTTGCTGCCGTACATACATTATTCAAATGTGAATACAACAATAATGACTTTTATATATGTTCTATTCACATATGAATATAACAAAACATTTTCATATGTGAATAAAAAAAATATGGACACATATGTTTTATTCAAATATTCATTCGTGAATATGCATGTTATATTCACATATGAATAGAAGATAGCTTGCTGCCATATATACATTATTCAAATGTGAATACAACAATAATGACTTTTATATATGTTCTATTCACATATGAATATAACAAAACATATTCATATGTGAATAAAAAAATATGAATGCATACGTTTTATTCAAATATTCATTCGAGAATATGTATGTTATATTCACATATGAATAGAAGATAGCTTGCTGCCATACATACATTATTCAAATGTGAATACACCAATAATGACTTTTATATATGTTCTATTCACATATGAATATAACAAAACATATTCATATGTGAATAAAAAATATGAATACATATGTTTTATTCAAATATTCATTCTTGAATATCTATGTTATATTCACATATGAATAGAAGATAGCTTGCTGCCATACATACATTATTCAAATGTGAATACAACAAGAATAACTTTTATATATGTTCTATTCATATATGAATGTAACAAAACATATTCATATGTGAATAAAAAAATATGAATACATATGTTTTATTCAAATATTCATTCTTGAATATGTATGTTATATTCACATATGAATAGAAGATAGGTTGTTGCCATACATACATTATTCAAATGTGAATACAACAAAAATGACTTTTATATATGTTCTATTCACATATGAATATAACAAAACATATTCATATGTGAATAAAAAAATATGAATACATATGTTTTATTCAAATATTCATTCGTGAATATGTATGTTATATTCACATATGAATATAAGATAGCTTCTTGCCAAACATACATTATTTAAATGTGAATACAACAATAATGACTTTTATATATGTTCTATTCACATATGAATATAACAAAACATATTCATATGTGAATAAAAAAATATGAATACACATGTTTTATTCAAATATTCATTCTTGAATATGTATGTTATATTCACATATGAATAGAAGATAGTTTGCTGCCATACATACATTATTCAAATGTGAGTACAACAACAATGACTTTTATATATGTTCTATTCACATATGAATATAACAAAACATATTAATATGTGAATAAAAAAATATGATAACATATGTTTTATTCAAATATTCATTCTTGAATATCAAACTCATTTACCTTCTACTTACTATTGAATGAAGGTAAGAACACTACCATTTCCGATAAAGATTCACCAACAATCAGAGAAACAAGATCAATGCAAAAGAGGAAAAATGTGAAAGGTACAAAATTCCTATCATATATAATATATTAATATATGAATAAAATTGTATATATTATTTATTCATATATGAATAAAATTGTATATATGAATAAAATTGGATATATTTTTGTAATAAATAAATAAACGAGCATATATCATATTCATATATCATTAACTTATTCATATATTATATGTTTTCATTTACCAGATAAAAAAGAAACAAAAGTACCAATGAAAATAAAGCATCAAAGCAGAAAAAGTCCATCAAAAAGGAAAACTCTTGAAAAACAACAACTACAAGATTCAGATTCTGATTTTGAAAGTAGTCATCCATCAAAGAAGGCAAAAAAAAAGAGTCACCAATCAAAAAAGACAAAAAAAAAACAATGGTAAAAGAATTTTACTCAATGAAAAACAGATGTTCACCAGAGGCATTACTATCTATAATACTTCGGATGAGCAAAGAAAAAAAAAGAATTTGTAAGATCTATGGTTTTTAGAGCTTCGTTAAAAATGAAAATCACAGATATACCTCTAAAGTTGGGATTTTATGTTCTTCAAAAATTTGATTCTGGGAGAATGGTGATAGATATTGAAGGAAAGGAACTAAAAGTAACAGTCGAGTCTGTTCATGACATGTTGGGCATACCAATTGGTGGAACCAAACTTACACAACTGGATCAATGGCCTAAGGATGATACAAGTTATGATGAATGGAAGCAACAATTTAAAAAAGATTCAATCATCTGACTGAGTGCAATCAAAAAAGTTATTGTTTCTACCACACAAGCTGATTTCAATTTCAAATTGAACTTCTTAGTTCTTTTTGTCAACACGTTTTGCGAGTCAACATCAATGGGAAGATGCAACCTGTTTCCCTTGAGTTATATTTCAAGAAGAACAGATATCAGCAACATAGACTGGTGCAGCTATGTTTTGGACTGTCTTGTCAGAACAAAAAACTCATACATACCATACTCAGATACCAACTTCTTTGTTGGACCTTCAACTTTCTTGGTGGTAAGTTATTTTAATGTTTATACTCAATTTTTAATAATATTGATTATTCATAAACTAATAGCAAATATTCATATATGAATAAGAAAAATATATTTAACCCAAATAATGCTTTACATTACTTATTCATATATGAATAAGTCATTACTAATTCATATATGAATTAGTAAAAAATAAGATTACTTCTTCATATATGAATATCAATTAGTTACCATTCATGTGCAGTTGTTCTATGCTGATAACATCCACTCAGAAGCTTTGACAGTAACACGTAAAACGTCCAACAATTTGTTATTGGAGTTCAGAGAAGATTAGATATCGAGAGACATTTGAACAAGAAAAAGGTAAATTTGGACTTAGAGAAATAAATGAAGAATTTGTTGATGAACAAGATGAAGGAGATACAGATCTCGAAGACAATGATTATGATAACGATGAAGATCATTTTGTTGAGGTAATTAGTTTGAACATGCTAATAATATATGATTACATTAAATTATTATATTAAATTCTAATCATATACTTTTTTTTACATAGGCATATGAATCAAAAATATCAAAAATGATTAATAGTTTTGAGAGGACGAAGGAAAAGCTGAATTCAAAGCTTAATGATGTGATGACAAAGTTCCTTGAAAAGGAAAGTTTTAGAATTTTCAAAGAAAAGATGACAAATATGATTGTTGAAGAAAAAACTGAAAGCACAACACCTTTTAATTTTCCAATTAATGAAACTGGAGTTGAAGGAATCAATTTGACACCAATAATGGGTCAAAAACAAATGATCAAACAGAAAATGAAGATAAAGAGGGAAATGGTGAAGAAGACAGATATAATGGTGCAAGTCAACCAGAAGTAGATTATTTACTTGATTCAAATGAAACAGATAATGAAGAAATAAATAATGATGCAGATAAGAATCAAAAAGAAGGTGAAATTCGAGTAAAAGAGAAAGATGGAAAGAGGAATGAAAATGAGAATGACGAAGAGGAAAAAGATGATCATGCTGAGGAAACAAATAATCATGAGGAGACTATTCAACAAACTGAAAATGAAAATTTGTTGGATAAAGTTGTTGACAACATTGTGGATGTCCTTGGAATTGGAATTTCAAGTTTAAATAGTCAAGAAGATGAAATCTGGAATCACCCTGAAATGAAAACTATTTTCGATAATATTGATATAGGTAAATTTTGTCTTACTTTTATTTTAAAAAAAATATATAAAAATATTAATACACAATAACAATTTTGTTTGTTAAATTTTAACCAGGGTCACCAATTAGTACAGGTAAAACTAATACTCTTGCAGAAAACGAAAAATCAGAAGGTGTACATGAACAAGGAACAAAAGTTGAAAAAACAAAGGGAGATGATACAGGTAAATGAATGACTTAAAATATATTACAATATTTATATTGATTTTTTTAATAACATTGTTTATTCATAAGTGAATAATACACTATATAAATGAATAAAAAATAAAAAATATTCATATATGATGTATATGTTTCAGGCAAGGAAACTCCGAAGATAGAAATGAAGGAGGAACAGAAGCTAAGAACACGAAAGATGGAGGTGAAGAAAAACATACATAAACTGAGAAAGGAAATGCAGAAGATAAAGGTAAATAGTTGAATCACTAATAAATTAATATAATAAGTTTTATTATTCACAAATAAATAACGCAATATAAAAAATTAATATTTCTTATTCATAAATATTGATATGCATTACTTATTCATAAATGAATACATTACTTATTCACATATGAATTACTTAATCACAGTTCTTTATCTTTCAGGAAAGAAAAAGTTAGAAAATGAAAACAAGAAAGGAGAAAAAACTGACAAAACAAAAGGAAATAAATGAGGTAACAATTTGGATAAACATTTAAACTCAAATATTATAATTAACTTACAACTATTTATATGATAAATCTCCTGGCATGCAGATACTCATCCAAGCTTTAGTCTAGGTCTTAGTCAAGATTCAGATCAAACTTCAAGTAAAAAATCTAATGAATCTTCACCAAAAAAAGCACTTACAAAGAAACAAATCAAAGACGACCATCAAAAGGTTATTATCATATTAGCAAAGAAAAATGTTCTTAATCCAAATCCAATCTCTGTATCAATTCCTACTGAAGTAGGACCATCAAAGCATGATCTGGATCAACCAAGAGAGAAGAAGAAGCTTGCTGATGCTTTCAAATCACCTTTCAAATGCTGAATAACAGACACAAAACCCAAACTGACACATCAGGAGAGTATTGTCTGTGAATGGTTGTTCAACTTACAAGGCAATACATCGTAAGTAACTTTATTTTATATACATTCATATATGATTATTATATAGATAATAATCTATGACATTTTGATTATATATTTGTAGAGACGTGGTTGTCCAGACAAAATATGGTCAGATAACAGAAAGAGCAATTATGGAAAGTCTATATGCAAACACAGAGAATTTTGGAGAAGTTTTAGACACTTGGTCTGATTTACTTAACCACCAAGAACTGGAATGGGATTTTGGAAATTCACCATACAGACTCTTCTTGAAAGTTAGAGTTTGTGTAAGTTTATGTTCTAAACTTAATTCCTTCCTTATTCATAAATGAATACACCAATATGACATATTCATTTATGACTATTATATTTTTTTACAGCTAAAATTCACATATGATTATACAAATATGATGTATTCTTTAACATAGTTATGTATATTCAACTGAAATTCACATATGATTCTATTGGTTATAGACTGCTTATCTAACTTCAACATTGTCTGATGAAAGAAAGTATGAAAAATTCAAGGAGAACTTTCATGAGAGTACCAATGGGTACAAAAAATCTTGAACAGAAAAGATATTGACATGGTATGTTAATTAAAGTTGTTTTTTTATATATATTTTATCAACAAAACACTTACCATTATATACATAAAAACAGGTATTCTTTCCAATTATTAGAAGTGCTCACATTTTTGTGATTGTCTTCAACTTAAAGAAACCGTCAATTGAAAATCTAGACAATAGTGCAGTTGAGGGGGATTATGAAGTAAAATACGGAGTAATATTGAAACCTTTGGTATGTACCCAATTCACAACAACATAAAATAACCAATTTATTACATATCGAACTTTTATTTTATTTAATGATCATAAAATTTTCTTTGTGAGATACTTTAAAGAAATAAACCATCCAAGAGCAAATGCAATCTCAAAAGAAAGTATCAAACCCCAACGACTTGAAATGTCATGGAGAACAGTTAAAAACAAAGTTGATTGTGGGGTCTTTGCAATGAGACATATGGAGACCTATATGGGACAACCACTCTTAAAGTGGAAACCATGTCTTCATAAAGAAAGTGCAGTTCAACAAACTACTTTAGAGAAGCTCAGGCAAAGATATGCACACATAATGCTAACTTCTGAAATTAACATGTTGAAGGCTAAGGTGTTAGATCTTGCTGAAAATATCAAAAAGTTGAATTCAAAGTGCGTACTGATCATGCATACAAGGCTATGCAAACAATTCAAAAAAGGTTAAAAGAATATTGATGATTGCTTGTAAAGATGAAATAATGTTGAAGTGTAATGCTATAGAATAGTTTGTGTTGAAGATGAATGGATTTGAAGTACATGTAAGATGATTATGTGAAACAAGTTTTAAATGGTTTGTTAAATGTTGTTGAACATCGTTTTAATATTTTGTGAAATGCTTATGAACAGCTTTTATTATCTTGTGTTCAATGATTATGTAATATAAACAACTTTGCTTATTTATGTTAGTTTTTTATATTTAAATATTTTCAAAGTTTATTTGTGTTTATTCATAAATGAATACGAATATGATATATTGAGTTATGATTAAATTAGGAGTAATATGTCAACATAACAAAGTTCATATATGAATATAACAAATTTCATATATGAATATAACTAACTTATTAGTAGAAACAAGTTTGCTTATTTATGTCATTTTTTTATATTCAAATATTTTCAAACTTTATTTTTATTTATTCATAAATGATTATGAATATGATATATTCATTTATGAATAAGTTCAAATTAATATGTTAGTATAACAAAGTTCAGATATTAACATAAAAAGTTCAGATATGAATATACTTATTTATTAGTATAACAAATTTCACATATTTGTATTCATTTATGAATAATTTACAATATCAATATAATTTATTTTATAGGAATTTAAAAACAAATATCAACATATCAATTTACCATATCAATATAAATGTGTATTATTCATATATGAATATTATTGTTTATTGTTTTTATCTGCATATATTCATAATGAATTAAACCAAAAAACATAAAAAAACACTAAAAAATCCCTAACTGTCTTTTGCTGATTTAGCAGCTCCAACTCTTTCTGGACAAGTACGTAAATTGTGTGGAACTCGTTTTCCACATCCTGAACACATTCTTTGTTCTTTTTTAGAATTTTCATATGCTACTTCACATGCACTTTGAATTCTTTTCTTGATTCCAGAACCTTTATTGCTTTGAACTTCAAGAACATGAATATTAATCTCTTTTGGAATAGGAATAGTAACACCCTAAAGCTTGCATACAACTTCACCATCTGTCTTGCTTTTCAATCCAGGAGAAATATAATCACTCTAAAATTCATTCAACAACATTTGTTGCTTCTCAGCAAACAAAGCCAATCTCTTTTTGTCATCTCTTACAATATCCAAACATGATTCAAAACTATAATATGAATCATTGACTAGCTTTACATTCTCACAATCACCTGAATCGGATTGAACAGAACTAAAACGATAATTTCTTGATATCACATCCTTTCTCCATCCCTTTAAAATGTACCTTTCAGGAATTTCTTTAACACCACATCTCATTATTATTGTAAAAGCATGTCTGCATAAAACACCCATACGCTTAAAATGTTCACAACTACAATTTATTTCTTTTTCTTCAACTTTTATTTCAACCTGATACAAAAACAAAATTTACACATTTACATTCATATAAGAATACTCATATCAACACTCATATATTCATATAATATTCATATATGAATATATGAATATTCTCATATTCATATATGAATATTATTATATTTTTCATAAAAAAACTAGTAAAATTACCTTAAATTCATTTTTAAAATCACTTTTACTGTTGTTGTGCTGCACAATGTAAACATCCCAACCATCTTCAATACCAACATATGAGTATGTACAGAAAAACATGCTTTATATATTTCTTTTTGAACCTCAAAAAATAATGTACTTGTATAAACCTTTGATGCTTGTAGTTCTATTTCTCGAGGTGTTTGCATTTTATATGATGCTTTCTTTGATGCCTTATCAAGATCTCGTTGAGTATTCCTTTGCTTTTGAATGGTAGTGTCGTAATTTATCATGAAACTCAAAAGTAAGTTTCCACTTTCTGAGTATGTATTAAAGAATGAATTCATACTCTCTGACCTTGATGTAGTCTTTATCAAACCACACATTGGAATACCACTAAAATATCCAGGTATCCATGAATCACGTATTGTAAACATGTCTTTAAACCATCTTGTGTCTTCAAGATTGAATTCCTTCATAAGCAAACCTCACTTCACCTCAAAAACATCAGGTTTCATATTAATGTCCCAAACAAGTTTTGAAAACCTTTTTCTAAAGTCTGTGTTAGTAAATAAATCATCTGATATCTGTGTTTAAACAAAAATATTCATAAATGAATAAATAATAACAAGTAAAATAACAATCAATATTCATAAACGAATATACTAATAAGTAATATGTTTGAAATATATTAAAATAATACCTTTTTTTCAACTTTTTCATTATATGCCACATACATAATCGGTGCTTTGAATTATGAAACACATTCTCAACAACTTGTTTTATTGCAGCATCTTGATCGGTTAAAACAAGTGTTGGTTCTTTCCCATGAGTTTTAAGAAATGCTTTAAGCAACCAAGAGCAACTCAATGCTTTCATTGCTTAGCAACCCAGATCCAACAGTAACCGATTTTTTATGATGGTCAATAGCAGTAAACGGAACAAAAACCATTTGATACCTAACACAAAAAAAAAAACAATGTTCATTAAAGTCAATTTTTGATGTATTAATAATTGAATATAAAAATATTCATATATGAATAAGCTATAAACAAAAATAGATAAAATAACTTACTTGTTTGTTCGGAAAGTCGCATCAAACGAGATAACATCACCAAATTCAGCATAATATGTCTTCTCCATTTCATCAGCCCAAAACATACAGTCCAAAACATCATCTTGACAATTAAACTCAAATGAGTAATTTGGATAATGAGCTCGACGGTCATTCATTGTGTTTACTATCATCTGGGCATCTTTATAACCAATAACCCTATTGATATCTCTCCTTAAATATTTATAGTCAACTACTGTTGGCTTTACAAACTCATACCCACCTCTCAAACTTGCCCTCAACTTATGAGCCATAGTTGGACCTATTTTTGATGTAGAAGCATGCACAATAAACTCTTTTTCTGAATATGACATTTGTCTCGCTTTTTTTAAATTACTTCTCTTCTCAAGTGGATGGTTGTGAAGTTCATCAAACTGAAAAACTTTATAATCTGGAGTTCCATACACAGATTCAAATATAATCTTTGCTTGACAACCAATAGCTCTTGAATTTGAATTTCGTTTCCTCCTAACACCACTTGTACCTAATGTGTCACAAGATTTCTTTTTCTGTTTACCACCATGATTACATATAATATGTTTCTTCTTTGTAATCTTGTTATCAAACCTTGACTGTGTGCTCAGTCTAACATCAAAACCACCAATTTCAGCATACTCAGAATACATTTTGATAGCCAACTTTAATGATTTGAAGATTAAACCCTTAAATGGAATAAGTTGAACAGGTACATCTGGCTTATAGACATGTTCTCCAATTATATCATGACAATATTGTGCATCATGTACTGAACTTGAAGATTCACCACCTAAAATAATAACGCATGAATAAAACAATAACATATATGAATACATCAAACTCATATAAATAAAACAAAAATTATTCATATATGAATAAAAACATTCATATATGAATACATAAAATTCATGAGGATTCAAAATATATAAAATAAAACATAACTTATTCATATATGAATAAAACGAAAAAAATAAAAAATTTGAAATTACAATAATCACACGATTATTCATATATGAATAAGACAACAATTTATTCATATTAACATATTCATATGTAAATAAATGATAATCAATTAAATTAAAAACAACAAAATAATTCAATAACTGATACCTTCAAAAAATTTTGTTCTCAACATCTTCTTCTTCACTCTCACTTATAGAAGAATACAATTCACCATCAACAACGCTAGAATTCGACATAATACACCAAATGATCTATATAAATAAACAAAAACAATCTTAATATCGAATATAACGAATATATCTCACAAAAAAAGTCATAAAGATGAAAACCTAGTTAATTACGAATATATCTCACCTTAACATACAAAATATCTGAAAGAAACTCAAATCATATATGATCAAATGATGTAATTAAGCAATCTCTATCGGTACAGAACGTAAAAAATACAACGATATATCCGATTAAAAATTCAATCAGTTCAGATTCGAAATAAATATCTCAAACTACTTAACAAAAATCCGATGAAATAACTCCAATAAATATTCGAAACTTGATAATCTTGATAATGAACTCCGATTAAACAACATCAAAACGAAGATAATAAGCGTAATTCCAAACAAATTATAAAAAGAAATAATCTTGTTAATGAACTTCGATCTATCCGATTCAAACGATATACATACCTGATCAAATCGGCGGAAACTAAATACGAATTAGAAACCTGAAACACAAATGCAAAACTTCAAGATTAATGGAATGAATACGTATAATTGCTAACGATTTATATAAAGAAAATAATCTTGATAATGAATCCCTCATATCCGATTCAAACGAGATAAAGATATCATCAAATTGCAAACTGATAACAACGAACAGGTAAGTTCTATGTAAAAAAGTTTCTAATTTACAAAGATACCCTTAATGAAAATGGACACGCGAATTTTTTTTTTATTTGAACATGTTAGATAAATGATTGGCTGAGAATGATTCCCCCATTCTCAGCTTTTTTTTTCTCAATTGAACCTACCTCTCTGTCTCTCTCTCTCTCTCTCTCTCTCTATATATATATATATATATATATATATATATATATATATATATATATATATATATATATATATATATAGTTAGTTAGTTAGTTAGGTTCAAATGTTTTCACTATCTATTGTGTGCCTGTATGATTGATTCTGTACCAATCATTTTAGTTATTTTAAGAAAGTAATTAATGCTTATTAAATGCTGAAGATGTAATTAATACCTATTATATCTTCAACATGTAATATGCATTAATTACTTTCTTACAGATACACAATATATATATATATATATATATATATATATATATATATATATATCACCATAATCAATTATTTCCTCCAAAATAATAGTATTTAAACCTAAAATGTTATACAAAATCAAATACTCACTATTTGATATCAAAATATCAAAGTCAAATATTTACAATGTTAAAAAAAATTCTTAACTTTCATATTGAGTCAGTCCAAAGATATAGTAGGTCCACGGAAAAATTAAAAAATAGGCCTCAAAATCATAAATACAAAAAAATTAAATAAAAAATAGACATGTCGTTATAAAATTCACTACTAATATTAGTAAGAATTAGTAAGAATGCATCGTAATGACGATAGTTATGTGAGGTTGAACATATTCATATTAGTAAACAACATATTATTTTAATCAATCTCATAGAATAACAATGTCCACACGTCCACACAATATATGTTTATCCACATTATAACCTAGTCTTATAGTAATATCTTATTTACAAATGAATTAAAAAAATATTTATATTCATGTGTGAATCTAACTAAGTCCACATGTGAATCTAAGTAATGAAACTAGATTTTTTTTTATTTTAGCATTTTGATCATACATAAATACGTTTATTGAGATTCATAAAAAAATTTACTCAAATTTACAAGTAAATGATCAAGACTTTGGAAAAAATAAGATAAAATGATCTGTAAGGTCAAACCTTAGAATATTATATGCAAAACCTTATGTCACCTTAATATCATGGGAAATCTCCGGAAAAGTCTCAATATTTACCTTAATTTAAAAAAACGTCCCAAACTAAAATTGGTTTATGAAAAGGTCACAAAAACCGGTAAAAATGACGAGTTGGCCCTATTTTCTCGGTTTACCGGTTTCATTACTTACCCGGAAACATTAAAGTCCCATTATTTTACCATTATTTTTATTAAAGTCCTATTATTTTACAATAATTTGGGACTTATTCGTAAATTATGGTAAAATAATGAGACTTTTTTAAAACCGGTTAAGTAATGAAACCGGTAAACCGGGGAAATAGGGTCAAATCGTCATTTTTACCGGTAATTATGATTTTTTTCATAAACAAATTTTAGTTTGGGACTTTTTCATAAATTAGGGTAAAATATTGGGACTTTTCCGGAGATTTCCCTAATATCATTTAACAAAGTTATCAACCATTTTATGGTCTTTCTCTGCATTGTGAAATTTACTTAAACAATAAGTTTCAAATCCGTTATCTTAGTGATAGGATCTTTTTATGTATAGTATATATCTTTTGTATATGAATCCATTATATGTAGGGATCTCATTCTAGAATAGTATTTATCCTAGTTAATAAGTTACACTTAGGTTGCATGTAAAAACATGGATTTGTGCATTATCTCTTTATGAAAGTTCTTGATCAAAATGGATTTTTGTTTATTCTTTGTTCTTTAATGCTTGATATATTGTCTTATTTTTTTATCATTCAATTGTTATGAGAGCACGCATCTGGTTTATCAATCAATAACATATTCCTCTGTATCTTTACCTACATGATTAAATGTCAGTATTTATACTCCTTTTAATTAGTATTTTAATAAAACAATAATACCCCAAGTAAGTACAAGTGATTATTTTATTTATTAATAATCATATTACTTAATAAATAATAATTTAGTATTTACTTGTTATATGGTGTGATCCTATAAAATCATATATTATTAGTAAATGTTATTTCATAATGCTTCTTGAGCATAAAGATCTTTTATATATATATATATATATATATATATATATATATATATATATATATATATATATATATATATATATATAACTTAATAATTAATCAGTTAGTATTTTCTTATTATATGGTCTGATTTTATAAGATCATATGTTATTGGTAAATATTATTTCATAATGATCCTTGATCATATATATATATATATATATATATATATATATATATATATATATATATATATATATATATATATATATAAGAACCAAAGAACCAATAGAGAACTATTAAAAACACGGAACCAAATAACCAATCGTGAACGTCGAAAATAATAATGATCAACGACCAAGGGACTGGATGTAGACTTGTATATTGGACGCACATACACTAGATTATACCAAAAAACCACATCCTTACCAAAAGAAATTCTCCTCTTTTTTCGTTTAAATTTGTTTAGGCCATGTTTTTTATTGAAAAAAAATGAATATATCGTTGTTTACGATTTTTCGTCATGTTTCCATAGAGAATCATGTTGATATATATATATATATATATATATATATATATATATATATATATATATATTTATATATAAAACAAATTATTTTTTTTGAAAAAAAAACTCACTTCGTTTTGTTTTGTTTTTTTTTAATATTTAAGTTTATTTTTATCCAAAAAAACCGACTATACAAAAAATCTCAATTTTTTGTCATCTATTAATTAACATCAACATCGAATAAAAAAAAAAAGTAAAAACCTCGATGAGTTCATATTCACTCTATGAATCTGAACTGTAATATTTCAATTTTAATATTCACAATGTGAAGTTGACTTACTATTTCAACTCTTTGATCATTCATAAATTAATTTAATGAAATTTATATATGAATCGAAATATATTTTCATATAATTTTATAATATTTTAATGTTTTGATTACTAACAAATTAGATTTGTAAAATCACTGAATTTAATCATAGTGTTAACGTGTTTTTACTATTATTCACAATGTGAATTTGAGTAAATGTATAATATGAATCTGAGCAGATTGACAATGTGAATTTAAGCTGTGTTTTTACTATTATTCACAATGTGAATCTGAGTAAATTCATAATATAAATCTGAGCAGATTCACAATGTGAATATAAACTGAAAATTCGTTTTTTTTTTTTTTTTTTTTTTTTTTTATGAAACTATGTTTAAAGAGTACCAAAAAATATGAATATGATACATTTATTAAATTTTTTTAATAAAAAGTGGGATTTAACTTTCAGAAAATAAAGAAATGAAGTGAGTTTTTTTTTTTTAAATAATTTTTTGTATATCAATATAGATCTTTATGAATAGAAGACAAAGTTAAGTAGAGAGTAGAGAACCATTATAAATGGTTCTCCATGGAACTTGACGAAAAGTATACCATTGTTCGGATTGTATGAATTCATATTCACATTGTAAATGTGCACAGATTCACACTCAAAATTTGACGAAAAAAAAGTAATTTTTTTAATTTGATATCATTGGAAAATGGCAAAAAGTTATTAATTTTTGTAATTTTTATTTTTTTTATTGATAAAAAATAAGTTCTAAAAGATGAAAAATAGATTGGTTCCTTAGTTTCATCGTTAATACTGGTTCGTTATTGAACATCAATATATATATATATATATATATATATATATATATATATATATATATATATATATATATATATAGGTTTAGGTTTTATGGAAAACAAAAAACCCTAAAAATAATAAAAATGCATAAAAAAAATACTTAGAGATCACAACACTTTTTTTCTAATTTTTTTATGAAAAAATCGCATGTTTTTAAATAAATTCACTGATTTTTTAAAAAAAAATTATTTTTTTTAAAATTGATTTTTTATTTTTTTTCAACGAATTTATTAAAAAACTTGCGATTTTTTTTTTATAAAAATATTTAAAAAAATTGTTTTGTAATCTCTAAGTACATTTTTTATGCATTTTTATGATTTTTAGGGTTTTTTTTTTGTTTTCCAAATAACCCTTATATATATATATATATATATATATATATATATATATATATATATATATATATATATATATATATATATAATAAAATCCAGTAGTAATTTTGTAGCCGTATTTACAGCTTAATCGAGTAAACATTATAGCTCTCATTTCTTAGGTACTACTTTTTATTTTATTTTTCAGCCGAAATATATAAAAATTTAGTAAAAAAATAGAATTGTCTCTTGAAAAAATCAATTTTGTTTTTTCTACATTGTAGATTTATTTAAAAGATATATCGTATATAAGAAATATTAACAGTTTAATAAACGGTTTAATATTTTTCATGTATACCTTCATACATATTTTAACACAATGTTTATATACAATATACAACTTAATACAATTTATTTTTAGTTTAATACATAAAATTCACAACATAGCATAGTACAATTCATTATACACTAATTCATATATTTAAAAAAGTCAACCTCAAACTCGCTCGTCACCACGACCAACTACCACATGTCACTATCAACTACCTGTGCCACTATCGCAATCATCATTCCTTCCAAATTAAATATGTATATAAAATCATTGATTGACAGCTTAAATAGTATATTCACAATTAAACCAATTAGTTCACTTATTCTGAGTTTAATGCAAAATATTATAAAAACAAAAAAAATTATATATTTTTACAACAAAAAATAAATATATTCACAAAAATTATTAAAAACATTCATACATAAATCATTCATAATTTAACATAAAATTCATAGTTAATTCACAGTTTAAATAAAAAATTCACAACTTAATGTAGTGAATTCACAGTTTATAACCAAAAAACCATAGCTTAATACATAATGTTTACTGCTTAGTACAATAACTAAGAAATTTAATACAAAAATTATGCATTCACAACCATATAACCAACTTAAAACTCTTAATACAATCAATTGACAATCTAGTTGACAAAATTCAAGATTTAATGCAATAAATTCACAACTTAATACACACAATATATATTCATAGCCATGTTGTCAAATTAAAACTTACTTTATGTATTCATGTATGTAGGAATTTCTATGTATTAAATTGTGAATTTAATATATTAAGTCGTCAATAAAATTCACAGCTTAATACATAAAATTCACAATTTAATACAATACATTTATAGCTCATTTACAAGTATAATCTCATATATCATTCACAATGTAATACATACATAAATTATATCATATTTCAAAAGAAAACATACATAGAATAACGTATACATGAATCATAAAAGATGATAACTTATCTGAAATCAACAAAGTAGATGACTAAGAAATGACACATCTCCTTACACTACCACCAACACCAGCATCAACACCACTAACTACCATATGCTACCATCAACCACCGCCACCACCAACCACACCGCTAACATCCCTCAAAAATTAGATCTGGATAGAAAAATCATAATTCACAGTTTAATAAAACATTTTAAATACTAATTTAGAACTTAATTCAATATTTCAAACACTAATTCACAACTTGGAGCATACAAATACACATTCATGGCTTAACAACTTTACATATTCACAAATTAATACATAAATACACATATTCATAACTTAATGACTTTCTGAATTTCGTTGTGGCATTTCATCAAACACTTTGTGTGCACCAAACATAGTTTATTAAAAAGTATAGAAAACCATTTTTATGCATAATGTTTCTTTATTATCACATTTCCATACATCAAAAGGAAAATATATACATAAATCATAAAAAGAATAACTAATCTAAATGTTTTTGCATTAAATATGTATTAGAACATAAAAACTTCAAGCATAAAGTCAAATATGAAGTCATATTACCTGATTTGAGTGAAACTCCACTTGATATGCTTGTCCAGAAGGACACATTTTCAGATTAAAAGAGAGTGAGAATGTGATATACCGTGTATTAATGAAGACATTAAACAAAACGTCGATATGAACATTGGACACGATAGAGATGGTGAGGAAGGAATCGATTTAACCATAAGTTGTGCCAGCTGAAGGTCTGCGGTGGTTGGATATGAAGAAGGTAACTAGAGGTGGTCGGAGATGAAGTAGATGTGGAGGAGGCCGATATGGTGGATCTTTGACGCTCACCGGAGCTGCAAATCTGGAGAAAAAAGGTTTTTGGTGTTAGAGCATCGAAGATCAAAGAGAAAAGAGGAAGGCGTTTTTTCTGGTGTTCTAGCAAGGTCATCTATCGGAGACAAAGCACGCATCATTAAGATCCAACCATATTTGAGTACAAACTGTAAAGGAGAATCCTCAGATTCATAAATCTCCTAACAAACCATCGAACACGACATTCGGAGGTCTTTCTTTGTCGAATATCGCAAACAAGGAGTTGTTGTTCGTTTGCTGGATGTGTTGGTTCGGTCGTCGGAGAAGGTGGCGGTGGCAGACCCTAGCAGTGATGGCGGTACATCAACGTCATTGTCGGAAATTGTGGCAGTAAACGGAGGTTGCGAGATAGGAAGAGATGTGGCGATTGATGGGTCGGCGGCGGCGGTGTGGCAGTGAAAGGTTTTGGTGTTCATCCATATGATTGAAGAAGTTGAGAGAGTGTTTCTTGTTTGAGAGGGTTTTTGTTCAGATCCAAAATCTACAATCTGATGGAATAGATATAAAATAAAATATTGAGTTTAATTTTTGTGTTATTTATAAACATTTATTCGATAAATAACAAATATCCATTTAATTATAAGGTAAAAATAATAGGTGCTTAAGGTTCTTAACCTTTTAGGATATATATATATATATATATATATATATATATATATATATATATATATATATATATATATATATATATATATATATATATATATATATATATATATATAAATGTAGTAGTCGTTTGATAATAAATTAATAATTGGTACGATTTGTACATGTGAGACATCTTGTTGTTGCTGCTAAGTTGAAACCAACGTATACATGTTTAGCCCACTAGTACCTTGTATGCATGCTAGTTGTATGCATGCAGCATGCTAGTTTAGAGTCTGGAATTACTTGGATAAATCTACCTACGCACTTCGAGATATATATATATATATATATATATATATATATATATATATATATATATATATATATATATATATATATATATATATATAGAGAGAGAGAGAGAGAGAGAGAGAGAGAGAGAGAGATATGATTATTTTTTATTGAAAAATATAAAATAAATACTTCAAAGTTCATAATTTTTGGTAAATATGCACCGGACATTCATATTGTTACATAATATCGATTTTTTTTCAAATTTTTAGCTTAAATTTATATTATGAATGTTAAAAATTAAATTATATACACTTCAAGTTCATAATATTAATAAATTCATTTACGAATCTTACAAATAATTTATGCTATATAAAACGTTGAAATAGTATAAACTACAAGTAATAAATTTCGATTCTTATGTAAATGTGAATATTTATTCGATTTCAGATGTGAAAACAAGTTATCCACCTATAATGTGATATCCCTAAATTTATGTTCATTTTAAAACTTTTTATTTATGCTTATTTCAAATCAGAGTGATCTTTATAAATGCGGAATTCATCTCATTGAAAATATTTTTGAAGGAAAAGTTTTTCATTGATTATTAAAACTTGGGATGTCATAAATGATACAGAAACATAAGCATAAAAAAGTCTTACATCAATATGTTAGCAGCCTACGAACTCTTTAAATCTCTCAGCAGATATTTTATATTATTTTATTAGTGTCTTCGTATTGCTACCTGTGACTCAAGAAACTGAGTAGGTTAGGTTCCGAAACCTGGTGAGCACATAAGGTTTTCAACCCACCATATTATATTCTTTTAATTATATAATCGTTAGCATTTAAATATTTAACTTACCCCATTCCCGTTATTCTCTCTTCCTAATCCTAGAATGATGATTTCGAGAGATCTTTTCTAAAGGATTGTTGGCAATAGCAATCTATATTTCCCTAAACAATTAGGCAAAACAGTGTGGCAACATTTTAGACATAACATGTCAGTACAATTAGTACTTTTGGGTGAGCGTGGCAATACAATTGTACTTTGGACGGACACAACATTATAATAGTACTTTTGGATAAGCATAACAAGTTACGGCTTATTGTTCTGCACAACTCTCAATGACCTGTCACAGTCGTTATCTTACACAGCCATATCACAGCCTCTTATTTATTATTTTATACAGCCTATTACTACCCAAATCATATTATTAAGTATAACATACGATTAGATCAAGTAACACTCATATCATATAGTATTATATTAAACACAATAAAAATTGCACATATAGCATTTAAGCATATATGCTACTTGTGTCTATGCGTAAGTTGAAAGTAACTATGCACTCACCTGACAGAAATAGATTACTCAAAGTTAGGGAAGTGCTTCGTCTTCACACTTTTCAAAGACCTAAACATATAACTCTAAGTCTTAGCCTAGTTTCATAATCCTAACGATTATTTAAATAATAGTATAGATCTCTTAATAATCTCAATGCATACATCAAGATCTATCAAGTAAGGAATAACCAGGAAGGATCATGTTAGAGGTAGGTTCCATTTGGTATACAAAGTATATTGTTTGGAAATTTCGCTAAATCCAACCTAGACATCACTCTCGTATGTAGATCAATCAGTATGATGACTTGAAATCACTGATAAATCTTAATTATAGGTTCATAATAACGACTATGACTATAATTAAAAGTTACACTTAAAGCAGTGTAAGTGTAGATTAACTTATAGAGTATTCTAATGAAAACTGGGAATTATGTGGGGATAATTATGATCCGTAGCTTCTATTCACAGACTATCTAACACTGCAAGACTTCGCGCGAAGGGGTTGTGAACTGGGGATAAAAGGGCTAAAGGCTTCGAGTGAGTTCCAGAGGGATTAAGTGGAAACGTGTGAGAATTATTATGATTTTCGAGGGTTTATATAGGCCTGTAAGGGGTTTGCATTGCACACTATGTCCCATGTGTGCCACACATCTGGTCGGCCAGGGTGACATGTTTATCGATGGTTCGTGCCACGTGTCACGATCTCGGTGGAACGTCAGAAGCGTGTCGTGCACCATGACGATGCACGTGGTTGCACGTGAAATTTTCTGTTTTCTTAAATTCTTCATATGAGCTCCGTTTTCGACACGTTTCATATCCACTCGTAGCTATCGACAAGATCTACAACTTTTATTTAGAATCTATCAACTAATTTAGACTTTATTTTTGAAGTTATATTTTTAACAGACTTATACTGTTAAAGTCCGTTTAAAATTCATAATTCTTTCTTCTGACATCCATTCTCGACTTTCTTTATACCGACGGACTCCTATTAATGATATCTTCAGTTCTCATTTATATTGTTTCAGCTAACAATCAACTTATTAGTATTTCGATTTTTGTGTCCTCACTCTTGCGCTGAAACTTCAAAAAATAATAAATTTCTCTCATGAAGTCATATTTGGGCATCCTCTATATGCACGCTCTTGGTTTAACAGCTATTAAGACTTTCGTTTATATCTCTTAGGATAGAAATTAATCTATCAAAAATTCACTTTTACGATTCGCAGAGTCGTGTCGGTTTAATCGCGAAACTTCGAAGAATCACAACGTGTTCATACGAAGTCGGAGTTCAATGTTCTTTATATGTACGAAATTCTTTTCACATATACTATAACTTTAATTAAGATTATTTATCCTAAATAATTTTCTATCAAAAAGTCATTTTAACACTAAATATATCTTAATTTACTATCTCAAATCTGCTAGTGTTACATGTAAATTTCACTAAATTAATTTGTAAATTATTAAAGTGTTGTAATAGTAAATTAAATTGACATTGTGAATGCTAAAACTTCAATTATATATAGTTCAGATTCGCAGTTCACAGTGTAAATCCGTTGACATGAAATGAAATTAAAAAAACACTAAAAAATTTATATATTGACATAGATGCCTATTTATAAAAGACAACAAATTATTATTTTTGATATATATATATATATATATATATATATATATATATATATATAAATATTTTGATAAAAGAACCTAAATATTAAAATAAATACAACAACAAAATGGAATGTCGTTTTTTATGAATATTTGTTTTATATATCAATATGATATCTATGAAAAGAGGATAAAAACTTATGAATTTTGGTAAATTCGTTTTTTCGATAGTAAATATATCGTAGAAATAAAGAGAAAAAAACAAAAGAATGTGAGTTTTTTCTTATGACATGGTACATGCACATCCAATCTTTAAATATACACATCCTTTTTTGGCCATTGATCATTTTATTTCTAACAACCAAGATTGGTTTTTTATTCTATGGTTTGAAAAGGTCATCATTGAACCTAACCACACATACACACACACACACACACACATATATATATATATATATATATATATATATATATAAGACACACTCAGGAAGATAATCTTGGAAAATTCGTTATCATAGAAACCTTATATATATATATATATATATATATATATATATATATATATATATATATATATATATATATATATATATATAAAAGAAACACTCAGGAAGATAATCTTGGAAAATTCGTTATCATAGAGACCATATGACATTTGTTGTTAATTTTTTAAGACATTAACCTATTTTGAGTAGAAACCCTAATTTTATATATGCTTCCATTATAAACAGGTGTTTGATATTGTACAAAAACATTTGAAATGGTGGTATTAGTGTTTGATACGTTGGTATGATGTTTGACATGGTGGTACCGGTGTTTATTATGGTACAATCGTCGTTTGATATGACATATAATGTCCAGGATTGGCATAATAAATTTATTGACATGTATACTGGTTTTTATGTATAACTTTTGGGTTGATTTTTGATTGTAGAGGTGTTCCATATGTAGTATTCTATTGGATTTGTTCTTATTAGAGCTTCTCCGTTGTCTAGTACCGAATCCGTAACACCTCGTTTTCCCGAATGGATCGGTTTAAGGCATTAAGGAGTCAAAAACTAAGTTTTTGGGGAAAATCGAGTGTCACGACGTGACCGTAAGTAGGTTATGACATGACGAGTAAAATCGGAAAACGCATATCTGGGAAGCATGTCACGACGTGACATGAGTATGGTCACGTCGTGAGGATGGTTGCAGCCTAAGCCCATAATATTTTAGGGTTTCCTCCATAACATATAAACTTGGAATTATGGCTTCATTTCTAGCATCCATCACCTCCTTACACCCTCCTTGAAACCCTAATCCACCATTTTTTTTATTTTGAGCTCATTTTAGGTGATTTCTAGCCAAGAAGAAGAAGAGGAAGAGTTTTGGGGCATCTTCTCAGTTTGCTAGCCTCAACATCATCCTCTTACACACACTTTGGACCTTCGTGAGTATTCAAGTTCCATGATTTATGATCTTAAGTCTTTAGGTATTGGTTTTTATGTGTTTTTCCTCATTTTTGGGCTAGTTGGAGTGTTGGGGTTCCATAAAGTTGCCAACTTTATGGATCCCCAAAGTCCTTTTTTATGTAGAAGTCTTGGATCTAAAGTTTAATAGAGTTTTGAGTTGTGACATGATATCTTCACCTCATTTTTACATTTTTTCCCTAGCTTGTGTTTGGGACATGCATTGGGCATAAATGACCAAAAGCTACCATTTTTGTCGTATTCCTGGATAGAGAAGGCCTTTTGGAAGGTTTGGTTGCAAGGCTTAAAGGATTAAGAGCTTAAATATTGAGTCTTTCCAAATCGTTTCACGACGTGACACTTTGGGTCGTCATGATGTGACGAAGGCAGATCAACGACTATTTTTTCATCATTAGGCCACGGCGTGACCAAAGGGTGGTCGCAACATGGTGACTTGATGAATGACTTTTTGAGTGTTGACTTTGACTGGATCGTTGACTTTTTGTCCAAGTTTAACTATAGGTCAAACTAAGGGTTTTGGGTTATAGTTTGAGGAATTATCCTTCATTGTTGTATATGTGACATGTAGATCTCGTTACCAAATCCATGATTAGTATTGTTATTTTATAGACTGCAAGGTAAGCTTTCTCACTATACTCGTGCGTTGAAGGCACCAATATCGGCCCACTAGATTGTGTTATGTATCCTTGTGTATAATTTATCACTATGCCGTAGTGATATGTTAGATTTTTAGATTTGTATGATTGCCTGTAATTACTAGTTATTGATTATTATTAGCATATGTCGACATAGTGTGGTTGGATTGAGGTGATACTGCTTTGTGCTGTAGGCCAACAAACCTGGGTGTGATCCAACTTTATGTTGTAGGTTCGGGAGCGATTCAACTTTACGTTGCAAGCTTGGGGGTGGTCCCGTCTTGTGTTGTAGACTCGAGAGCGGTCGAGCTTTATGTTGCAGGATCGAGGTGGTCCAGTTGTGTGTTGTAGGCCTGGGGGTGGTCCGGTCTTATTCTTAAGGCCTAGTATGCGTGAATTGTATATATATATATATATATATATATATATATATATATATATATATATAATTTTTGTTTACCTATGATTTATTATGGAAATGTTTTTATAAAAATGAAAAATTTTCACATGGTTTTTGGGATGTTACAAGTTGGTTTGAGAGAATTAGATGAACTTTAGTGTGATTCCAGACTCAAACTATGGATCTGCAAATGCTTTTTCATAAATAAATTTTAATAATCAAAGGGGAGGATGGGATGTGTATAATCAGTCAGAGCTTAGTGAAAAGTTATTCCTCAAGATACCCACATTAGTTTTATGTGTATTGGTGATATGTTAGAAATGCATGTTAGAAGTTAGAATAAGGATATGTTCAAGGTTGCATAATAAAATGCCTATTAGGAGAGATCTCTATTAGGAAGGATGTCTTTCGATGTTTTGTGGCCTATAGAGTTTTACTGCTCGAATGTTGGTTGCTTTTTGCTTTGTAGGAATCATATTGATGTGAGTTAACTATTAAATGAATATGTTAAGTGTCAGGATACAAAGGTTAAATAATCATAGAGTGATAGATTCAATCCTATTCCACAACTCTTTTCTTTTAGTCGAACGGTTGGGTCTTTTAGTCGAACGGTTATTTAAGTTTTGTTGCATGTAACGGTATTCATGAAGTAGTTAGCTGAAATTAGTAGGATTTTCAGCAGCTAATGGTAGGGTGAGGTAGGGATCCTAGGAGAGCCTAAGAAGTGTCTTAGTACAAATGGTGCGCTGATTTGCAGATTTTGGGAGTATTATTATGATAAGGGGAGTTAGAGGATTCAGGATTATTCTTAAGGAAAGTATGCATAGGTGTGGAAGGTAGTATTAGGCTCATACTATTGAAAGCACAAGATTCGTACTTGAATCAAGGAAAACCACGGGGATCCTAAGAAGTTATTAGAGGATTGATGTGAGAGCTTCGATCAATGAGCAACTGTTATAGTATAAGGTTAACACTTTGATTATAAGATGACATTTTTCATCTTTTTTGGTAGAACACTAATAGCGGGAAAAGATGCAGAGTACTATGAGATTAATGAATATTATGCAAGACTACGCAGTTTGATTACCACTGAGGTTTCACATATTCTACTGGAAGAGTTGCCTGGTATTGTTGGTCGATTCACTGATATATTTATTGCCAAGTTCGAGGATCAAACTGCAATCATGTAGACTGTGAAAGAGACTGCTGAAGCAACTAGAGGAAGATAATTTGACGTGTGAACGCGATAAGGGAAGTGGAAGTGGACACTTGATTCAACATTTTCAGTGATTGGCGAAGATTTCAAGGTTACTAACCTGGGTAGTGGAAGTCAGGGGGACTTCTACATTTGTGGCAGGTGTGGGGGAACCCATGGGTTTGCTTGACACAAGTTTAAATGCAACAAGTATGGAGATAAAGGGCATGCCATCCGTGATTGTAAGAAGGATCGAATATGTTTTCACTGTCACCAGTCAGGTCATCTCAAACCCGACTATCCTGCATGGGTTACAAAAGGAGTGTAGGCCCCAATACCCATTGTTCGCTAAGAGGTCAAGGTTGAGTCGCAAGAAATCATAGGTATGTATTTAGATCTTCATGGGTATGTACCTGTTTAGTGTTGTGTCGGCAAATGGATACTCGTTTGTATGGTTAGTATGTTGGAGCTATTATTGGATCATCTTTAGGTTTTAATGGATCAAGGATTTAGCCTTCAGTTTACCTCGTAAATCAAAAGATGTATGGATCGTTCTTGATGGGTTGGAAGTTGGGATGTTGGGAATGTTGGATTAGGTGTCTAAGCCTATAACTATATTTGGTGTGTACTTGATTTGATTTTGAGCATGGTCATTTTGGGTTGCCTTCACTCACGCAACTTGATAGGATGACTAGTGGAGAGAGAGAGAGAGAGAAAAAAAAAAGAGTAGGATTTATTATATGAATAATAAATTGGTACTCAGAATGATTTTATTAATATACTATAATATTAATATATTATTTGGAAATCATATTATTAATTAGTAATTAATCAGAAATTAATTTGATATTAATTTTGGGATTAAAGGAACCGATTAATAATAGAGGGACTGGTTTTACAAATCAGTGTTAGTTGAAAAATTGGGCTGATGGACTCCATAGAGTGGAGTGGACGAAATCTTATAGGGTGGCCCTATAGATTTCGTCCAAGGGCACTAAAGTGGAGGACCATGGATTGCTTAAGCCTTAAGCAGGAATTAGGGTTTCCTCCAGAAACCTTAGCAGCCCACACAACTATATAAGGACCACATCTACATGAGAATTCCAGCCTATGCTAGAGAAACCCTAAGGATAGCCGATTTTCACCTCTCTCCAAGTCATCGTTGTTGTGTTAGTGTTTGTGACTCCATTAGATGTGCAACACTTGGGGCACTAAGCTTTCAAGAGTCAAGGACTTTAAGGATTGTTCTTGTTATTACAATATAACAAGGTAATCTTCTAACCCTAATATATATATATATATATATATATATATATATATATGTGTGTGTGTGTGTGTGTGTGTCTGTGAATTTCAAATTGTATATACTAGATATAGGGTTTTGCTTTGGATAACTGATTTGCATGTATAACTTGAGAAAAACCTAGATTCAAAGCATTAGGGTTGCATGTGCACCATATGAATGTTGTAATGCTAAAACCCCATCAGTGGTATTAGAGCCTAGGGTGTTTTTCTGTTATATTTGATGCATTTATGAATTGTTCAAAGCTGGAAGAAAATCGTTTTTAGAATCTGCCTGATGAACACGGCGTGTTCATAGTTGTACACGACGTGTAATGGCATTACACGACGTGAAGACCAGTCAGTTGGTAGATTTTTGGATTTTTTTGGCCTAAATTAGATTTAGATAATTACCATAAGTTGTTTTACTAATAAAAACTCAAATTTTCTGATATGGTAATGGATATCCTCATCTAATTGAAAGATAATTGTCAAATTTTAAGATAATTATGAGATTTTATGGTAAATTAATTATTTGTAAAATTTAATTTGACTTTTCTTGCCAATTAAATTAAAAGGTCAAATTTATGATAAAGATAAAATTCTATGATTAGTTTGATTGTTTTAAATTTGATATAGAAGTTTTGAAAAGTTTCAAAATTTACCCTCAAGTTTTGAAATTTAAAATTTGATTAAAAGTTTTAATTTTGTGATATTAAATTCTAAAATCCTAGTATTTTAAAAGTTTGAAAATACACCCACATGGATTTTATTAATTATTTAACTTAAATTTTTTAATTAAAAGACTATTAATAAATCCATAGATAGGTTTAATTTAATTAAATTAAAAGATTAATTTATGAAGAGTTAAACCACTTAGTATTTTAAATGTATAAAATACACCTTTATACTATATAATATTAAGAGTTTTATTATATATATATATATATATATATATATATATATATATATATATATATATATATGTATATATAAGAAAAGGTCAGTCTTACCGTTAATAGGCCTCATTCACAAAGATGGTCTATAAGGGGTGTTTAAGGAAGCGGCCTATAAAAGGACCGCCATTGGGTATCCACTCTTACCCATCGCACCCTTGACTAGTGGAGGGTCGTTAGTCGAATGGGTAGGATCGGATGCTAAACTCTCATTAAACATATAATGAATTATAAGGTAACTAATCGCTTTTATAAATTCCCAATCCTAGTTACTTTAGGAAAATGTGAATTTGATGCTAACTAATGAAATTGCATATTGCGCCTTATTGGTTAGTTAGTGGAGCGTGTGTGGTTAACCGGCACACTAATGTGGACTAATGAAGGATGGCAATGGGTAACTCGTAAATTATCATAGATCGATGGAGCGTGTGTGGCTAGCCGGCACATTGAATTGGTGATAAATGACATCGAGAGTACCATGCTAATTTGCATTGTTATTCACACCTTCTTTTAGATCCTTGGTATCCCATTCACAAACTTGAAGGGCATAATCGAGATTAAACTTGCCATTGAAAAGTTCAATGAATCTTAAAAGTTCTAGGAGTTTCATCTAAATCCTAATTTGTTTAAAATTTTGTTTTCGTGGTGGAATTGGTAAATCGTCATTTGCCTACCTTCAAATAATTTACAATTGGATTACGAAATCCCTCTTCCGAATTGTGAATTATTGTGTTTGGGTCGTAGCCTTAATATTTCATTTGGGTGTTATATTAAGGACTCAAATCAATTAACTTGAATTTTCTCCCTTTGAAGATTTCTGGTTCTGACAACTATGGTCTCCTCATCCTTTTGGAAAAGGTTTTCCTTCCGAAGATGATGTTCCAAGTGTCGATCAAGGTGAAAGATCATTCCCTTCTTCGAGCATTGGTGGAACTGGAAATCATACTTCTCTACCTCCACCTCCTCCAGTGATTCTCCCTGACCCACGGTTTCATCAACTTGAAAAGTTCAAGGTTACTCAAGCCCTATTGGCATGCAAGCACGGAGATGGAAACTCTAAATGTGCACATGTTCTAAACATGAAGTCGCACCTTGACAGAATGAGAATGTTGGGTGTCGTTTTCCCAAAGGAACTGGCAGTTGACTTGGTTCTTCAGTCACTTCCCAAGTCACATGGTCAGTTTATTAAAGACTACTATATGACAAATCACGATGTGACCCTTATTGATTTGACTTATTTGCTAATTGCTGCTGAAGCAACAATGCTTTGGTGCACCTATCAAGTAGAATTGTCTGGAAAATCTACCTCCCGAATTTCCATAAACATTGGTAATGGAAAAGGTAATAGTCCGGAAATGGTTTCTCCTCCTAAGGGAAAGAAATCGGGCATGGTCGAAAAGTTTTGTCATAATAGAAAGGAAAATTCTGAGATAGTCCCATGTGTCATTCCCAAAGAGTTCATATGTTTCTATTGCCAAGAGAAGGGCATTAGATGCAAAGCTGTTGTATCTACCGGAAAGATCGCAAGGATAGTAAAGTAAAATTGTATGACTCTACTTCAGATATATCCACTATCTAACTCTATTAAGTTCCTATCTATAGATTCTTAATACATGATGTGATAAGATTGCATTTTGATGTTTTGTAGGATCAAAGAGAAAGAAGGAATCATAAAAGAAGTGCAAGTTGAATCTGACTGTGAAGAGATGGATTTCGATCGCATAGTTCGAGATCAGATTTTTGAGTTGCTTAGGAGTTATGATAGATTGCTTAGGAATATTTTTAAACATAGTTTTCATTTGTATTTAAGGACAAGTTTTTCCTCACTTTATCAATAAAATAAATTTTGATTTTATCTTATTTTACATTTCCTTGCAATGACATTTATGAAAATTAGTGTTTATATTTCTATTGTTAGCAATGTTGAAATGGATTTGATTCTTAGATATATCATTTGTGGTAGTGTCATAATTTACCAAATAAGGAAAGATTATCATCACCCAAGTTTCAATTGGACAGAAACTTGGAATCATGCAATATTGATTGTATAATCTATGAGAATCTTGATCTTTGGAAAATTGAGACTAATTCCTTGTTCACATGTATATGCGAGTCAAGTGAAAGACTAAAGGATCTAGTACACATTGATGTACACTGGTCAGATCCACCACAAAGGATGATAAGTCTATTCTTCATGATTTACTGATGGCTCAGTAAATATGGTTATTCTTAAAAGGTTAAGTGTAATTCTAATACCTTGAAAAGTTTCAAAGTATAGAAGAACGAATAAAAGAAATCAATTAGGCAGAAAGATAAAAGTTTCTCCAATCTGAGAGGAAATGAGAGTACTTTAGTATCATGTTTTATGATCATCCTAATGATTATGGAACCATGTCGAAATTGATCCTTTAAGGACACCTTAGTGAATTTACATGACTAAGAAGAGTTATTGGTAATTGTTGAAATGGTTAAATAAAAAAGATAAGTCATACTTCATTCCAAGATCAAGTTTGTCACACCCCTAAACCAGAACGGCGGAATCGTTCGAGGGCGGATGACTTCATGTAGTATCGTAACAGTTGAATACATTGTAAAGAAAGTAAAACAACCATCATATATATAATTTAAAAGTTACATTGTTAAATGATACTTGTTTCAAAACAAATTACAATATGATGACAAAATGAGTTTTAAACTGACGCCTTGGCGTCACTTCCCAAAAGCTGAAGTTTTACCTGTATTACTAAATCCTTGAGAAATACAAGTAGATTTGAAAAAGTAGATCAGCATTTCAGCTGGTCAGTTCATAAGTATTTAATGTCAATGTTTGTATAAATTTGAATGAAATTGTTTGTAGATGTTTGAAAACTCCTAGAAAATCCCATATTTCCTACTAGCATAAAAGTAGTCTTCTAACAAGACCCGACTGTTTTTGAATGTTTGCTTCTAGAAAGCCAATATTTTTCATAAGTGTGTGGTAGTTTAAAAGTTTCAAAACTGTAATGCAATAGTGTTTTTCATGCCTAGAATAGTAGATTTATGTATGTATAAAATCACTGAGGCATTTGATAACCCCGTAAATCAACGTGTTTTTAATACTGCATGTGAGTTTTACAACCATGCTATTGACCCAGACTACCTGTAACAACGTTCTTCAGGCGTTGGAATGTTATGACGTATGTCACCCCAGACCTGCCGGTCTAACTGTAGCTAACAGTATAGGTGCAGGATTGTCAATCCCGTATAGATCTATACACAAGTATCACGCTCTCCTACAAGAGATTATAGTATATAATACAAGACTTTAACTGCATACTTGAAAGTACGTGAAGTTGAATGTTTTACTAAACTTAGTATCAAATAGATTTACGTATGAAAAGTCCAATTACTCTTGTATATGAAAGTATTTCCTTGATATAATACTTATAGTATGTAAAATCTCATGAATATCTAGTAAACTATACATATTATAGTTTTTCCAAATGTGTGATTCGTTTGTATGATAAACCCTATTGTAGTGCCGACTGTGTATGTAAAGTATAACATTTGTAATAACATTATTTAACATTTATGCTCAAAATATAAATAAAGTGTTTGATATTTATATAACAACTTGTTTCATTCCAAAAAAGACAAAGTGTTATCATGATATGTTGTATGAGAATGTTTTCGTATGATAGTTATAAATCACATATGATTTATTATCTAACAAAAGTACAGCAAAACATTGATGTTTTCACAAGAGGATAACCGTGTGTGTACTTGTATTCCCCCGCCCCCCCCCCTCCCTTAAACGTGTATAAAAGCGTTTACAAAACATTTGAAAACGTAGTTATAGGGGTATGAACTCACTTGGTAGTAGTGAAGAAGGCGAGACTAAATTTGAGCAGAACTTCGACTGGAGAAAGCTAAAGATCTTGGAAATCTCGGGAGCGTCGGGACTTGCGTCGTGAGCTAGTAGTAATATTGGGGCTTCAAGGTAATCTTAGAGGGACTCGAGAGGTGTTCGGTGGAGGAAATGGTGAGAGAATAGCAACCAAACCCGGAGCTCTAGCCTCCCTTTTATAGTGCTGGGGGAACTCATGAACACAGAGTCTTACCCTGAGTCGTCATGGCTTACGTACTCTTGATTCGACAGATGGATAGGACTGTGTGACATCCCCAAAATCTCGGCCAGAAAAGACCGATTTTCATTTATGCTTTTAAATAATTTCAGAGTAAATCCTTTTGATTTGAAAGAGTTGTGGAATTTGTTCCCAAAACAAAACATGATAAAATAATATTTATCAAAGCATTTCATCAAGAGATGCATTTCATTATATAATCAAAACTCAGGATGTCATGTTCCGATACAGACCATAAAGCATAAACGATAACAAGTCATTCAACAAATATATACATATACAGACTTGTAAACAAAACAACAAGATGATCCATCCATCTTACGCCCTTGTGCCACTTCGTGTAATACAAATAAAACTGAGTGGGTCAGACTTGGGAGCCTAGTGAGCATATAGGGTTTTCAACCCACAATAAATAAGTTATATTTAATTTCACCAACCAATCACTATCCCGATTACCCATTCCCGTTATCCTCACTTTACGTCCCTAAAACAACATCTATCTCAAGGGACCTAATCTAGGATTTTCATCGGGACGGACATCACTGCAAAGGGGTTTCCTCAACAATAGATATCCTAAAGGCAACCATGAGGGGGATAGAGTACACCGGTGAACACATCGTCCACAACACCTACAGGTTATGAACCTACTAGCGTTCCACTGGACTGTCTAGAAGGAGTCCGTGATCGTTATCCATACTCCACTGAATAACTAGATCAACAACAACAACATCGAGGCCTCTCATCTGTTTATTACACACCAACTATTTACCCATGTTCTGTTGGATTAGTGTCTAAGTCCTTAACTATTTTGGTATGTACTTGACCCGATGGTGCATGGTCCTTTTGGGTTGCCTTCACCAAAGCAACTTGATAGGATGAATTATGGAGAGAAAGGATTAAATATGATTTATTAATATATTACGAGAATAATATATTAAAGGATAAATCATATTGTTTAATTAATATTAGTCAATAATTAATTGGTAATTAGTTTTGTGACTAAAAGAGATTAATTAAACTTAAGGGACTGGAATTGTAATTATAAGATAATTGCAATTTGGGCCATGGATTGTCTTAAATCAAGAGGTGGACGGATTCTTATGGGAAGCCCATAAGGAAATCGTCCAAGGGCTTGATTAAAGGAGTCTATGGGTTGCTTAGGGCTTAAGCAACCAAATTAGGGTTTCCTTGTTAGATAACCCTAATAGCCTCACTATATATAGAACCCTTAAGACTCAAAAACGTGAGAAACTTCTTTTCTAGGGTTAGAACACGTTTTGGGCAGCCTCCATCCTCTCTCCTCTTCATTCTCTTGCTTATGGTGGTTGTAAGCCATTAGAGGAGTGACACTTGTGACTCTAAGCCTTCCAAAGTCAATTCAAAGGAGGAATTGGGATTGTTATTGCTACATAACAATCAAGGTAATATCTTAAACCTAATTATATGTTAATATTGATTTCTATATGCTAGAATTAGGGTTTATAGTCTTGGATTCAAAGCATGTACAATAGAGAAACCTAGATCCAAGCATTAGGGTTTGTATGAGCACATAGGATGTCTTATGACCAAAACCCATCAGTGGTATCAGAGCCTAGCTTGGTTTCAATTGTATTGATGCTTGATATAACTGAAAAAATTCGATTTTTTGCATTCTGGAGGCTGGACTCGCCGAGTCCATGGCTGAACTCGCCGAGTCCAAGTCTGACTCGACGAGTCAACTCGTCAGAAGGAGGGTACTTCGGGATTTCTTGTTGTTTTTGCTTATGGATAGTCACCTTATCATGTTAGATCAATATTAATCCGATTATATGATATATTTGACTATAATTTTGATCTAATTGAAGATATTTATCAATTAATAAGATAATTGTTTCCTTATAAGATAATTGATTAATTGTTTTGAGTAAAATGATAAATTGTTTTGCAAGAAATCATTAAATAAATCAAATATGGATAATTATGTGATTAAATGTTAATTTGAATTATTTGTTATTTGATCCTTGTTGTTATGAAAAGTTTCATATTTTTCCCTTTAGGTTTTATAGTTTAAATTTGAACCCAAAAGTTTTGTTGTTTTGAAATTTAAATAGTTAAAACCCTAATGTTTTGAAAAAGGTTTCAAAAATTTGCCCTCAAGTTTTGGAATTTAAATTTTGATTAATTGTTTAATTTTGATGTATATTTAAATTCTACACCCTAATGTGTTGAAATGTTTCAAAACTTGCCCTCAAGTTTTGGAATTTAAAAGTTGATTAAAAGTTTAATTAGGAATGTTAAATTCTAAAACTAGTATAGTTTTGAAAAAGTTCAAATCACACCCTTATGGTTTATTAATTAATTAAGGTGTATAATTAATAGAGATTTAATAAATCCATAAAAGTTTAGGTTTACAATTTAATTGAATTAAAAGTATAATTGTTAAATTAGACCACCTAATATTTTAAAAGTATAAAATACACCCTATACTATATATATAACATTAAAAGTCTAACATTATATATATGTATGAGTAAAAGTCAGTCTTACCGTTAGTGGGCCTCATTCACGAAGCTAGTCTATAAGGGGTGTTTAAGGAAATTGCCTATAAAATGGCGATTGAATGGGTATCCACTCTTACCCACCGCACTCTTGACTAGTGGAGGGTCATTAGCCGAACGGGTAGGATAGGACGAAACCTTCCATTATAAGTATAATGAATTACTAAAGTAACTAAATGTTTTTCGAAATTCCCAATCTTAGTTACTTAGGCAAAAGTGAATTGATGCAATTCCATGAAATTACACTTTGTGCCCTTGCGAAGACGTTAGTGGAGCATGTGTGGTTAACCGGCACACTAAATGGGTCTAAGCAAAGGTAGCAAAGGGTGACTCAATATTAGTCATAGTTCGGTGGAGCGTGTGTGGTTTACCGGCACATCGAATAGGTGACTGTAACATGTGAGGTCACCATGTAGTTTGCATGGTTATTCACACCCGCTTTGTGATCCTCGGCATCCCAGTCACAAACAAGAGGGGCATATCGAGATATAAACATGCCATTGAAAGTTCAATGTATCTCAAAGGATCTAGGAATTTTCATAGATTTAAAACTTAAATTTCTTTTTCGTTTTTCATGGTGGAAATTAGTGAATCGTCATTCACTTACCTTCAAATATTCTGCAACTAGATTACGGCATCCCTTTTCTAGGTTGTAGCGTATTGTGTTGGGTCCTAGCCTTGGAATTTCATTTGGGTGATCTACCAAGGACTCAATCTATCAACTAACTTGAATTCATTTTTCTCCCGTTTTGTAGATGTCAAAGTTTGACAACTATGGTCTTCTCAAATCCCGTGGAACAAGCATTCCACATGACGATGATATTCCACGATTCGATCGAGGAACAAGAGATCATGCTTCACTTCCTCCTCCTCCTCCAATTATTCTCCCTAACCCACAAGTTCAAAGGCTTGAAAAGTTCAAGATCACTCAAGCCCTTTTGGCAAGTAAACATAAAGAAGGAAAGTCCGTGTGTGCACACGTCCTAGGGATGAAGTCACACATTGATTAGTTAAGAATGTTGTGATCCGTTGTCTGTGAGGAAATGGCTGTTGATTGGGTTCTTCAGTCACTTCCCAACTCATATAGTGAGTTCGTAAGAGAGTACTATATGATGAACTACGACGTGACCCTTATAGATCTCACCTATATTGTAACAGCCGGAATTTCAGGTATTGCTTTAAAACTATTTTTGGGGGCATTTTAGGAAGGGACTCGGCGAGTTGGAGCCAGACTCGCCGAGTAGGACCGCAGACTTGGTCGCGGGTTCGCGACTGGACTCGACGAGTCCAGATATGGACTCGGCGAGTCGACGCTGTTCAGCAGAAACCCTAGCCGTTTGGTTTTGGATCGTATATAACGCCTCTTAGGCCGTCATTGTCCGTCTTTTGGCCGATTGAGAAGAACCCTAATCGTTGTGGACGTCTAGAGCAGGAGAGAAAGCTATTGGAACTTGGAGGAGCTTGTTAGGCAAGAAGAAGAAGAGTTTGGCCAAAGGAATATCAAGGAGGATCGAGTCCTGAGGTTTGGGGACACAGAGAGTGCGTTTTCAGGTAATACTCGGACCATTTGTGTTATTTTGATGTGTATACGAATCTAGGGTTTATGAAACCCATTTAGTGATTAGATGGGTTATTATGTTATTACCCAGACGTTTATACCCAGTAATAAGATGTTTAGAAGTCCAGAAAGTCCCATGATTGTATATCTCGGGACCATACGTATTTCAGGAAGCAGTTGCTCGTCTGCATGGCATGGACTCGCCGAGTTGTTCTTCAGACTCGGCGAGTAGCTTGAAGATTCACTGGGACTCGCCGAGTTGTTCTTCAGACTCGGCGAGTGGAGTCGGGGTGGCCCCGCGATTCTTCCACGAGGATCTCGTCGAGTCAAGGGGGATACTCGATGAGTAGATAGGGAATCCCAGAGAGTTGGAGGACGTCTAGACTCGCCGAGTCGCCATGGTACTCGCCGAGTCCGGTCGAGCTGACCGTTGACCGTTGACCAGAGTTGACCTAAGTCTGACTTCTTAGGGATAGTCACACTTAGAAGATATATGTGTTAATGAGATATGTGATGTTATAGGAAGGTTGTAGCTCATCGGATTGTGCACGAGTGATTTCAGGATTTGTTAGCTTTCAGCATTCACGAGGTGAGTCTTCTCACTATACTGTACCCGGAAGGGTTTGACTGTGTGACCGGAAGGTCAGATACGATATGTGATATGTATGCTATATGTGGTAAGATATTTGTTATATGTGCTATGTATGTTATGTGGGCCGGAAGGCAATATGTTATGGGCCGGAAGGCGAATATGTTATGGGCCGGAAGGCGTGGTGTTGATGACCGGAAGGTCAGGGCCTGGAAAGGCGTATGTGCGTAGGTTGTATATTGGGGAACTCACTAAGCATTTATGCTTACAGTTGTTATGTATGTGTTTCAGGTACTAGCGAGGACCGTGGGAAGGCGCCGGCGTGATCGATACACACTGAAGAATGCTTTTATGATCTTGGGATTTTGAATATTTGTGTTTGACAGAATACTTAAACTATTTATGCCTTGTTTTGAATGGAAATAATTATATTTTAAAAATGAAAAATTTGTTTGAAAATTTGCGTTGTTACAATTGGTATCAGAGCCTTGGTTTGAGGGATTCGGGTGCACCTTCGGGGGTAACTGAACTCAAACCGAGGATTTGAGGAAACTTTTTAAATAAAGGCATAAACTTTTGTAAATGATTTTGTGGTAAGCAAGAAAGAAGCAATGTGTACGATCAGTCAGCGCCCGAACGGTAAAGATCCCCAAAATACCTTACAATATTATATGATATGAATTGTTATGCATGCTAGAAGACTAGGTATTCATGATAGGACTAGAGTGGCCTGATTTGTGATGCCTTAGTCTAGGGAAGTTTGCCGATATGAGATGCTTTGTTAGTGTACGAGTAGATAGTGCATAACAGAAGTAGAGTACTCACTATCCGGGGTTTGGGGAGGAAGATTTGGGATGACTGCTGATGCAGTGTGGTCGGTAGTATTGGGCCCGTACTACCGAAGACACCGGGTCAGTGGGAGGTCCAAGTAAGAATCCCTGGATATCGGAGACTGAGTAGGGTTGCGTTATAGAGTACGATTATACTCGATGGAGTCTCTGATAGATTTATGTTGTATTTCAGAGACATCATGGTTAGACCACGCCACGGAGCGAGTTCGAGCGGTGTGAGTGACAAGGAGATTCGTCAGATGATTCACGAGGAGGTAGCGGCGGCGATCCGGGCTGAGATCCCGGAGATGTTTGGGTCTATTAAGACCACCCTGATGGAGACGTTCGATGAGCGGTACGCCACATTGACTGAGGCTGCAACCGCTGCAGCTACCGCAGCTGTGGCCGCTGCTAGGCCACAGGGGGGTGACTCGTTGCCGTTCCGAGAGTTCAGCAACACGAAGCCACCAGAGTTCGATGGGACGCAGGATCCGATTGCTGCGATGAGGTGGATCGCAGATATAGAGGGGTGCTTCTACACTTGTTCATGCCCGGAGCACCTGAGGGTACGGTTCGCTTTGAACCAGCTCCGTCTGGGAGCGAAGGACTGGTGGAAGTTCGTGACGGCGAACTTCACTTTGACAGAAACTATGGCAGTGACATGGGAGGGGTTTACTACCATGTTCACGGATGAGTACGTTCCCCCGGTGGAGCGGGAACGACTGGTTCAGGAGTTCTTAACCCTCAAGCAGGGTACTGACTCGGTGGCGGTGATCACGCGGAAGTTTCATGAGAGGGCGATGTTTTGCCCCGAGCTGGTGGCCACAGAGCAGGCTCGGATGAGCCGGTACTTGGGTGTTCTGAGGAGGGAGATCCGGGAGTTTGTGTCAAACTCCACTTACCATACTTTTACTGAGCTTCAGGCGAATGCCAGGAAGCGTGAGATCGAGTTAGAGACTCAGGCCAGGGAGGAGGCCGAGTCTCAGCAGACAGACCGGCGGCCGGCTCAGTCTCAGCCGGCAGCCAAGCGGATCAAGTCCGCCGATTCGAGGACGGGAGGTTCGAAGAGCCGCACTTGCGGAAAGTGCGGCAAGGGTCACGATGGGGCGTGTCGAGCCGGTGCTTGTTACAAGTACGGCAAGGAGGGGCACATTGCTAGGGAGTGCCCTAAGGGGTTTATGGTTTGCTTTCATTGCAACCAGACCGGCCATCGGAAGGCCGAGTGCCCTCAGCTTCGTCAGGGATCTGCACCTACTGCCAGGACTACTGAGACTCGACCGGTGAAGGTCGAGGCCCCGAGGGCTCGTGGGAGAGCCTTTCAGCTGACTGCGGAGGAGGTCCGCGTTGCGCCCGATGTTGTGGCAGGTATGTTGTAATTCATGTATTTATTTTTGATGTCGAGATGTTATGCTTATGTTATTATATGCGTAGGTACTTTTCTTGTGAACTCTATGCCTGCTCTAGTGTTATTTGATTCGGGTGCGAGTAGATCCTTTGTATCTTTAGCTTTTAGTCAGCATATCAGCATTAGTCGTGAGCCGTTAAGTCGGCCTCTGAGCGTTTCTATAGCGGCCGAGAGGGTGGTTTGTGCCACGGAGGTTCTTCGGGGATGCGTACTAGAGATTTTCGGGGTTGCGTTTCCGATTGACCTAATTCCTATTGCGATGGGGGATGTCTGTGTCATCGTGGGCATGGACTGGTTGAGCCGATTCAGCGTTGTCATCGAATGTGAGCGCCAGCTGGTGACTATACGAGACCCTAGTGGGGGAGTTCTTACGGTATACGGCGAGGGTACCCGTTCAGGTTCAGCTTTTTGTTCGGCCGCTAGGGCGAGGCAATGCCTACAGTAGGGATGTAAAGGTTTTGTGGCGTATGTGATGGATACGCGGGAGGCTTCCGAGAGACCAAGGACAGTGGAGGAGGTTCCCGTGGTGCGTGAGTTTCCAGATGTTTTTCCCGAGGAATTGCCGGGAGTACCTCCTGCGAGGCAAGTGGAGTTTGGTATCGATCTGATTCCGGGGGCTGCGCCTATTGCGAAGGTGCCTTATCGTCTTGAACCTCCAGAGATGCAAGAGTTGTCCTCGCAGCTCCAGGAGTTGCTGGGGAAGGGATTCATTCGGCCGAGCAGCTCGCCGTGGGGAGCACCTATTCTGTTCGTCAAGAAGAAGGATGGTTCACACCGGATGTGTATTGATTACCGAGAGTTGAACAAGTTGACGGTCAAGAACCGTTACCCGTTACCGAGGATCGATGATTTATTCGATCAGTTGCAGGGAGCGTCTTGGTTTTCCAAGATCGATCTGAGGTCAGGGTACCATCAGGTGAGAGTGCGGGACGAGGATGTCCAGAAGACAGCGTTTAGGACGCGATATGGGCATTATGAGTTTGTGGTGATGCCTTTCGGGCTCACCAATGCCCCGGCTGTGTTCATGGATCTCATGAATAGGGTATGCAGATTGATGTTGGATCAGTCAGTGATTGTATTTATCGACGACATTCTGGTGTATTCTAGATCTAGAGAGCAGCATGAGGAGCATTTGAGGGAGGTCCTCGAGGTATTGAGGTCGGAGAAGCTTTATGCAAAGTTCTCCAAATGTGACTTCTGGCTGCGGGAGGTCCAATTTCTAGGACATGTTGTTAATCAGAAAGGGATATTGGTCGATCCGTCCAAGGTTGAGGCGGTGATGAGTTGGGAGGTGCCGAAGTCACCCTCTGAGATCAGGAGCTTCCTTGGGTTGGCAGGGTATTATCGTAGCTTCATTAAGGATTTCTCCAAGATTGTAGTGCCGCTCACCAGGTTGACCCGGAAGGGTGTTGCATTCTCATGGGGGCCCGAGCAGCAGACCTCCTTTGAGACACTTCGCCAAAGGTTGTGCGAAGCCCCGGTATTATCTCTCCCAGAAGGGATGGAAGATTTTGTAGTATATTGCGACGCATCGATTTCGGGACTGGGTGCAGTGTTGATGCAGAGGGGCCATGTGATAGCATATGCGTCGAGGCAGCTGAAGCCTCATGAGGCGAGATATCCCACGCATGATTTAGAGTTGGGGGCAGTAGTGTTCGCTCTCAAGATTTGGCGTCACTACTTGTATGGGGTTCGATGTACGATATACACGGACCATAAGAGTTTGAAGTATTTGATGGATCAGCCCAACCTAAATATGCGTCAGAGGAGGTGGTTGGATGTGGTCAAGGATTATGATTGTGAGATAATGTACCACCCAGGCAAGGCTAATGTGGTAGCCGATGCATTGAGCCGTAGGGCGGAGAGCACTCCATTGCGAGATGTATGTTTGAGACTGACTGTGATGACTCCAGTATTGGATGCTATTCGTGGGGCACAGTCCGAGGCTGTGCTACCAGAGATGCAGAAGAAAGAGCGGATTGTGGGGCTAATTTCAGAGTTCGTTAAGGATGGACGAGGGCTTATGACATTTCAGGGTCGGATTTGGGTACCGTTCGTGGGCGGTACGCGTATTACTTTGATGGAAGAGGCTCATAGATCGAAATTCTCGATCCATCCCGGTGCTACGAAGATGTATTTGGATTTGAGGAAGGAGTATTGGTGGCCCTGTATGAAGAGGGACGTCGCATGGTTCGTTGAGAGGTGCTTGACCTGTCGTAGGGTTAAGGCCGAGCACCAGAGACCGCATGGCAAGTTACAGCCATTGGAGATTCCCGAGTGGAAGTGGGAACAGATCACCATGGATTTCATCACCAAATTGCCGAGGACTGCCAGGGGAGTTGATGCAATTTGGGTGATTGTGGATAGGTTGACGAAGAGTGCACACTTCCTTGCCATCAGTGAGAGTTCTTCAGCGGAGAAGTTGGCAGAGATATATGTGAGAGAGGTGGTATCTCGGCATGGGGTACCGGTCTCGATTGTTTCAGACCGTGATGTGCGTTTCACTTCCAGGTTCTGGAAGAAATTTCATGAGGAGCTGGGTACCAAATTGCATTTTAGTACCGCATACCATCCCCAGACAGACGGTCAGAGCGAACGGACGATTCAGACACTGGAGGACATGCTTCGAGCGTGTGTGTTAGACTTTGGGGGTAGCTGGGATGCATATTTACCCTTAGCAGAGTTTTCCTACAACAACAGCCATCATTCGAGCATTGGTATGCCACCTTTTGAGTTGTTGTATGGTAGGAGGTGTCGGACTCCCATTTGCTGGGGAGAGGTGGGACAGAGAGTGATGGGCAGTACAGAGATCGTACTCCAAATGACAGAGCAGATTCAGCAGGTTAGGCAGAGGTTATTGACCGCCCAGAGCCGACAGAAGAGTTATGCGGACAGACGCCGGTCCGAGCTTGAATTCCAGGTTAGCGACTTCGTTCTTCTGAAGGTTTCTCCTTGGAAAGGAGTGATCCGGTTCAGGAAGAGGGGCAAGTTGGGACCCCGGTTCATAGGTCCATTTCAGGTAATTGCAAGAGTAGGTCGGGTAGCTTATCGGCTAGAGTTGCCAGCAGAGTTGGGACAGATTCACAATACCTTTCACGTATCACAGTTGAGGAAGTGTATAGCCGATGAATCGGCAGTGGTTCCGTTAGAGGATATTCAGGTGGATGCTAGTCTGAATTACGCCGAGAGACCAGTAGCTATCAGGGATCGGAAGATCAAGGTTCTGCGAAACAAGGAGGTACCTCTGGTGTTGGTTCAGTGGCAACACCGGAAGGGATCGGAGATGACTTGGGAGCCGGAACGTGAGATGCGGGAGCAACATCCGGAGTTATTCGCAGAGTAAGACTTCGAGGGCGAAGTCTAGTTCTAGTGGGGGAGAGTTGTAACAGCCGGAATTTCAGGTATTGCTTTAAAACTATTTTGGGGGCATTTTAGGAAGGGACTCGGCGAGTTGGAGCCAGACTCGCCGAGTAGGACCGCAGACTTGGTCGCGGGTTCGCGACTGGACTCGACGAGTCCAGATATGGACTCGGCGAGTCGACGCTGTTCAGCAGAAACCCTAGCCGTTTGGTTTTGGATCGTATATAACGCCTCTTAGGCCGTCATTGTCCGTCTTTTGGCCGATTGAGAAGAACCCTAATCGTTGTGGACGTCTAGAGCAGGAGAGAAAGCTATTGGAACTTGGAGGAGCTTGTTAGGCAAGAAGAAGAAGAGTTTGGCCAAAGGAATATCAAGGAGGATCGAGTCCTGAGGTTTGGGGACACAGAGAGTGCGTTTTCAGGTAATACTCGGACCATTTGTGTTATTTTGATGTGTATACGAATCTAGGGTTTATGAAACCCATTTAGTGATTAGATGGGTTATTATGTTATTACCCAGACGTTTATACCCAGTAATAAGATGTTTAGAAGTCCAGAAAGTCCCATGATTGTATATCTCGGGACCATACGTATTTCAGGAAGCAGTTGCTCGTCTGCATGGCATGGACTCGCCGAGTTGTTCTTCAGACTCGGCGAGTAGCTTGAAGATTCACTGGGACTCGCCGAGTTGTTCTTCAGACTCGGCGAGTGGAGTCGGGGTGGCCCCGCGATTCTTCCACGAGGATCTCGTCGAGTCAAGGGGGATACTCGATGAGTAGATAGGGAATCCCAGAGAGTTGGAGGACGTCTAGACTCGCCGAGTCGCCATGGTACTCGCCGAGTCCGGTCGAGCTGACCGTTGACCGTTGACCAGAGTTGACCTAAGTCTGACTTCTTAGGGATAGTCACACTTAGAAGATATATGTGTTAATGAGATATGTGATGTTATAGGAAGGTTGTAGCTCGTCGGATTGTGCACGAGTGATTTCAGGATTTGTTAGCTTTCAGCATTCACGAGGTGAGTCTTCTCACTATACTGTACCCGGAAGGGTTTGACTGTGTGACCGGAAGGTCAGATACGATATGTGATATGTATGCTATATGTGGTAAGATATTTGTTATATGTGCTATGTATGTTATGTGGGCCGGAAGGCAATATGTTATGGGCCGGAAGGCGAATATGTTATGGGCCGGAAGGCGTGGTGTTGATGACCGGAAGGTCAGGGCCTGGAAAGGCGTATGTGCGTAGGTTGTATATTGGGGAACTCACTAAGCATTTATGCTTACAGTTGTTATGTATGTGTTTCAGGTACTAGCGAGGACCGTGGGAAGGCGCCGGCGTGATCGATACACACTGAAGAATGCTTTTATGATCTTGGGATTTTGAATATTTGTGTTTGACAGAATACTTAAACTATTTATGCCTTGTTTTGAATGGAAATAATTATATTTTAAAAATGAAAAATTTGTTTGAAAATTTGCGTTGTTACATATATGCTTATTGCTGCTGAATCTGCAATGATTTGGCGCAATAGAAAAGCAAAGTTGGTTGGTGAATCTGCCTTCGAGACCTCTATGGATATAGACAATGGCAACGAAAGACATGCTATGATCGAAAAGTTTGATCATAAGAGAAATGCGATGTCTGAAGAAGTTGCATGTCCTATTCCAAAAGAGTCGATTTGCTTTTATTGCCAAGAGAAGGGGCATTGGAGACGAAGCTGCCCCATCTACCTAAGAGATCTAAGAGATGGGAGAGTCGAAACGTATGGCTCTAATATAGGTAAAATCCATTTACTAACTCTTTTAAGCTTCTATTCTAGATTCTTAATACATAATGTAATAAGATTACAATTGATGTTTTGTAGGATCGAAGAAAAGAAAAGGAGCTTAAGGGAAGAAGTGAGCAAAATCTAACCGTAAAGGAATGGATTTCGATCGCATTTCTTGAAGATTAGATTCTTGAGCTACTACTTAGAGTTAGAATTAGATTGCTAAGAAAGATGTATTAGCATAAGTTTTCAAATGAGGTGCATTGTAAGGACAAAATTTTTCCGCAATAAAATTAATTTTGATTTTAAATTTTATTTATTTATCCTTACAGTGGCGTGTATGAAAACTTGATGTTAAAATGGTTCTATTATTAGCAATGATGGATTTGGTTCTTATTATGTTATTTATAGAAAGTCGAGAATTTACCAAATAGGGAGAGTTCCTCATCGCCCAAGTTTCAATTGGACAGAAACTTGGAATCATGCAACTTGATTGCACGATGAATGAGAAATTTCGTATTTGGAAATTAGACTAATTCGTTGACAAAGAGTCAACTGAAGGACTAGGAGATCGAGTACACAAAGTTGCGTGTTGATCAAGTCCACCATAAGAGTAACAAAGATATTCGTCATGATTTACTAAAGGTTTAGTAAATATGATTATACTTACAAGATTAGGTGTAATTCTGAATTGATTAAAGGGTTTAGATCAATAGCAGAACGAATAAGAAGAATCAAGTAGGCAGAAAGATAAAAGTTTCTCCATTCTGAGAAGATGGGAGAGTACCTTTTATGCTTTATGATAGGTCTTAATGATTAAGAACCATATCTCAATTGATCCTCTAAGTGAGTCTTAGTACAATTGTATGTCTAAGAAGAGGAATCAAGAATTGAAGAAATGGTTAAATCAATAAGTCAATCATACTTCGTTCCAATAACAAGTCTTAAAATTAAGATTGTGACATTGAGTGAAAGGTATTAAGAAGGTTTGTAACTTTCATTAAATGTGGAAAGTTGTGATGTCTTGGATAAGACAAAGACCAACTATGACCAATTTATGAAGTGTTTTAATAAAAGCTACACTAACTCTTGAATATTTGTTTGTCAAGAAATGGTTTTTGACAAGAGAATCTTATATGTCAAGGAGTCAGTGGGAGTCTTAATGGTCTTGAAAGGTTTAAAGAACAAATCAAATAAACCTTATCGATCATCACTAGCACACGAGTTGAGGTTTACAACCTATCGTGTTGACATTATTTTGATTCTGTGCCAATCCAATCGAGTTAATTATGCATGAGAGTTCTATGAGTTCTCATTTTGAAAGCATAAAAGGCAAAGCACCTTAATCAATGAAAGGTACATTGATAGGAAAGGGTGAGTTGCTTAACTACTTGGAAGACATGGTGGGCAGCTGTGCTACCATAAGGCAAGAAATCAAGATTAAGAAAGTTCGATCCATAAGAGTTTGAATTTGTCGTAAACTTTGGTTTTGACAAATTCACATGGATAGGAACAAATACAATGTTTAAATCTAAGTGTCATAAGATTTCCTCCTTCATGAAAATGATTGTGAGGAAATGCTTTCACTAAGAGAGATTTTAAGAAGATAGTGATTGTAAAATTGCATTCTCAAATTCAATCATGGTTACGGCATCCCTTTCCATAATTTGAATTGTGAGGTTTGGCAATTAGTCTTAATTGTTTAGACACACATATGAACTATCAAAGGAAAATGTGTATAAGTTCAAGAAACCTTGATAAAAGATTATCAAAGCACTAAGTATTAGAAACATGAACTTAAGAAGTTCAATAAGCATTGTTTTTCTGAAAGTTAAGATGTTTATGAATACATGTCGAAGCTAGTGGGAGCATAAGTGTTATGTTTTATAATAATCATCAAGATAGTGGGAGCATAAAAGTTATGATTGTATGATTATTAAGGAAAGTATTGCAAGGTTAGCAATATTAATTATAGAAAACATGATTTATACCTTGCAAAGTCGTAAGGGTTATAAAGTTGTTTTGCTATAATTAAGGGAGAGAATATTACGCTTCATTTCAAATCTAAAGGTTTAGGTTGAGAAATGTTAATAAGATTTAGTCAAAGGTACATAGTGTGTTCTTAAAATTTCGATTATGATTACGACATCCCTCTTCACAATTCGAATTTTGAGAACATAGCAAATAAAACATTATGCGTCGTGTCCCATACGCTTCGGGTATAGGATCGATTGCAAATGCCTTAATGTTTGACCATTCTAAAATTTTCCAAATGTCGAGCACATTTAGAGGGAAAAAGGACTAGAATCGGTTTAGACGAAAATAATTAAACAACTATCAAAGGACAATCCAAGTTCGACGAGGATTGGTCGCTTGTGAGTAGTTGGAAGTATAGTATTGGAAAATATGGAAATGTTTCCATATTGGATGGACCATATCGACATCATTACAAATAGATAAGATTCTATTAAGAATGAGTTGTCATATGGAACATATGGAAGTGCGTCCATATTGGGAATTGAATATTGAGAAATCTATGATTAGATTAGAAACTTCTATGCAAAAGGATGTTCAAAGAATGTACTTTGAGTGAGAGACATCACGTCTATGGAATTGTCTTGTAACAATCTCCGATAGAGGACTTTGAAATATCATTGGCAATAGTCTTTGTGACTTTGGTGCAGTGACGTTACGAAAGGATAAGTTGCATAGAATGTTAGAATCTAGCATATTCTATAAGTAGCAAGAATTTGATACTCTTTAACTTATGGAAAAAGGATTTGGAGTTGAGAAATGAGAATGATTGGAAATGTGTTCAATATGATCTATTTCACAAAGTAAGAACCATAGGTAAACATTGTGTGCATGCTAGGAGCATGGGACAAGTGTTGTAATTCAAGTAAGAAGTTGATTACCCGGAACTACAAATAATGAGTAATCAATATGGTGATAAATAAAAGGTGTTTTATTTATGCTCAAAGGGTTGAGGCCATATGGGATTAGTATTATTCTTGTGTTTCAAATTTGCATGTTTTGACTTCCAGAATAATTGAGTTTATTAAGAATAATCGAATTATTCAAAAGGGCCACAGTCGTTCATATGTTGGAAGTAGATATGAATGAAGACTGTCGTGAATTGGTGTGTGGATTGTCTAGAAAAGTATTAGACATAAGCAAATGTTTGCTGCAACGTTCATGAGTGCTTACGAATATGATTTGAGCATTGGATTAAACCCACGCTCACTTGGATCACTCCATGAATTGTATCACGAGTAATTAGTGAGACGATAACATCTTATATTCTTGAAACCAAGATGTGTGAGTTGTATCTTGTGAATCGGTTGCACATTGATAATATGTAAATGCACTAGTAACTTGGTGTTATAAAACATATTGTTGTGTGTGATTCGGTGCGTGAATGCAAGCGAGCATTGTATCAAAGTTTATCCATTCCTTTTATTCAAAGTAGGATAACAGCGATATCTTTTGGGCCCCTCGATGGTTTAATGATGACAAACGTAAATGCTCGGTCGGGCTAAGGCTAATTTGATTTGTTCAATTAGTCTGTCGTCATAAATCGGGAATCGAGATATAGTACAAAGAGAATGATTTGAAATCATATCTCATATGATATCTAGAATGGAGGAATATATGATCCCTTATCTAAGGACACACGTATTTGATGTGATCAGAGTTGACAGCGGCTTTGGAAAGCTACGATTGCAGATCGGGATCCGAAGTCATACGCAGAATAGTTGTTAGACTTATCCAAGTGGGAGACTGTTGGATTAGTGTCTAAGTCCATAACTATTTTGGTATGTACTTGACCCGATGGTGCATGGTCCTTTTGGGTTGCCTTCACCAAAGCAACTTGATAGGATGAATTATGGAGAGAAAGGATTAAATATGATTTATTAATATATTATGAGAATAATATATTAAAGGATAAATCATATTGTTTAATTAATATTAGTCAATAATTAATTGGTAATTAGTTTTGTGACTAAAAGAGATTAGTTAAACTTAAGGGACTGGAATTGTAATTATAAGATAATTGCAATTTGGGCCATGGATTGTCTTAAATCAAGAGGTGGACGAATTCTTATGGGAAGCCCATAAGGAAATCGTCCAAGGGCTTGATTAAAGGAGTCTATGGGTTGCTTAGGGCTTAAGCAACCAAATTAGGGTTTCCTTGTTAGATAACCCTAATAGCCTCACTATATATAGAACCCTTAAGGCTCAAAAACGTGAGAAACTTCTTTTCTAGGGTTAGAACACGTTTTGGGCAGCCTCCATCCTCTCTCCTCTTCATTCTCTTGCTTATGGTGTTTGTAAGCCATTAGAGGAGTGACACTTGTGACTCTAAGCCTTCCAAAGTCAATTCAAAGGAGGAATTGGGATTGTTATTGCTAAATAACAATCAAGGTAATATCTTAAACCTAATTATATGTTAATATTGATTTCCATATGCTAGAATTAGGGTTTATAGTCTTAGATTCAAAGCATGTACAATAGAGAAACCTAGATCCAAGCATTAGGGTTTGTATGAGCACATAGGATGTCTTATGACCAAAACCCATCATGTTCTACCTAACATATTAGTAGATAAGAATATATATTTTCATACATAGGTAAAAACCTGTATATCATTTTCATTCAATATATATATTTCACGTAACAGATGAGGCATACCACATAACACGTATTTCATAGAAAGTAATTCGGATCTATGAGATGAAATAAAGTGAATATCCATTCACGCATACAATCACAAAATATACACATAACAAGTATATCGCATAAAATACTTCATAGTTACTTGTTAGAAGAAAGTAACTGCACCCTCACATATATAAACCACAATTTACTTAATACACTCAAACCGCACTTGTATTATTATCGTGTTTATGAAAGGTAGTATACACTCACCTGATCAGAAGATGATCGGACAGCACTACGACTTGCAGAAGTAGTAATCCACAGCAGATCTGGAGATCTCCACAAAAATCGAACTTCTCGCGGGCAGAGCTTCGACTCGGGAACCGCACTTCTCGGGATCTTCGGGATCTCGGGACTTGCCTCGGGGCTAGAGTATGATACCGGGGCTTCGGGGTATTTCTGGCACGCAAAACGATGCAAAACGGGAGAGAGAAGAGAAGAAATTGGAAAAAGACTCGGCTGCCTTCGCATCCTATTTATAGGAGGCTGGAGCCTCGGAGTACGCGGGGCGTACTGGTCCGAGAAACGTCACTGCTTACGTATCCGAAGCCACTTGCTGCGATGTCGACACCTTCGGAGTACGCGGGGCGTACACGAGTACGCGGCGCGTACCTCGGATCAGATCGGTGACTACTCTTCGGATAAAGCTTCCGAATGAATGATTTAATTTAATTACAAAATAATTAATAAACTTCGGAAATTCATATCTTCTTCATACGAACTCCGTTTTCGACGTTCTTTATATCCACGGAAAGGTGAGACTACGCTCTACAACTTTCGTTTAGACTACGTCGGCTAATTTTAACTTTATTTTTATTATTTATTTTTAATAGGCCGCTACAGAAAAACTTCGTTATAAATTCATAACTTCTTCGTTTGACGTCCGTTCTCGCCTAACTTTTTATCGCTTCGATACCAACAATGAGATCTTCGATTCTCATTTAGATTGCTTCGGCTAAAAACCGCTCGATCTCAAATCGAGTATTTCAGGCTGCACACCGCTAAGTCGAAACTTCGATAAATCATAACTTCCTCATACGAAGTCAGATTTGGGCGTTCTATATATATTCGGAAACCTCGTTTCAACTACTACAACATTAACCAAAAATATTAAGTTTATTTTACACTTAAATTTTGACGCTTATTTTTATTCTTAATTAATCAGACCACATAATTAAGCAATTAAGCACAAAACACATAATACTCAAATAATACATTCTTATTATTTCAAAATGGGTTACAAAGGTTAACCTAGACTATTACATTGCTAAAAATGGCAAGCCCGGAAACACAGGCGTTACAATTCTCTCCACCTTAGAATGATTCCGTCCCCGGAATCACACATCAACAAACAAATGCGGATAGCGACCCATCATGTCACTCTCCGTCTCCCAGGTGAGATTCGGCCCATTCGTGTGTTTCCATCGGACAAGTACTAACCCAACCATCTTGCGTCGCTATTTCTTAGTCTTTCGGTCAACAATTGCCTCTGGTTCTTCAATCAACCTTTTGTTCTCATCAATTCTCAATTCAGAGATTGGAATTATGTCAGGAACTTCTCCCGTGAACTTCCTCAAATAACACACATGAAAAGTGTTATGAATTCCATTCAGTTCTTCTGGCAATTCGAGCTTGTAAGCTTGGTTCCCAATCCTATGAAGAACTTTAAACGGTCCAATAAACCTTGGACTCAACTTTCCCCTTTTACCAAATCTTATAAGTCCCTTCCACGGCGAGACTTTAAGCAAAACCGAATCCCCAACCTCAAAAGTTATCGGTCTTCGCTTCTTGTCAGCATAGCTCTTTTGACGATCCTGAGCTGCTAACATCCTTTCCCTAATTATTTTCAACTTTTCAGCAGTTTGATGAACCATCTCCGGTCCCATAAACTGCTTTTCCCCAGCCTCAAGCCAACAAGACGGCGTACGACACTTCTGTCCATACAAAGCTTGGTAAGGTGCCATCTTAATGCTCGAGTGGAAACTATTATTATAGGAAAATTCTACCAACGGTAAATGTTCATCCCAATTACCTAGGAATTCCAGAGTACATGCTCTCAGCATATCTTCAAGTGTTTGTATCGTTCGTTCGCTCTGACCATCAGTCTGCGGATGGTAAGCTGTACTTAAACACAACTTGGTACCCAATTCCTTTTGTAGACTTTTCCAAAATCGTGAGGTGAAACGGCTATCACGATCCAACACAATCGTTAACGGAACACCGTGAAGCCTCACAATTTCCTTCACGTAAGAATTCGCAAGCTTTTCCATAGACCATTTCTCCTTGGCTGCTATGAAATGCGCACTCTTAGTGAATCGATCAACGACCACCCAAATCATGTCGTGACCATTCTTTGTTCTGGGCAGTTTAGTGACAAAATCCATAGCAATGTCTTCCCACTTACCCATAGGCACAGGCAAAGGTTCTAAACTCCCATACGGTTTCTGATGTTGTGTCTTGACTCTCGCACAAGTCACACACTCGGCCACATACTTTGCAACATCAAGCTTCATCGTCGGCCACCAGTAGTAGGGTTTCAGGTCCCTATACATTTTAGTGCTACCCGGATGAATCGAGTATATGGTCTTGTGCGCTTCTTCCCTCAGAAGATCTCTGACTCCTCCTGTCTTAGGTATCCAAATCCGATCTTGGAACACCTTCAGTCCATGACTGTTTACACCGAACACCAACGTTTTGCCCAAACGTTCCTCCTTTCTGTCATTCTTCTCAGAAGCTTCGCTCTGAGCTTTCTTTATACTTTCCAAAATAGTCGAGACAACTTCAATTCTCAACGCTCTTGGCCTTTTCCTTTCAAGACTGACTTTCCGATTGAGAGCATTAGCAACAACATTAGCTTTACCGGGGTGGTAAAGTATCTCGCAGTCGTAGTCCTTAAGTAATTCTAGCCAGCGTCGTTGCCTCATATTCAATTCTTTCTGATTAAAGAGATATTGGAGACTCTTATGATCAGTGAAAAGTTTGCACTTCGTGCCATAGAGGTAATGCCTCCATATTTTCAGAGCGAAAACTACCGCTGCCTACTCCAAATCATGAGTCAGGTAGTTCTTTTCATGCTCTTTCACCTGTCGAGACGCATATGCTATCACCTTTTCTCTTTGGGTCAAAACACAACCCAATCCAACCCTAGATGCATCGCTATAGACAGCGAAGTCTTCAACTCCATCGGGTAGAGAAAGTATCGGTGCCTCGCATAGCTTCTTTTTTAGCTTCTCGAATGCCTCTTTATGCTTATCATCCCAAGCATAAGTAGCTCCTTTGTGGGTCAAAGTTGTCAACGGAGTAGCAATCGAAGAAAAGCCTTGGATAAACCTTCGGTAATATCCGACTAATCCTAAAAAGCTTCGAATCTCCGTCCGTGGGACTTTTCGGTTGTTCCCACTTCGTTACAGCTTCAATCTTTGCTGGATCAACCATTATCCCTTCTTGGTTGACCACGTGACCCAAGAATTGGACTTCACGAATCCAAAAATCACATTTGGAGAACTTTGCATAAAGCTTCTCCTTCTTCAAAACTTCTAACACTTCCCGCAAGTGTCTGCCATGCTCCTCCTGGCTTTTCGAGTAAATCAGAATGTCGTCTATGAACACTATCACAGATTTATCAAGGAAAGGATTACAAACCCTATTCATCAAATCCATGAACGCTGTCGGAGCAATGGTTAGCCCAAATGACATAACCAAGAACTCGTAGTGTCCATATCTAGTTCTAAATGCAGTCTTCTCGATATCTTGCTCTCTTACTTTTAGCTGATGATATCCTGACCTTAGATCGATCTTCGAGAAATAGCTCGAACCTTGCAATTGATCAAACAGTTCATCAATCCTCGACAACGAATATCTATTCTTTATTGTTGCCTTGTTCAGCTCTCGATAATCAATGCACATTCTCATACTTCCATCTTTCTTCTTCACAAATAACACCGGAGCTCCCCAGGGTGATGAACTAGGTCTAATGAAACCTTTGTCCAATAACTCCTGAAGTTGCATCATTAGCTCCATCATCTCCGTCGGTGCTAATCGATAAGGTGCTTTTGCAATTGGCGTCGTTCCTGGCAACAAGTCAATACGGAATTCCACTTGTCGATCTGGTGGTAATCCAGGAAGATCTTCGGGAAATACTTCCGGATAATCACACACCACTTGAATATTCTGCATCACCTTCTTTTCCTTCTTAGCATCAATCACGAATGCTAAATATGATGTACACCCCTTGGTCAAACATTTTCTGGCTTTCATCAATGAAATGATTCCAGAATTCACTCTGCGTTTATCTCGATACACCATAAACGAATCTTTCCCAGGCGGGTTTACTTTGACTATTTTCTTCTTGCATAAAATTTCGGCGTCATTGGCGCTAAGCCAATCCATTCTCAATACGATGTCGAAACCATTAAGTTCGATAGGCAATAATTCCTTGTGGAACTTATTCCCATTCAGATCAATTAAGATGTTTTTCATGCGATAGCTAACAGGTACAAACTTGCCACTAGCAACTTCGACTAATAAGGCATTATCTAGTCTAACAACAGGCAAAGCTAGTTTTCTACCAAATTCATGCGATATAAAGGAGTAGTTGGCTCCAGAATCAAATAAAATTTGGGCAGGCAACTTGTTAACGAGAAAGGTACCTGAAGCGACATCAGCTTCATCTTTAGCAGCTTCCAGTGTCATCTGGAATGCTCTCGCCTTTGGCTTTGGCAGAATGTTGGGTCTAGCTGCCTCCTTCTTCTTCGGGCAGTCCTTCGACATATGACCCTCTTCACCACAACCATAGCAAACTTTCTTTGTGAGGGTACACTCATTGGCATAGTGCCCTGGCTTTCCACACTTGTAGCATGTGTTCGCCACCTCACATTTTCCATGATGATTCTTCTTACATTTGTCGCACCATTTCGCTTCACCTCCACTTCCCCTCGAACCAGACTTCGAGAACTTGTTTTTCTTGTTGGACCCTGAAGTTCCATCGAACTTCCTCTTTTCACCAACATCTATTCTTTCCAGACCCTTTTCCTTCTGCTAGGCCTCCACATTCTTAGCTGCACGAACAACCATTTTCAGAGTGGTTGCCATTTTGACTGTCGGACCAAAGTCGGCAGGCAGTCCATTAGCAAACCTCTCAATCTTGGAGAGTTCCGTTGGCACTAGGTACGGAAACAACTTCATCTTCTCAGTAAATGCAGTAGCATAGTCATCTATGCTCATCTTCCCCTTCTTCAAGTTTTGGAACTCATTGTTCAGATCAATCAGATCTATCTTTGAACAATACTGCACCCTTAGTTGTTCCAAGAACTCCTCCCACGACATTTTCAGGGTTTCTCCTCGTGGCATAGTATCTGCCAACAACTTCCACCAACTCAAGACCCCAGTTTTCAGTTGTCTAACTGCAAAGACGGTCTTCTGTTTGTTGCTACAGTCGCAACTTTCAAATACCATCTCCATTTCGGAGATCCAATCCATTATCTCAACAGGCTTTTGGCTTCCAGAAAGACTTGGCGGTTTGGCGCCCAAGAAGTTCTTGTACATTCGCCCATCCTTGTTGTTTCTCCTTTCTGGATCGTTCCTTCGTTCCCCTTGAGTCCCAACTTGACTCATCATGTGACTATTGTTCCCTTCCTCCGATTGCTCGGGAATCAATTCAGGTTCCTCAATAGGTATGATAGGTTCATCCCTATTATTATGCAACATCTGTCGTATTTCCTCCCTTTGTTCAGCTAACATAGCCCGAATCATGGCTTGCACCGCAGCCATTGTTATTGGTTCTGGTGCTGCTGCTACAACAGGTATTTGCTCAATAACTGGCGGTTGATTCCTGTTTTCATCCGCGTTTCCAACGCCACTCCTTGTTCTCACCATTTTTTTATCTACACACCGAATAAGGTGAAATTAGATCCTTATTCACGATAGATATTCAAATCATCCTTATTACTCCGAAACGTTTACATGCTAGTTCTAATATCGTAGACGCACGCTTAGAATCCTACACACATAAGGTTTCTAGATCCGGTCGACAACAGACCGTTGATCCGAACAAATAATATCATATATGGCAACATATAACATTTAGCACATAAAAGCATTTTAGGCAACTTTCCTAAAATAAACTAGTGCTCGTGTCTAAAATCCAATAGACACACATCTCAAAATTCCACTTAGCATTCTAAGTTTAAGTCTAGAAATCCTACAAATTCCTAGTTCGCTTAACCTAATGCTCTGATACCAACTGTGACATCCCCAAAATCTCGGCCAGAAAAGACCGATTTTCATTTATGCTTTTAAATAATTTCAGAGTAAATCCTTTTGATTTGAAAGAGTTGTGGAATTTGTTCCCAAAACAAAACATGATAAAATAATATTTATCAAAGCATTTCATCAAGAGATGCATTTCATTATATAATCAAAACTCGGGATGTCATGTTCCGATACAGACCATAAAGCATAAACGATAACATTACAAGTCATTCAACAAATATATATATATATATATATATATATATATATATATATATATATATATATATATATATATATATATATACAGACTTGTAAACAAAACAACAAGATGATCCATCCATCTTACGCCCTTGTGTCACTTCCTGTAATACAAATAAAACTGAGTGGGTCAGGATTGGAAGCCTGGTGAGCATATAGGGTTTTCAACCCACAATAAATAAGTTATATTTAATTTCACCAACCAATCACTATCCCGATTACCCATTCCCGTTATCCTCACTTTACGTCCCTAAAACAACATCTATCTCAAGGGACCTAATCTAGGATTTTCATCGAGACGGACATCACTGCGAAGGGGTTTCCTCAACAATAGATATCCTAAAGGCAACCATGAGGGGGATAGAGTACACCGGTGAAAACATTGTTCACAACACCTACAGGTTATGAACCTGCTAGCGTTCCACTGGACTGTCTAGAAGGAGTCCGTGGTCGTTATCCACACTCCGCTGAATAACTAGATCAACAACAACAACAACATCGAGGCCTCTCATCTGTTTATTACACACCAACTATCTACCCATGTTCTACCTAACATATTAGTAGATAAGAATATATATTTTCATACATAGTTAAAAACCTGTATATCATTTTCATTCAATATATATATTTCACGTAACAGATGAGGCATACCACATAACACGTATTTCATAGAAAGTAATTCGGATCTATGAGATGGAATAAAGTGAATATCCATTCACGCATACAATCACAAAATATACGCATAACAAGTATATCGCATAAAATACTTCATAGTTACTTGTTAGAAGAAAGTAACTGCACCCTCACATATATAAACCACAATTTACTTAATACACTCAAACCGCACTTGTATTATTATCGTGTTTATGAAAGGTAGTATACACTCACCTGATCAGAAGATGATCGGAAAGCACTACGACTTGCTGAAGTAGTAATCCACAGCAGATCTGGAAGATCTCCACAAAAATTGAACTTCTCGCGGGTAGAGCTTCGACTCGGGAACTGCACTTCTCGGGATCTTCGGGATCTCGGGACTTGCCTCGGGGCTAGAGTATGATACCGGGGCTTCGGGGTATTTCTGGCACGCAAAACGATGCAAAACGGGAGAGAGAAGAGAAAAAATTGGAAAAAGACTCGGCTGCCTTCGCATCCTATTTATAGGAGGCTGGAGCCTCGGATTACACGGGGCGTACTGGTCCGAAAAACGTCACTGCTTACGTATCCGAAGCCACTTGCTGCGATGTTGACACCTTCGGAGTACGTGGGGCGTACACGAGTACGCGGCGCGTACCTCGGATCAGATCGGTGACTACTCTTCGGATAAAGCTTCCGAATTAATGATTTAATTTAATTACAAAATAATTAATAAACTTCGGAAATTCATATCTTCTTCATACGAACTCCGTTTTCGACGTTCTTTATATCCACGGAAAGGTGAGACTACGCTCTACAACTTTCGTTTAGACTACGTCGGCTAATTTTAACTTTATTTTTATTATTTATTTTTAATAGGCCGCGACAGAAAAACTTCGTTATAAATTCATAACTTCTTCGTTTGACGTCCGTTCTCGCCTAACTTTTTATCGCTTCGATACTAACAATGAGATCTTCGATTCTCATTTAGATTGCTTCGGCTAAAAACCGCTCGATCTCAAATCGAGTATTTCAGGCTGCACACCGCTAAGTCGAAACTTCGATAAATCATAACTTCCTCATACGAAGTCAGATTTGGGCGTTCTATATATATTCGGAAACCTCGTTTCAACTACTACAACATTAACCAAAGATATTAAGTTTATTTTACACTTAAATTTTGACGCTTATTTTTATTCTTAATTAATCAGACCACATAATTAAGCAATTAAGCACAAAACACATAATACTCAAATAATACATTCTTATTATTTCGAAATGGGTTACAAAGGTTAACCTAGACTATTACATTGCTAAAAATGGCAAGCCCAGAAACACAGGCGTTACAATTCTCTCCACCTTAGAATGATTCCGTCCCCAGAATCACACATCAACAAACAAATGCAGATAGCGACCCATCATGTCACTCTCCGTCTCCCAAGTGAGATTCGATCCATTCGTGTGTTTCCATCGGACAAGTACTAACCCAACCATCTTGCGTCACTATTTCTTAGTCTTTCGGTCAACAATTGCCTCTGGTTCTTCAATCAACCTTTTGTTCTCATCAATTCTCAATTCAGAGATTGGAATTATGTCGGGAACTTCTCCCGTGAACTTCCTCAAATAACACACATGAAAAGTGTTATGAATTCCATTCAGTTCTTCTGGCAATTCGAGCTTGTAAGCTTGGTTCCCAATCCTCTGAAGAACTTTAAACGGTCCAATAAACCTTGGACTCAACTTTCCCCTTTTACCAAATCTTATAAGTCCCTTCCACGGCGAGACTTTAAGCAAAACCGAATCCCCAACCTCAAAAGTTATCGGTCTTCGCTTCTTGTCAGCATAGCTCTTTTGACGATCCTGAGCTGCTAACATTCTTTCCCTAATTATTTTCCACTTTTCAGCAGTTTGATGAACCATCTCCGGTCCCATAAACTGCTTTTCCCCAGCCTCAAGCCAACAAGACGGCGTACGACACTTCTGTCCATACAAAGCTTGGTAAGATGCCATCTTAATGCTCGAGTGGAAACTATTATTATAGGAAAATTCTACCAACGGTAAATGTTCATCCCAATTACCTAGGAATTCTAGAGTACATGCTCTCAGCATATCTTCAAGTGTTTGTATCGTTCGTTCGCTCTGACCATCAGTCTGCGGATGGTAAGCTGTACTTAAACACAACTTGGTACCCAATTCCTCTTGTAGACTTTTCCAAAATCGTGAGGTGAAATGGCTATCACGATCTGACACAATCGTTAACGGAACACCGTGAAGCCTCACAATTTCCTTCACATAAGAATTCGCAAGCTTTTCCATAGACCATTTCTCCTTGGCTGCTATGAAATGCGCACTCTTAGTGAATCGATCAACGACCACCCAAATCATGTCGTGACCATTCTTTGTTCTAGGCAGTTTAGTGACAAAATCCATAGCAATGTCTTCCCACTTACCCATAGGCACAGGCAAAGGTTCTAAACTCCCATACGGGTTCTGATGTTGTGTCTTGACTCTCGCACAAGTCACACACTCGGCCACATACTTTGCAACATCAAGCTTCATCGTTGGCCACCCGTAGTAGGGTTTCAGGTCCCTATACATTTTAGTGCTACCCGGATGAATCGAGTACATGGTCTTGTGCGCTTCTTCCATCAGAAGAGCTCTGACTCCTCCTGTCTTAGGTATCCAAATCCGATCTTGGAACACCTTCAGTCCATGACTGTTTACACCGAACACCAACGTTTTGCCCAAACGTTCCTCCTTTCTGTCATTCTTCTCAGAAGCTTCGCTCTGAGCTTTCTTTATACTTTCCAAAATAGTCGAGACAACTTCAATTCTCAACGCTCTTGGCCTTTTCCTTTCAAGACTGACTTTCCGACTGAGAGCATCAGCAACAACATTAGCTTTACCGGGGTGGTAAAGTATCTCGCAGTCGTAGTCCTTAAGTAATTCTAGCCAGCGTCGTTGCCTCATATTCAATTCTTTCTGATTAAAGAGATATTGGAGACTCTTATGATCAGTGAAAAGTTTGCACTTCGTGCCATAGAGGTAATGCCTACATATTTTCAGAGCGAAAACTACCGCTGCCAACTCCAAATCATGAGTCGGGTAGTTCTTTTCATGCTCTTTCACCTGTCGAGACACATATGCTATCACCTTTTCTCTTTGGGTCAAAACACAACCCAATCCAACCCCAGACGCATCGCTATAGACAGCGAAGTCTTCAACTCCATCGGGTAGAGAAAGTATCGGTGCCTCGCATAGCTTCTTTTTTAGCTTCTCGAATGCCTCTTTATGCTTATCATCCCAAGCATAAGTAGCTCCTTTGTGGGTCAAAGTTGTCAACGGAGTAGCAATCGAAGAAAAGCCTTGGATAAACCTTCGGTAATATCCGGCTAATCCTAAAAAGCTTCGAATCTCCGTCCGTGGGACTTTTCGGTTGTTCCCACTTCGTTACAGCTTCAATCTTTGCTGGATCAACCATTATCCCTTCTTGGTTGACCACGTGACCCAAGAATTGGACTTCACGAATCCAAAAATCACATTTGGAGAACTTTGCATAAAGCTTCTCCTTCTTCAAAACTTCTAACACTTCCCGCAAGTGTCTGCCATGCTCCTCCTGGCTTTTCGAGTAAATCAGAATGTCGTCTATGAACACTATCACAGATTTATCAAGGAAAGGATTACAAACCCTATTCATCAAATCCATGAACGCTGTCGGAGAAATGGTTAGCCCAAATGACATAACCAAGAACTCGTAGTGTCCATATCTAGTTCTGAATGCAGTCTTCTCGATATCTTGCTCTCTTACTTTTAGCTGATGATATCCTGACCTTAGATCGATCTTCGAGAAATAGCTCGAACCTTGCAATTGATCAAACAGTTCATCAATCCTCGACAACGAATATCTATTCTTTATTGTTGCCTTGTTCAGCTCTCGATAATCAATGCACATTCTCATACTTGCATCTTTCTTCTTCACAAATAACACCGGAGCTCCCCAGGGTGATGAACTAGGTCTAATGAAACCTTTGTCCAATAACTCCTGAAGTTGCATCATTAGCTCCTTCATCTCCGTCGGTGCTAATCGATAAGGTGCTTTTGCAATTGGCGTTGTTCCTGGCAACAAGTCAATACGGAATTCCACTTGTCGATCTGGTGGTAATCCAGGAAGATCTTCGGGAAATACTTCCGGATAATCACACAACACTTGAATATTCTGCATCACCTTCTTTTCCTTCTTAGCGTCAATCACGAATGCTAAATATGATGTACACCCCTTGGTCAAACATTTTTTGGCTTTCATCAATGAAATGATTCCAGAATTCACTCTGCGTTTATCTCCATACACCATAAACGAATCTTTCCCAGGCGGGTTTACTTTGACTATTTTCTTCTTGCATAAAATTTCGGCGTCGTTGGCGCTAAGCCAATCCATTCCCAATACGATGTCGAAACCATTAAGTTCGATAGGCAATAATTCCTCGTGGAACTTATTCCCATTCAGATCAATTAAGATGTTTTTCATGCGATAGCTAACAGGTACAAACTTGCCACTAGCAACTTCGACTAATAAGGCATTATCTAGTCTAACAACAGGCAAAGCTAGTTTTCTACCAAATTCATGCAATATAAAGGAGTAGTTGGCTCCAGAATCAAATAAAATTTGGGCAGGCAACTTGTTAACGAGAAAGGTACCTGAAGCGACATCAGCTTCATCTTTAGCAGCTTCCAGTGTCATCTGGAATGCTCTCGCCTTTGGCTTTGGCGGAATGTTGGGTCTAGCTGCCTCCTTCTTCTTCGGGCAGTCCCTCGACATATGACCCTCCTCACCACAACCATAGCAAACTTTCTTTGTGAGGGTACACTCATTGGCATAGTGCCCTGGCTTTCCACACTTGTAGCATGTGTTCGCCACCTCACATTTTCCATGATGATTCTTCTTACATTTGTCGCACCATTTCGCTTCACCTCCACTTCCCCTCGAACCAGACTTCGAGAACTTGTTTTTCTTGTTGGACCCTGAAGTTCCATCGAACTTCCTCTTTTCACCAACATCTATTCTTTCCAGACCCTTTTCCTTCTGCTAGGCCTCCACATTCTTAGCTGCACGAACAACCATTTTCAGAGTGGTTGCCATTTTGACTGTCGGACCAAAGTCGGCAGGCAGTCCATTAGCAAACCTCTCAATCTTGGAGAGTTCCGTTGGCACTAGGTACGGAAACAACTTCATCTTCTCAGTAAATGCAGTAGCATAGTCATCTATGCTCATCTTCCCCTTCTTCAAGTTTTGGAACTCATTGTTCAGATCAATCAGATCTATCTTTGAACAATACTGCACCCTTAGTTGTTCCAAGAACTCCTCCCACGACATTTTCAGGGTTTCTCCTCGTGGCATAGTATCTGCCAACAACTTCCACCAACTCAAGACCCCAGTTTTCAGTTGTCTAACTGCAAAGACGGTCTTCTGTTTGTTGCTACAGTCGCAACTTTCAAATACCATCTCCATTTCGGAGATCCAATCCATTATCTCAACAGGCTTTTGGCTTCCAGAAAGACTTGGCGGTTTGGCGCCCAAGAAGTTCTTGTACATTCGCCCATCCTTGTTGTTTCTCCTTTCTGGATCGTTCCTTCGTTCCCCTTGAGTCCCAACTTGACTCATCATGCGACTATTGTTCCCTTCCTCCGATTGCTCGGGAATCAATTCAGGTTCCTCAATAGGTATGATAGGTTCATCCCTATTATTATGCAACATCTGTCGTATTTCCTCCCTTTGTTCAGCTAACATAGCCCGAATCATGGCTTGCACCGCAGCCATTGTTATTGGTTCTGGTGCTGCTGCTACAACAGGTATTTGCTCAATAACTGGCCGTTGATTCCTGTTTTCATCCGCGTTTCCAACGCCACTCCTTGTTCTCACCATTTTTTTATCTACACACCGAATAAGGTGAAATTAGATCCTTATTCACGATAGATATTCAAATCATCCTTATTACTCCGAAACGTTTACATGCTAGTTCTAATATCGTAGACGCACGCTTAGAATCCTACACACATAAGGTTTCTAGATCCGGTCGACAACAGACCGTTGATCCGAACAAATAATATCATATATGGCAACATATAACATTTAGCACATAAAAGCATTTTAGGCAACTTTCCTAAAATAAACTAGTGCTCGTGTCTAAAATCCAATAGACACACATCTCAAAATTCCACTTAGCATTCTAAGTTTAAGTATAGAAATCCTACAAATTCCTAGTTCGCTTAACCTAATGCTCTGATACCAACTGTGACATCCCCAAAATCTCGGCCAGAAAAGACCGATTTTCATTTATGCTTTTAAATAATTTCAGAGTAAATCCTTTTGATTTGAAAGAGTTGTGGAATTTGTTCCCAAAACAAAACATGATAAAATAATATTTATCAAAGCATTTCATCAAGAGATGCATTTCATTATATAATCAAAACTCGGGATGTCATGTTCCGATACAGACCATAAAGCATAAACGATAACATTACAAGTCATTCAACAAATAATCAGACCACATAATTAAGCAACTAAGCACAAAACACATAATACTCAAATAATACATTCTTATTATTTCAAAATGGGTTACAAAGGTTAACCTAGACTATTACATTGCTAAAAATGGCAAGCCCGGAAACACAGGCGTTACAGACTGGATATGTGCCCTGAACGCAGTGCGTTCCCTGAAGGAACGCAATGCGTTCCCTCAGACCTGCCTCAGGTTTTGTGCCTCGATCTTGTAAAATGCGTAATTTTCGCGTACGAGCTCCGTTTTCGACGTTATTTATATGTACACGAAGGTGAGAATATACTCTACAACTCTCGTTTAGACTTCATCGGCTAATTTTGAATTTATTTTTAATAATATATTTTTAACAGGTCGGGACTGGAAAAGTCCGTTAAAAATTCATAACTTCTTCATCCGACGTCCATTTTCATCTATCTTTTTACCGTTATACTACTATTGACGAGATCTTCGACTCTCATTTAGGATGTGTCGGCTAAAAAGCGCTCGTTCTCTATCTGGAGTTTTTAGCTGTCTACCGCTATATCCGAAACTTCAAAAAATCATAACTTCCTCATACGAAGTCAGATTTGGGCGTTCTTTTTATGTATGTTCACGGTTTAATGATATCTACGACTTTCATTTAGATACTTAAGGTTAAAAGTATTTTATTAAAACTTCGCGTTTTACGTTTAACCGTATTGACGGTTTTGCTATGAATCTTAGGTTGGTCATAACTTCTTCGTTATAACTCGGATTTTAGTGTTCTTTATATTTCTAAAACCCTTGACACGATATCTATCATTTATGAAATCCAGTAGAGACTTTTGAACATTTTATTTTTGTCGATAATTTCATTATATCAAAAGAGATTACAATTCTTGACTTTTTAGATTATTACATTGATTCGAAATATCGGGTTGTCACAAAGTTTTAGAGTCATACTGTAGAAACTACCTTGAGTAACATGTTCTAAGTAGGTTTATAACACCTCATGAAATGTGGAGTAGAAATGATTCTTACTCTTGCACATTTGAAATTGGAAGTTGTGATGTTTTGGATAAAACAAAGACCAACTAAGACCAAATAAATTAAGTGTTTTCCTGATAAGAGCTCACACTAACTCTTGAATATTTGTTTGTCAAGAAATGTTTCTTGCTAGAGAATCTTATATGTCAAGAGGTCAGTGAGAGTCTAAATGCTTTTGAATAGTTTCAAGAACTGATCAAGAATAAACCTTTTAGTAATCACTAGCACACGACTTGAGGTTAACAACATATCGTGTTGACATATTCTTATTTCTGTGCCTATTCCAATTAAATTGACTATACAAGTGAGTTCTATGAGTTCTCATTTGATTGCATAAGGCAAAGCACCTTGATCAGTGAAAGTACATTCATCGGTGTAGGTGAGCTGCTCAATAACCTGGAAACGCTGGTAGGCCCCTGTACTGCCGGATGGCAAGAAATTAAAAGTAAATAGGTTCAGTCGATATAAGTTTGAATTTGTTATAAACCTTGTCTTATGATAGTGGTTTGAAATTACAAGTTCACATGGATAGGAACACATGCACCATGAAATCTAAGTGGCAAGAGGTTTCTCTCTACTTCATGAAAATGATTGTGAGGAAACGCTTTCACTAGTGGATTTTAAAAGGATTAAAGGTAGCAGGTGTAATGATTGCTTTCTCGAATTCGAGTATGATTATGGCATCCCTCTTTAAAGTTCGAATTGTGAGAAATTGTAATTAGTTTGAAAATTCAGGACTTATTACCAAATGTTCTGAAAAGGTTTAGAAATACACATAAGCTGTCTAATGAAAGGTGTATGAGCTTGAGAAGTCTAGAAAAAGACTTATCGAAGCACCGCATATCAGAAATCTGAAATTTGGTAAAAAAGTCAATAAGTATTATTTGTAGAAGTCCATCTGATTTGTAGATACATGTCAAAGTTAGTGGGAGCATAATTGTTATGCGGGTAAGAACATAATTGTTGTGCTAGTGGGAGCATGATTATTATGTAAGGTGTTGCAAGTTAGCAATGCTATTTATAGGAAACAAAGTTCTAAATTTGCAAAGTCGCAAAATTTGGAAATTGTTTCGCTATAGTAAGGCTTAAAGGAGAAAGCATTAATACTTCATTTCGAAACTCAAAGCTTAGATTGAAATTTTAATCAAACTTAGTCATTAACTGTAACAACCCGTTGTTTCAAGCCAATAAAAGTTTAAACTTCAACCATGTACAAGTGATACAATAAGAACTTTGGATGCCTAGAGTGCAAGTTCATTTAACTTATATGCAAGTATATGTGGAAAACCATGTTAAAGTAGACTAGTATAAGCTAAATACTAAACATAAAATCACACTAGATCAAACAAAACTTACACTAGTTCAAGACAAAGATTTAATACTTAACTTAAAGCATAATATACTCTATGTATATATAGATTTCAGTCTAGGATTAGGCATGGCCGAAAACACCTCCTTTTGGGATAAAGATACCCAAAACACCCTCTTCTAGAAGACCTTGGCCGAAATCCCTTTTCTATTGGACTTTAAGACCGCAAACTCCTTTCCCTTTGACTCAAAACCGCAAACCACTTCTTCATTTGACCTTAGGACCGAAATCAATAGATATTACGGTCATATAGGAACGAAAACATAAAGTTTAAGGCCCATTATGGCCGAAAACCCCATGTATATATAGATATTAAGCCACAAACTCGATTCGTTTCTCAATTTCTCAACCGTAAACACTCCCATTTTGCTCTCAAAAGTCATACACCATCTTCATATCTTCAAGAGTTTTCTAACTAGATCATTACAATTCCACCTAGAACACCAAGAACACCAAGAATAATCTTCAAACCTTCATAATTTCACCAAGAACACCATTAAACATTCATATCCCACCGAAAACCCCTTTTGCACACCAAAAACATCAAGAACACTCCAAATAATTCCAAATAAGTTTGTAAGTATTCCTTACATAATTAAAGTGCTGTCTAACACTTTAATTATTATTTAAATCATTATTTAATCTATTATTTAAATTAATATCATATTAATTTAAATACAACGTCGGATATAATATTTTTAGGACACGACTAACTTCACGTACGCTAGCCCGAGGATCACCGCTATCACTTCGTATCCTAGCAAGATCACACATTAAAGGTGAGATCATACCCCAACGTTTTCACTATTTTTCCATTGTTTTTAGGGGGGGGGGGGTACAAGTACAACACAATTATATTTTTGTGTAAACATCCAAACGTTTTCAAATTGTTTTACACTGTTTTATGTTATTCTAAATTATTTTGACTATTTCAACTATTGTTTTTACCAAAATATCTTTATATACATACATACATAGATGCATACATACATACATAAATACATACATACATACATACATAGATGCATACATACATATCTCTTCAAGAGTTGTTATATGACATTTGCATGTGATGAATCATAAGTGGGTTAGTGAGGGGTTGTATCTCGTGTAGCAGATTCTAAAGTGTTCGGTTGTTATTCTGGTTTTTGGTCGAGATCAGTTCAGGGGTATTGTGTGGAAGGTCTATGGTCAAGATTCAACAGGTTAGTTCTCCAGTATCGTCAAGATTCAACGGTTTTAGCAATTATGCTTGGTTGGCTCTTGTGGGTGCCAAGGGAGGTGGTCTATTGCTAAGGTTTTGGTATGAGCATCTTTTCACAAGGCTTCAAGATTTGACTGTTGTATCATTAAAAGGTTTTGGGGTTATCAGTTTTGCTGGGATTTCGAGGAGTGTTCATCACGGTCTAGTGGGGATGTGCGGTATTTTGGGTTTGGCTAGTAATGTATTACTAGCACTATTAAGCGCAGGTTATCAGCAGTTCGATCATTGGAGGGTATGATCGGTTGGGAATCCTTAAAATCTTGTGTGTTTTAAGAGCTTTGTCGAATCAAATGGGGGAGAACCGTTCAGGTATTTAAGAATAGAAGCAGACATGAAACTAGGATCAGTTTCACATCCCCATCGGGGAGGAAGGCTGCCCAAGTGGCTGTCTAGATTGAGGGATGTGCAAGTTGGGAGTTTGGCGAATTTCCCCACAGTTGGTTAGTGCCTTCTTGGTGATGGATAGCAGTCTTTTGGTGGACCTAGGTTAGGTTTCCAGTGATGAATTGAGTTCAATTTGGGTGCGTGGTCGAGTGTGTGTTTGACTCTGGGTGTGTTCGGATTGATAAATCAGCAGTAAGACCATGGGCGGTGGTTATGACAAAGTGGAAGTGTTGTAAGACTGCAGGGTGGTGCGTAGCATTCACTAGTTAGCAGATAGTGTAGAAGTGTTATAAGACTGTGGGGTGGCCCGTAGCATTCACTAGTGAACAATTAGTGTGGGAGTGTTTTAAGACTATGGGGTGGCCCGTAGCATTCATCGGTCCCTGTGCAGCGGTGAGAGTGTGGCAAATCTATGATTTGGTCACGTATTTCTTCAAAAGGTTTAGACCACGGTGGGTCAGTTCACAAGGCTGTGGGGGGGGGGGGCACAACATGTTTTGAATCAGGAAATGGTAGGTCGTTGGAGACCTGGTATGATATGAGATTACAGTTGGTCATGTAGCATTCATTTTAGCATTGGATTTGATGGCGATATGGATTGGGTAGTAATCGCCATATAAGGTTTCTCGTGGGAGTTGTGTGGGGCAACGGTGTATGTGTGTATTTCAACTTAGCAACCGGGTAGGAGTCCATTGTTTCAGATAATTGGCAGTCAAGTTAGGACCAGGGAGGTCTCGACTGCTTTTGGAAAGCAGCTAGAGGGCAGTAAGAGGAGTCGGGGTGGTCTCAATATTGTAGGAGTTGTGTGGGGAGTTGCTTGTTATTTGAGGAATATGCTAAGTCACTTGCAGTGGATTAAAAATCTCAAAGTGGTTGATTTGACCATGTCGTGCAACTCTCATTTAAGTCTAACCGTTGGAAGGATGAATCTTCTAGTTGAAGGATTATCTGAGCCTTCTATTGAGTGTAAGCGTTCTGCAGCTGTCTATGGTAATTGATTTTGTTCCTTTGGAAGCATCAAAATAATCAGTTTTGGAAGTGTTTTTTTTAGTTTGGTATTCAATGAGGATTTGGTATGATAGTGGTTTAGTGTGGGTGGTCTGTTAGGAAGTCAGATTAACTTGAGATTTCAGGTTTTGGAAAGGTAGAAATGATTTTTGCGTCTGTTTAAGGTTTCATTCTTCTTCAGGTTGGAAGTTTCTACTTTGGTTTGGTCTGGTTGCCTTGGGAAGGCCGTTGTATGCTCAGGGTTTGCGGTTGCGTTCCTCGAGTTTCTAGGTATGATCTGAGTGTTAGTAAGGAATGATTTTGAGGATGAAATCGAATTTAAGTGGTGGAGAGTTGTAACACTTGGTTTCAAATTGCGTCATTATTCGGGGCTGTGGCCCGATCATCAATTATCATAAGGCTTAGGGCCTTGGGGAAGAAAGGATTTGGCCCTTTTTGGATATAGGTGTTATAGTTTAAGTGATCTGAGTGTTAGATGGTGTTTCAGAGCCCAAGGGTATAATCATAATTTGTTAGTTCGAGCCTTTATGAATTTTGGACTCTTGTTTGGGATGTTTTAAGGCAATGGTGGGTTATTAGAAGCGTAGGGCTTCTCTTCACCTTTCTGTGGATATATATTTGTTGGAAACGGACTTGGGACGAAGGAGTTGGAGCCGAGCGAAGTTTTGAAGTTTGGAGGGCCATCTAGTACGCGGGGCGTGCTGGATGTATACGCGGGGCGTACCGAGTAGAGTGGTCGCAGATGGTCTTTGAGTATGCCGAGCGTACGAAGGGGTACGTGGGCGGTACTCCCTTCAGCCATGAAACCTTAATTTGCGGCCCTTGACCCTATTTAAACCCCACCTAAGTCTAAACGTGCATCACATAATGGTAGGTCATAATTTCGAGTCTAACCTAGGATGAAGATATGACGTATGGAGTCATTATACGAGCCCTGTTTCATTGATGATTTCGGGACGTAATCATCCTTAGGGGGAGATAATTGGAACGCCCACAGATCTGGGCTAGTCATCTTAGAGGCAATACGTATCAAAAATGACTTTTTGGCAAAATATTATCTAGAATAAATAATCTTAACCAAGTTGTAGTATAGGTTACATGGTTTCCGTACATATAAAGAACACCGAAATCCGAGTTATAACGAAGAAGTTATGGCCCGTCGAAGTTTCGCGACGGAACCGGCACGACATCGGGAAACATAAATAGTGAATTTACGATAGAGAAATATTCAGCCTTAGCGATTTAAATGAAAGTCATATAATACGTTAAACCGAGAGAGTCTATAAAAAGAACGCCCAAATATGACTTCGTATGAGGAAGTTATGGTTTTTCGAAGTTTCGGCTTAGTAGTATACAACCCGAAATTCGAATATTAGATCGAGTGGTTTTTAGCCGACACAACCTAAACGAGAATCGAAGATATCGTTAATAGTAGTGTAACAATAAAAAGACAGACAAAAACGGTCGTCGGATGAAGAAGTTATGAGATTTTAACGGACCAATCCTGTTTCGGCCTGTTAATAATATAACTTTTAAAATAAAGTCAAAATTAGCTGATGGAGTCTAAATGAAAGTTGTAGAGTACGTTCCCGCGTTCACATAGATATAAAGAATGTTGAAAACGGAGCTCGTACGCGAAAGTTATGATTTTTTAAAGTTTGTAGTCGAAATTGCGAAGTCTGATAAGAACTTGATGACGTGGCCTCATCTCAACCGTCCATCGCTAATCGCAGAGCACCCATCGGATCATGCCACGTTGCCTCGCATTCACTCTACGCCCCGTGTACGAGATCCGGAACTTCCCGCATTCCCTCGGTTCTTATCCAGTCCAAAGTGCAAGCCAACTGTACGCGAGCTGGTGACCTTATCCAAGCCCTACGCCCAGCGTAATCCGAGGCCTCGCACGCTATAAAAGGGGGCCGAGGCATCCTTCATTTTCCACACCAATTCACTTCTCTCTCTATTTTCTTTCTCTTTCTAAGTGCCCTAAACCCCCCTAGACCCTAGGGAACCCCCTAGCACCCGAGGGAAGCCCCGAGGCTCCCGGAGTCCCGATAAACAGGGTCTTTCGGTTTCAAACCGCTGCTCCAAGTGAAGCCCGGTTTTCTTTTAAACCCACTGTAAGTAAGCTATGCCTACGCTATTTTTAATATAGCTTTTATTTAATTATAGTAACATTATTATGACCTTAAAATAATTATTTGGGCTATTATTGTAAGTTATATAATGTTATTTAACGCTTATATAATAATAATAATAATAATAATAATAATAATAATAATAATAATAATAATAATAATAATAATAATAATAGCTAGACTATTAATTAGTCTCGTCAAACATTAGACTAAACTCTAGTGGTAATGATACTAGGTTTCGTCAAGGGATAATTTTTTTAAAAGTAACGAAGTGTTTTCCGAGTGCCGACTCACCACCTTACCAGGTGACTGCATAGTCCCTTTCATCTTACACATAGATATGAAGTATTTTAATATAAATTACGTGCTATGTGTGCATATTGTCTGAATACTTGTTGTCTATGCTGGTGAAAGATTTTTATACATGTTTTAAATGATGTAAGTTGTATAAAGTATTTTATATCTACAAAATATGTTGGGTAAAACATGGGTAGATGAATGATGAGGGATAAAAGCTGAAATAGAGGAACATTAGTAGTATGGACCTAGTGCCCTATATGAAAACATTGGCAGCAGTGGACCTAGTACCCTATAGATGAGCATTGGCAGCTGCGCCACAACCCATAGATGTTTTAGATCTACGGTAAACGTCCTAGCAGCTGGGCTCTAAGGACAATATCAGCAGTTGTGCCTAATAGGGAGCCTTATGACCATGACAATAGAGTTTAAAGGTCAATACCGGCAGAATCGCCTCATAGAAAATCTCCCAATTCTGGCAGTTGCGCCTAAGTGATAATATTAGTAGCTGCGCTTGACCACTGTGTCATTGGCAACAATGGACCTCATGTTGTTTCCTTAGGATGATCCTTAGGAATGAATGAACGAGAAATAGTTGATCCTTAGGGTAAATCCTTAAGAGAATAATGGGAATGGGTAATTGGGTTGATTGTTTGATGTTTAAATATAATAATTATATTATTGTGGGTTGAAAACCCTATGTACTCACCAGGTTTCTCAACCTGACCCACTCCAGCTTATTTGTATCACAGGTGTCGATACGAAGCTACTTTACACTGAGAGATTTAAAAGAGATGTAGATCACTAGTGTAAATAAATGTAAGTTATGTTTATGCTTATGTTCTTGTATTGACGATGACATCCCAATGTTTAAAAAAAAATAAAAAAAAAATACATTTCTTCATAAATGCTTTGATAACGTAATTATCATGTTTTTCTGGGGACAAATTCCGCAACACTTTTATTAAAAAGAGGTACTATGATTTTTATAAAGCATAAACAAAATCGTTCTTTTCTGGCCGTGAAAATGGGGATGTCACAATAACGCCTTAGAAAATCTACAAGCCAACTCATGACAGTCTTCTTTCATACTTACTTCCAACGTATGATCAACTGTGGATATTTTGAATAAATATTCTTATTCTAGAAGTCGAAACATGCAAAGTGAAACAATAGTAAATGATTGACACAAGACAGTAAATAAGTTTATTAACTTCGTCAATCAACAATAACCCGACTATCCATTCACGTTATCCTCACTTTACGTCCCTAAACACCTATCATAAGGGACCTAGCCTAAGGATCATCATCGGGATGGACACTACTGCTAAGGGGATTCATCAGCAATAAATGTCCTTAAGGCAACCATGTGGGGGATGGAGTACACCGGTGAACACATTGTTCACAAACACCTACAGGTTGCGAGCCTGGTAGTGTTCCACCAGACTGTCTAGAGAGTCTGTGGTCGTCATCCATACTCCGCTAGATGACATAATTAACAACATCAACATCGAGGCCTCTCATCATTTTATCACACATCACCTATTACATTTACCCATGTTTTACCCCCAACATTATCGTAGATATAAAATACATATACAGTTTAAATCATTGAAAACGTGTATAAAAACGTTCATCCAACATAGATAGCAAGTATTCAGATAATATGCACACATAGCATGTAATTTATATAAAATACTTCATATCTATGTGTAAGTTGAAAGTAACTATGCCACTCACCTGAAAGGTGGTACTTAGCACTCGGACAGCGCTTCGATACTCTCAAAACAATTTTCCTTCGATAAAACCTAGTACCAATACCACTAGGGTTTAGTCTAACCATAACCGTGACAAATTAATAGTCTGACTATTATTATTATTATATAAACGTTAAATAACACTCAATATAACTCATAATAATAGCCCAAATAATTATTTTAAAGATCTAATAACATTCCTATAATTATTTGAAAGCTATATTAAAAATTACGTAAGCGTAGCTCACTTACAGTGGATTTTAAAGAAAACCGGAACTTTATTTGGAGCAGCATTTTGAAACCGAAAGACACTTTTTCTCGGGACTCCGAGAGCCTCGGGGCTTCCTTCAGGTGCTAGGGAGGTTCCCTAGGGTTTAGGAGCTAGAGAAAGAAAGTAGTGAGAGAAAAAGTTGAGAAAATGGGTGAAGAAGCCGGCTGCCCTTGCAGCCCTTTTATTGGCTGGTCCTCAGACGTACGTTGGGCGTACAGGTCCTCGGACGCAGGGCGTAACTCGGATAAGGGTTACAGGTGGCGATCTCCGGATGGTGCGACGTGGGCAAGGCTGGACCGAGGAAGGCTCTTCATACGTGGCGCGTTCCGACCTCATACGTTGGGCGTAGCGAGGGGCAACATGTCACAATCCGAAGTGACTTCTGAGACCATCATCGGATGGTTGTGGCACTGCCATGTCACCTACTTCGCACCAGGTCTCGCAAATTCGATTCCGAACTTCAAAAATTCGTATCTTGCGCATACGAACTCCGTTTTTGACGTTCTTTATATCCACGCGTAGGTGGGAAAATACTCTACAACTTTCTCTTAGACTTTGTCGGCTAATTTTGGCTCTATTTTAAAAATTATATGATTAAGAGGCCGGGACAGGATTGGTCCGTTAATAATCCATAACTTCTTCATCCGACGTCCGTTTTCGCCCATCTTTTTCTCGTTACGCTAATCCTAACGAGATCTTCGATTCTCGTTTAGGTCGTGTCGGCTAAAAACCGCTCGATCTAATATTCGAATTTCGGGTTGTACACCGCTAATCCGAAACTTCGAAAAATCATAACTTCCTCATACGAAGTCAGATTTGGGTGTTCTTTTTATTGACGCTCTTAGTTTAACATATTCTACGACTTTCATTTAGATTGCTAAGGCTAAATCTTGCTCTATCGTAAATTCGCTATTTACGCTTCTCGGTATCGTGCTGGTTCCGTCGCGAAACTTCAATGGGTCATAACTTCTTCGTTGTAACTCGGATTTCGGCGTTCTTTATATCACCAAAATCCTTGTTTCGACCACTACAACTATAAGATACTAGGCTTATCTCTATTGGATTAGTGTCTAAGTCGATAACTATTTTTGTATGTACTTGACCCGCTGGTGCATGGTCCTTATAGGTTGCCTTCACCAAAGCAACTTGATAGGCTGAATTATGGAGAGAAAGAATTAATTATGATTTATTAATATATTATGAGAATAATGTATTAAAGGAGAAATCATATTGTTTAATTAATATTAGTCAAGAATTAATTGATAATTAATTTTGTGACTAAAAGAGATTAATTAAACTTAAGGGACTAGAACTGTAATTATAAGATAATTACATTTGGGCTATGGATCACCTTGGAATAATAGGTTTGACGAATTTTATTGGGAAACCCATTAGAAATCGTCTTAGGGATATTCTAAAAGGGTCCATGGGCTGCTTAGGGCTTAAGTAGTCAGATTAGGGTTTCCTAGTTGAAAACCCTAATAGTCTACATGTATATATAGTAACCTTAAGCCCCAAAAACGTGGCTAAGAGTTCCACTAGGGTTTATGGATGTTTTTGGGCAGCCTCCTCTCTCCTTATTCTTCATCCTCTTGCTCTTGGTGTTTGTGAGTCATTAGAGGAGTGACACTTATGACTCTAAGCTTTCTAAAGTCATTACAAGGAGGATTTGAGATTGTTATTGCTACATCACAATCAAGGTAAGATCTAAAACCCATTCACATGTTAATATGATTAATTGTATGCTAGAACTAGGGTTTAAAGTCTTGGATGAAATGCATGTACTATAGAGAAACCTAGATCCAAGCATTAGGGTTTGCATGAGTACATAGGATGTTCTTATGGCTAAAACCCATCAGCGGTATCAGAGCCTTGATTGGTTTCTATTGTATTGATGCCTTGGTTATTTTTTTCAAGCTTCAAAATCGATTTTTTGGCTCCCTGCCTGATGAACTCGGCAAGTTCCAATGTGGACTCGGCGAGTCCATAGAGGAACTCGGCGAGTTCGAGCGTCAGAAGGAGGCAGTTTCGGGATTTCTTGCTGTTTTGCTTGAGGATACTTGCCTTAATTGTTTTGGGACTTTAATATTCGAATTTTATCTTTTATTTGAGTATATCCTTGATTAAAACAAAAGATATTTACCAATTGATTAGATAATAACTTCCGTATATGATTAAAGATTGATTATTTGTATTAATTGGGTAACTTATCTTGCAAGAAATTGAAATTAGGTCAAATTTAGATAATCATTAACTTAATTGTATAATTTAAATTATTTGCTATTTGATCCTTGATGTTTTGAAATGTTTCGAAACTTGCCCTCAAGTTTTGGAATTTAAGAGTTGATTAAGAGTTTAATTTAGAAATGTTAAATTCTAAAACCCTAGTATTGTTTTGAAGAGTTCAAATCACACCCTTATGGTTTTATTAATTAATTAAGGTGTATAATTAAAAGAGATTTAATAAATCCATAAATTTTTGGTTTACATTTAATTAAATTAAAAGTATAATTATTAAATTAGACCACCTAGTATTTTAAAAGTGTAAAATACACCCTATACTATATATAACATTAAAAGTCTAGTATTATATATATATATATATGTATATATATATATATATATATATATGTATTTATATATATATATATATATATGTATATATATATATATATATATATATATATATATATATGTATGTATGTATGAGTAAACAGTCAGTCTTACCATTAGTAGGCCTCATACACGAACCTGGTCTATAAGGGGTGTTTAAGGAAATTTCCTATAAAATGGCGATTGAATGGGTATCCACTCTTACCCACCGCACTCTTGACAAGTGGAGGGTCGTTAGCCGAACGGGTAGGATAGGACAGAAACCTTCCATTATAAGTATAATGAAGTACAAAAGTAACTAAATGCTTTTACAAAATTCCCAATCTTAGTTAATTTAGGCAAAATTAAATTGATGCAATTCCATGAAATTACACTTTGTGCCCTTGCAAAGACGTTAGTGGAGCATGTGTGGTTAACCGGCACACTAAATGGTTCTAAGCAAAGGTAGCAAAGGGTGACTCATTGTTTGTCATAGTTCGGTGGAGCGTGTGTGGTTAACTGGCACATCGAATAGGTGATTGTAACATTGAGGGCACCAAGTAAGTTTGCATGGCTATTCACACCCTGTTTTGTGATCCTCGACATCCCAGTTACAAATCGAGGGGCATATCGAGATTTAAACATGCCATTGAAAAGTTCAATGAATCTTAAAAGATCTAGGAATTTTCAATACATTTAAAACTTAAATTAATTTTTTCGTTTTTCATGGTGGAAATTTGTAAATTGTCATTTACCTACCTTCAAATATTCTACAACTAGATTACGACATCCCTCTTCTAGGTTGTAGAGTATTGTGTTAAATCCTAGCCTCGATGTTTCATTTGGGTGTCACATCAAGGATCCTAATCAACTTAACTTGAATTTTTTTCTCCCGTTTTGTAGATGTCAAAGTACGACAACTATAGTCTTCCCAAATCCTGTGGAACAAGCTTTCCACATGAAGATGATATTCCACGATTTGATCGAGGAACAAGAGATCATGCTTCACTTCCTCCACCTCCTCCAATTATTCTCCCTAACCCACAAGTTCGAAGGATTGAAAAGTCCAAGCTCACTCAATCCCTTTTGGCAAGTAACATGAAGAAGGAAAGTCGGTGTGTGCACACGTCCTAAAGATGAACTCACACATTGATAGGTTAAGAATGTTAGGATCCGTTTTCTGTGAGGAGCTGGTTGTTGACTGGGTTCTTCAGTCACTTCCTAACTCATATAGTGAGTTCGTAAGAGAGTACTATATGATGAACCACAACGTGACCCTTATCGATCTCACATATATGCTTATTGCTGCTGAATTAGCAATGATTTGGCACACTGGAAAAGCAAAGTTGATTGGTGGATCTGTCTTCTAGACCTCTATGGATATAGGCAATGGCAACGAAAGGCATGCCATGATCAAAGAGTTTGATCATAAGAGAAAGGCAAAGTCTGAACTAGTTCCATGTGCTGTTCCAAAAGAGTCAATTTGTTTTTATTGCCAAGAGAAGGGGCGTTCGAGATGAAGCTGCCCTATTTACCTAAGAGATTTAAGAGATGAGAGAGTCAAAACGTATGGCTCTACTTTAGGTAAAATCCATTAACTAACTCTTTTAAGTTCCTATTCTAGATTCTTAATACATGATGTGATAAGATTACATCTGGTGTTTTGTAGGATCATAGAAAAGAGAGGAAGCTTAAGGAAAGAAGTGAGCGGAATCTAATCGTGAAGAAATAGTTTTCGATCGCATCGTTTGAAGATTAGATTTTGAGCTACTACTTGGAGTTAGAATAGATTGCTAAGAAACATGTATTAACATAGTTTTTCGATTGAATTGCATTGTAAGGACAAATTTTTCCGCAATAAAATAAAATTTGATTTTATATTATTTATTTATCCTTGCAATGGCATGTATGAAAAATTGATGTTTGAATGTTTCTATTATTAGCAATAATGGATTTGATTCTTAATTATGTTATTTGTGGAAATGTCGAGAATTTACCAAATAGGGAGAGTTTCTCATCGCCCAAATTTCAAGTGAATAGAAACTTGGAATCATGCAAAGAGGATTATATGATGAATGAAAACTTTCACATTTGGGAAACTTACACAAATTCTTTGACAAAGTGTCAAGTGAAGGACTAGGAGATCAAGTACACAAGGTTGTGTGTTGATCAAGTCCACCACAAGAGTAACAAAGATATTCGTCATGATTTACTAAAGGTTTAGAAAATATGATTATACTTATAAGATTAAGTGTAATTCTGAATTGATTGAAAGAGTTTAAATCAATAGCAGAACGAATAAGAAGAATCAAGTAGGCAGAAAGATAAAAGTTTCTCTATTCTAAGAAGAAGGGAGAGTACCTTTTATTATGCTTTATGATAGGCCTTAATGATTAAGAACCATATTTCAATTGATCCTCTAAGTGAGTCTTAGTGCAATTGTATGTCTAAGAAGAGGAATCAAGAATTGATGAAATGGTTAAATCAAAAAGTCAATCATACTTCGTTCAAAAACAAGTCTTAGAGTTAAGATTATGACATTGAGTGACAAGTCTTAAGAAGGTTTATAACATTCATCAAATGTGGAATTTTGAAAAAGTTTTTTTTATTCTTGTACATTTGAAATTGGAAAGTTGTGATGTCTTGGAGAAGACAAAGATCAACTAAGACCAATTTTGTGAAGTGTTTTGTCTTGATAAAAGCTACACTAACTCTTGAATATTTGTTTGTCAAGAAATGTTTATTGACAAAAGAATCTTATATGTCAAGGAGTCAGTGGGAGTCTCAATGGTCTTGAATGGTTTCAAGAACAAATCAAGAATAAACCTTATCGATCATCACTAGCACACGACTTGAGGTTTACAACCTATCGTGTTGACACTATCTTGTTTCTATGCCGTTCCAATTGAGTTAATTATGCATGTAAGTTCTATGAGTTCTCATTTGAACGCATAAAAGGCAAGCACCTTAATCAATGAAAAGTACATTGATAAGAAAGGGTGAGCTGCTTAACTACTTGTAAGACATGGTGGGCACTCGTATTACCATAAGGCAAGATATCAAGATTTAGAAGGTTCGGTCCATATGAGTTTGGATTTGTCGCAAACTTTGGTTTTGACAAATTCGCATGGATAGGAACACATTCACCATTAAAATCTAAGTGTCATAAGATTCCCTCCTTCATGAAGATTACTGTGAGGAAATGCTTTCACTAAGAGAGATTTTAAGAAGATAGTGATTGTGAAAATTGTATTCTTGAATTTGATCCTGGTTATGGTATCCCTTTCCATAATTAGAATTGTGATATTTGGCAATTAGTCTGAATTGTTTAAGACACACATATGAGCTATCTTAGGAAAAGGTGTATGAGATTAAGAAGCTTAGATAAAAGATTATCAAAGCATTAGGTATTAGAAATATGAACTTAAGAAATTCAATAGGTATTGTTTTCTAGAAGTTTAGCAGTTTTCTGAACACATGTCAAAGCTAGTGGGAGCATAAGTGTTATGCTTATATGATAATAATAATCATGATAGTGGGAGCATAAATGTTGTGCTTGTATGATTATTAAGGCAAGTATTGCAGGTTAGGAATATTAATTATAGAAAACAAGAGTTATACCTTGCAAAGTCGTAAGGATATATAGTTGTTTTGCTATAATTAAGGGAGAGAATATTATGCTTCATTTCAAAATCTAAAGGCTTAGGTTGTGGAATGTTAATAAATTTAGTCAAGGATACATAGTGTGTTCTCAAATTTTGATTATGATTATGGCATCAAGATTGATAAAGTATCAGATCTTCATGTAAGACATTATGGATCGTATCCCATACGCTTCAGGTAAAGGATCGATTGCAGATGCTATAATATTTGACCATTCTAAAATTTTCCAAATGTCTGGTGCATTAAGAGGAAAAAAGGACAACAATCGGTTTTTGACTAAGATAATTAAACAACTATCAAAGGACGATCCAAAGTTCGCTGAGGATTGGTCGCTTGTGAGTAGTTGGAAGTATGGTATTGGATGGAATATATCGACATTATTATGAATAGATAAGATTCTATTAAGAATGAGCTGTTATATGGTAGGTATGGAAATGTTTCCATATTGGGAGTTAGATATTGAGAATATATGTCTAGATTGGAAACTTTTATGCAAGAAGGATGTTCAAAGGAATGTACTTTGAGTGAGAGACATCATATATATAGAATTGGTTCTGATAGAGATTGGCCAAGTCTTAATGATTTTGAGCTGTGACTTTACGAAAGGATCATTGCATAAAATGTTAGAATCTAGCATATTCTATAAGTGGAATGAATTTGATATTCTTACACTTGTGATACTGATTGGGAGTTGTGAAATGAGTATGGTTGGAAATGTGTTCATTTGATCTATTTCACAAAGTAAGGACCGTAGGTAAACATTGTGTGCATGCTGAATGGGAAAAGTGTAGTAATAATTCAAGTAATAAGAAGTTGATTACCCGAAACAACAAATAATGAGTAATTAATATGGTGATTAAATAAAATGTTTTATTTATACCCAGAGTTTGGGGCCATATGGGATTAGTATTATTCCTATGTTTCACTTTGCATGTTTTTACTTCCTGAATAATTAAATTGGTTCAGAACAATCAAATTATTCGAACGGACCACAGTCGTTCATATGTTGGAAGTAGGTATGAATGAAGACTTTCGTGAATTGGTGTGTGGATTGTCTAAAGTGTATTAGACATAAGCAAATGTTTGCTGCAACGTTCATGAGTGCTTATGAATATGATTTGAGCATTGGATTAAACCCACGCTCACTTGGATCACTTTATGGATTTTATCACGAGTGATTGGTGAGACAATAATATCTTATATTCTTGAAACCGAGATGTGTGAGTTGTATCTTGTGAGTCGGTTACACATTGATAATATGTAAACGCACCAGTAACTTGGTGTCATAAAACATATTGTTGTGTGTGATTCGGTTAGTGAGTGCAAGCAAGCATTGAATCAAAGTTTATCCGTTCCTTTTATCCAAAGTGGGATGAAAGCGATATTTATGGGCTCCTCGATGATTTAGTGATGACACATAAGCGCTTGGCCAAGCCGGGACTAATTTGATGTGTTCAATTGTAGTCTATTGTCAGTCGTCATAAATCGGAAATCGGGAAACAACACATAGATGAGAGAATGATTTAAATCCATGTCTCAGTCTATACGATATCTAAAATGGAGGAATATATGATCCCTTATCTAAAGGACACGCTTTGATAGGATCAGAGTTGACAGCGGTTTATGAAAGCTACGATTGCAGATCAGGATCTGAAGTCATACGTAGAATAGTTGTTTGACTTATCCAAGTGGGAGACTATTTGATTAGTGTTTAAGTCCATAACTATTTTGATATGTACTTGACCTGATGGTGCATGGTCCTTTTGGGTTTCCTTCACCAAAGCAACTTGATAGGATGAATTATGGAGAGAAAGGATTAATTATGATTTATTAATATATTATGAGAATAATATATTAAAGGAGAAATCATGTTGTTTAATTAATATTAGTCAAGAATTAATTGATAATTAATTTTGTGACTAAAAGAGATTAATTAAACTTAAGGGACTAGAACTGTAATTATAAGATAATTACATTTGGGCTATGGATCACCTTGGAATAATAGGTTGGACGAATTTTATGGGGAAACCCATTAGAAATCGTCCAAGAGATATTCTAAAAGGGTCCATGGGCTGCTTAGGGCTTAAACAGTCAGATTAGGGTTTCCTAGTTGAAAACCCTAATAGCCTACATGTATATATATATATATATATATATATATATATATATATATATATATATATATATATAGTACCCTTAAGCCCCAAAAACATGGCTAAGAGTTCCACTAGGGTTTATGGACGTTTTTTGGGCAGCCTCCTCTCTCCTTATTCTTCATCCTCTTGCTCTTGGTGTTTGTGATCCATTAGAGGAGTGACACTTGTGACTCTAAGCTTTCTAAAGTCATTACAAGGAGGATTTGAGATTGTTATTGCTACATAACAATCAAGGTAAGATCTAAAACCCATTCACATGTTAATATGATTAATTGTATGCTAGAACTAGGGTTTAAAGTCTTAGATGAATTGCATGTACTATAGAGAAACCTAGATCCAAGTATTAGGGTTTGCATGAGCACATAGGATGTTCTTATGGCTAAAACCCATCAACGTCACCCTTTAATTTTGATGCTTATTTTTATTCTTTATTAATTATACATATATAGTTAAATAATAAGCACATAAATACACATAATTCACATAATACTCAAATATTTCATCTTTATTACTTCAAAAAGAGTTACAAGAGTTGACTTAGACTATTACATTGTCAAAAATGATTAGCCCTAAAACCCGAGCATTACAATTCTCTCGCCCTTAGGATGATTCCGTCCTGGAATCATGCATCAGCAAACAGATGTGGATAGCGACTCATCATGTCATCCTCTGTTTCCCAAGTGAGATTCGGCCCATTCGAATGTTTCCATCGGATTAGCATTAAGTCGACCCTCTTGCATCGTAACTTCTTAGTCTTATGGTCTACAATTGCCTTAGGCTCTTCGATCAGCCTCTTATTCTCATCCATCGTTAAATTTGAGATTGGAATTATGTCAGAAAATTCTCCCGTGAATTTCCTCAGATAACACACATGGAAGGTGTTATGAATACCATCGAGTTCTTCGGGCAATTCCAGCTTGTAAGCTTGGTTCCCAATCTTCTGAAGAACTTTAAACGGTCCAATAAACCTTGGACTTAGCTTTCCTTGTTTCTCGAATCTTATAAGTCCCTTCCACGGTGAGACTTTTAGCAAAACCAAATCCCCAACTTTGAAGGTCATCGGTCGTCTTTTCTTGTCAGGATAGCTCTTCTGACGATCCTGAGCTGCTAACATTTTTTCCCTAATCACCTTTAACTTCTCAGCAGTCTCATGGACTATCTCCGGGCCCATAAACTACTTCTCTCCGGCTTCAAGCCAAGAAGACGGCGTACGAAACTTGTGTGCATACAAGGCTTGATATGGTGTCATCTTGATGCTCGATTGGAAATTGTTGTTGTAGGAGAATTCTTCCAGAGGTAAGTGCTCATCCCAGTTCCCTTGGAACTCGAGGGTACATGCTCTCAGCATATCTTCCAGTGTTTGAATCGTTCTTTCGCTCTGACCATCAGTTTGCGGATGGTAAGCCGTACGCAAACATAATTTCGTACCCAATTCCTCTTGTAGACTCCTCCAAAACCTCGACATGAAACGACTATCACGTTCTGATACAATCGTAAGAGGAACACCGTGAAGTCTTACAATTTCCTTCCCGTAAGCATTTGCGAGCTTATCCATAGACCACTTCTCGTTGGCTGCTATAAAGTGTGCACTCTTGGTGAAACGATCCATGACTACCCAAATCATGTCGTGTCCGTTCTTCGTCCTGGGCAGTTTAGTCACAAAATCCATGGTGATGTCTTCCCATTTACCCATGGGTACAGGTAAAGGTTCTAAACTCCCATACGTTTTCTGATGTTGTGCCTTAACTCTCGCACATGTCACACACTCGGCCACATAATTCGCAACATCGAGCTTCATCGTCGGCCACCAGTAGTAGGGTTTTATGTACCTATAGATTTTAGTGCTACCGGGATGAATCGAGTACATGGTCTTGTGTGCTTCTTCCATCAGAAGGTCTCTTATTCGTCCTGTCTTAGGTACCCAAATTCGATCTTGGAATACCTTCAGTCCTCAACTGTATGTACCGAACACTAACGTTTTGCCTAAACGTTCTTCCTTTTGGTCATTCTTCTCTAAAGCTTCTTCTTGAGCCTTCCTGATACTTTCCACAATCATCGAGACGACTTCAATTCTCAATGCTCTTGGCCTTTTCCTTTGAAGGTTGACTTTCCGACTGAGAGCATCAACAACAACATTTGCTTTACCCAGGTGGTAATGTATCTCACAGTCATAGTCCTTGAGTAGTTATAGCTAGCGTCGTTGCCTCATGTTTAATTCTTTCTGATTAAAGAGATACTGGAGACTCTTATGATCAGTGAACAACTTGCACTTCGTGCCGTAGAGATAACGCCTCCATATCTTTAGAGCGAAAACTACCGCTGCAAACTCCAGATCATGAGTGGGGTAGTTCTTTTCGTGCTCTTTCAATTGCCGAGATGCATATGCTATCACCTTTTCTCTCTGGGTTAGAACACAACCCAACCCGACTTCAGAAGCGTCACTATAAACTGCGAAATCTTCAACTCCATCGGGTAGAAAATGTATCGGTGCTCCACATAACTTCTTCTTTAGCTTCTCGAATGCCTCATCGTGTTTCTCACTCCACGTATACGTAGCTCCTTTATGGGTCAAAGCTATTAATGGAGCAGGTATCGAAGAAAAGCCTTGGATAAATCGTCGATAATATCCGGCTAATCCTAGAAAGCTTCGAATCTCCGTGGGACTCTTTGGACGTTACCACTTCATCACAGCCTTGATCTTTGCGGGATCAACCATTATCCCTTCTTGGTTAACCACGTGACCCAAGAACTGGACTTCTCGTATCCAAAAGTCGCATTTGGAGAACTTAGCGTAAAGCTTCTCCTTCTTTAACACTTCCAACACTTCCCGTAGATGCTTGCCATGCTCCTCCTGGCTTTTCGAGTTGATCAAAATGTTATCGATGAATACTATCACGGATTTATTGAGGAATGGTTTACAAACCCTGTTCATCAAATCCATGAATGCTGCTAGAGCATTGGTTAGTCCAAACGACATAACCAAGAACTCGTAGTGTCCATATCTCGTTCTGAATGCAGTCTTCTCAATATCTTGCTCTCTTACCTTCAGTGGATGATATCCTGACCTAAGATCGATCTTTGAGAAGTAGCTCGAACCTTGTAGTTAATCGCATAGGTCGTCAATCCTTGGTAATTGATACTTGTTCTTCACCGTTGCCTTGTTCAGCTCTCGGTAGTCTATACACATTCTCATGCTTCCGTCCTTCTTTTTCACGAATAGCACCAGAGCCCCCAGGGTGATGAACTAGGTCGAATGAAACCGTTTTCCAACAACTTCTGAAGTGGATTCATAAGCTCCTTCATCTCCGTCGGTGCTAATCGGTAAGGTGTCTTTGCTATCGGTGTTGTTCCTGGTAAAAAGTCTATACGAAACTCCACTTTCCTATCAGGTGGTAACCTGGGAAGATCTTCGGGAAAGACTTCCGGATAATCACATACAACCGGTATATTTTGCACCTCTTTCTTTTCCTTCTTAGCATCGATTATGAATGTCAAGTATGATGCACATCCTTTGGACAAACATTTCCTAGCTTTCATCAGGGAGATGATTCCAGAATTCACTCTGCGTTTGTCCCCGTACACCATAAATGATTCCTTTCCGGGTGGGTTTACCCTTACTATCTTCCTTCGGCATAATATCTCGGCATCATTGGCGCTAAGCCAATCCATACCCAAAACGATGTCGAAACCGTTTAACTCTATGGATAATAGCTCTTTGTGGAATTCGTTTCCGTTTAGGTCGATGACTTCATTCCTCATGCGATTACTAACAGGTACGACTTTGCCACTGGCAACTTCTACAATCAGGGCATTATCAAGTTTTTCTACAAGCAATGCTAATTTCCCACCAAATTTATGCGACACAAAGGAGTAGTTGGCTCCGAAATCAAATAGTATATGTGCAGGCAAACCATTTACAAGAAAGGTACCTGAAGCGACGTCTGTTGCCTCCTTCGCAGCCTCGAGCGTCATCTGGAAGGCTCTTGCCTTCGGCTTCGGTGGTATGTTGGGTCTTCCTGCCTCCTTCATCTTCGGGCAATCCTTTGAAATGTGCTCCTCCTCGTTGCACTCATAACAGACCCTCTTAGTGAACATGCATTCGTTGGCATAGTGCCTAGGCTTTCCGCATTTGAAACAAGTGACCCCTCCATCACACTTCCCAGAGTGCTTCTTCTTGCATTTGTCGCACCATTTTGCTTCGGTTCCTCCTCCTTTTGAACCAGACTTCGAGAATTTACCCTTCTTACCGGACCTCGAGGATCCGTCAAATTTCCTTTTCTCTCCCAGCTCCGCTCTCTCCAGACCCTTCTCTCGTATCTAGGTCTCCACATTTTTAACAGCCCAGATGGCGGCTTTCAGAGTGGTATTTTGCTTGACCATTAGACCAAAGTCCGCTGGTAATCTGAGGGCAAATTTGTTAACGTTGGAGAGTTCAGTTGGGACGAGGTGAGGAACAAGCTTCATTTTCTCAGTAAAGCTTGCAGCGTATTCAATAACACTCATTCTTCCCTTCTTCAGATTCTGGAACTCGTTTTTGATCTCCACAAGATCCTGTTCAAAGCAGTATTGCATCTTCAACTGTACCAGAAAATCCTCCCACGACATCTTGCTTGCTTCACCTTTGGGCATTGAATCAGCTAGTAACTTCCACCAGCTTAGTACTCCAGATTACAATAGAGGAACCGTGAGAGCGGTCTTCTGCCTATTGCTACACTCGCAACTCTCAAACATCGTCTCCATCTTAGAGATCTAGTTCATGACTTCCACCGGCGTCGTGCTTCCAGATAGACTCGGTGGTTTGGATGCCATGAAATCCTTGTATTTGCATCCACGTCCGACATTTCCTCCATCCTGGAGGTTTTGCCTAACCATCGGTGGGTTGGCTTGACCAATAGTCCTACTGTAGTTTCCTTCCTCAGTCTGCCCTTCGTTCAACTCGGGATGTTCGATTTGAATTGTCGTTTCCTCTCGATTTTGCTGGAGCAAATGTTCGCTTTCCTCCATTTAATGATCCAACATCGCCTGGATCATCGCTTGCACTCCGGCCATCGTTATTGGCTCAGCAGCAGCTTCCAAAACCGGTATTTGCTCAATCACTGGGGGTTGGTTTATGTCCTCATTTGCATTCACGTTTCCGCTACGGGTCCTTGCCATCTTGATCTATACACCGAATAAGGTGAATTTAGATCTTTATTTACGATAGACGTTTAAATCATCCTTATCACTCCAAAACGTTTACATGCTAGTTCTAATATCATAGTCTTACGTTTAGAATCCTAAACACATAAGGTTTCCAGATCCGGTCGGCAACAGACCATAGATCCGAACAAATAACAACATATCATGCACAAAGCATTTAGCACATAAAAGCATTTTAGGCACAATTCCTAAAATAAGCTAGTGCTCACACCACACAATCATCTCTTAGCATTCTAAGTTTATGTCTAGAAATCCTACAAATTCCTAGTTCGCTTAAACTAATGCTCTAATACCAACTGTGACATCCCCAAAATCACGGCTAGAAAAGACCGATTTTGTTTATTCTTTGTTTAAAAATCAGAGTAACATTTTAAATAAAAGTGTTGCGGAATTTGTCCAAAAACAAAATATGATTTATCAAAAGCATTTCTAAAGAAATGTATTTCATTAAAAGACTCAGGATGTCATGTTCGATACAGATCAAAAGCATAAACAGTACAGTATAAGCCTTACTACATTATTTCATATCTACAAGCCTATATCCGTAATCCCTCATCCAAACATCACATCTATGCTCATGCGCTACTACCTGTAATACAAGAAATTGAGTGGGTCAGGCTGGGGAGCCTGGTGAGCACATAGGGTTTTCAACCAACAATAAATAAGTTTATTAATTTCATCAATCAACAATAACCCGATTACCCGTTCCCGTTATCCTCACTTTACGTCCCTAAACACCTATCATAAGGGACTTAGCCTAAGGATCATCATCAGGATGGACACTACTGCTAAGGGGATTCCTCAGCAATAAATGTCCTTAAGGTAACCATGTGGAGGATGGAGCACACCGGTGAACACATCGTTCACAAACACCTATAGGTTGCGAGCTTGCTAGTGTTCCACTGGACTGTCTAGAAGAGTCCGTGGTCATCATCCATACTCCACTAGATGACAGAATCAACAACATCAACATCGAGGCCTCTCATCATTTTATCACACATCAACTATTACATCTACCCATGTTTTACCCCAACATTTTCGTAGATATAAAATACATATATAGTTTAAATCATTGAAAATGTGTATAAAAACGTTCATCCAACATAGATAGCAAGTATTCAGAGAATATGCAAACATAGCATGTAATTTATATAAAATACTTCATATCTATGTGTAAGCTGAAAGTAACTATGCACTCACCTGAAAGGTGGTGACTTAGCACTCGGACAGCGCTTCGATACTCTTAAAACAATTTTCCTTCGATAAAACCTAGTACCAATACCACTAGGGTTTAGTCTAACTATAACCGTGACAAATTAATAGTCTGACTATTATTATTATTATATAAGCGTTAAATAACACTCAATATAACTCATAATAATAGCCCAAATAATTATTTTAAGGACCTAATAACATTCCTATAATCATTTGAAAGCTATATTAAAAATTGCGTAAGCGTAGCTCACTTACAGCAGATTTTAAAGAAAACCGGAACTTTATTTGGAGCAGAGTTTCGAAACCGAAAGACACTTTTTTCTCGGGACTCCGGGAGCCTCGGGGCTTCCTTCGGGTGTTAGGGAGGTTCCCTAGGGTGTAGGAGGGTTTAGGAGCTAGAGAGAGAAAGTTGTGAGAGAAAAAGTTGAGAAATGGGTGAAGAAGTCGGCTGCCCTCGCAGCCCTTTTATTGGCTGGTCCTCGGATGTGCGCTGGGCGTACAGGTCCTCGGACGCGGGGCGTAACTCGGATAAGGGTTACAGGTGGCGATCTCCGGATGGTGCGACGTGGGCAAGGTTGGACCAAGGAAGGCTCTTTGTACGCGGCGCGTTCCGACCTCATACGCCGGGTGTAGCGAGGGGCGACGTGTCACAATCCGAAGCGACTTCTGAGACCATCATCGGACAGTTGTGGCGCTGCCATGTCACCTACTTCGCACCGGGTCTCGCAATTTCGATTCCGAACTTCAAAAATTCGTATCTTGCGCATACGAGCTCCGTTTTTGACGTTCTTTATATCCACGCGTAGGTGGGAAAATACTCTACAACTTTTGTTTAGACTCCGTCGACTAATTTTGGCTCTATTTTAAAAATTATATGATTAACGGGCCGGGACAAGATTGGTCCGTTAATAATCCATAACTTCTTCATCCGACGTCCGTTTTCGCCCATCTTTTTCTCGTTACGCTAATCGTAACGAGATCTTCGTTTCTCGTTTAGGTCGTGTTGGCTAAAAACCGCTCGATCTAATATTCGAAATTCGGGTTGTACACCGTTAATCCGAAACTTCGAAAAATCATAACTTCCTCATACGAAGTCAGATTTGGGTGTTCTTTTTATCGACACTCTTAGTTTAACATATTCTACAACTTTCATTTAGATTGCTAAGGCTAAATCTTGCTCTATTGTAAATTCGTTTTTTATGCTTCCCGGTATCGTGTCGGTTCCATCGCGAAACTTCAATGAGTCATAACTTCTTCGTTATAACTCGGATTTCGGCGTTCTTTATATCCCCGGAATCCTTTTTTCGACCACTACAACTTTATATAATGATATCGGGCTTATCTCACCCTTTAATTTTGACGCTTATTTTTATTCTTTATTAATTATACATTTATAATTAAATAATAAGCACATAAATGCACATAATTCACATAATACTCAAATATTTCATCTTTATTACTTCAAAAAGAGTTACAAGAGTTGACCTAGACTTTTACATTGTCAAAAATGCTTAGCCCTAAAACCCGGGCGTTACACTTACTTATTTTGGTATTGCTTAGGATAGGTAGGTTACCTTTCTTGGAGTTCTCCATGCTTAAACGCTTCAACACCTTGTCCAAGTAGGTAGTTTGACTAAGTCCTATTTTCTTTTACGCATGTCTCTCAATATCCTTATCCCTAGGATATAGGCAGCTTCTCTGAGTTCCTTCATAGCGAAACACTTCCTAAGCCAGGACTTTACCTCCTGCAAGGCTGGGATGTCATTTCCTATGAGTCTTATGTCATCTACATACAATACCAGAAAGCTCACTATACTCCCACTAGCTTTGACATATATGCATTACTCATCCTCGCTTCTCAAAAATCCAAACTCTTTGACTTTCTCATCAAAAAAAAAAAAAGATTTCATCTACAAGATGCTTGTTTTAATCCTTAAATGGATTTCTCAAGCTTACACACTCTATTAGGTTACTTTGCATTGACGAAACCCTTTGGCTGACTCATGTAAACATCTTCAACCAACATTCCATTAAGAAAAGCAGTTTTGAAATCCATTTTCCATATTTCAAATTCATGAAATTCAACTATGTCTAGCATAACCCTTACAGATTCAATCTTCTCTACTGGTGAGAAGGTCTCATTATAGTCTACTCTCGGAGTTTGAGTAAAGCCCTTCGCAACCAGTCGTGCTTTATATGTGTGTACTTTCCCATCCATGTCGGTCTTCTTCTTGAATATCCATTTGCACCCAACTATCTTAAGACCCGGTACATTGTCAACCAAGTTCCAAACTTGATTTTCATACATGGACTGAATCTCGTTGTCCACAGCCTCTTTCCATTTAGCAGACTCGGGGTCCTGCCATGGCTTCCTTGTAGTTATTAGGTTCATCCAAATTTACCGGTGTGCTATCACTGATAAATGTATCACCTTCAGCTGTTATATGAAAACCATATAACACAGGTGGAACACTAAGTCTGCTGGAACGCCTGAGAGGTACGAACTCGTCAATTGGCTCAACCGGATTTTCATCCATAGGTTGATTTCTAATGTTTGAGTTTCCTTCACCGCTTGACTCTTGAAGCTCTTTAAGGTTTGCCTCCTACTGTCCCCTTGGCATAAGATCTCTCTCTCACGAAAGACAACCCTCTCGCAACGAAGACAACATTGTTACTCGATCTATAGAATAGATATCCAAAGGACTTTAGCGGGTAGTCGATGAAAATACATCGCTCACTCTGAGGTCCGAGCTTGCCATGAATCTTGCGTCTCATGAAAGCCTCGCAACCCCAAACTTTGATGTGGTCTAACGAGGGAACCTTCCCTGTCCACATCTCTTGAGGTGTTTTGGAAACCTTTTTGGTAGGGACTAGATTAAGGATATGCGAGGCAATCTTTAAGGCATACCCCCAGAATGAGATAGGTAACGAAGCTCGAGTCATCATGGAACGAACCATGTCTAGAAAGGTTCTATTTCACCTCTCAGCCACACCATTAAGCTGTGGTGTCCTAGGTGGCGTCAATTGTGAAACAATTCCACATTCCTTAAGATAGTTAAGGAACTCAATACTAAGATATTCTCCTCCTCGATCGGATTGCAACATCTTTATCTTCCTGCCTAATTGATTCTCCACTTCTTGCTTACACTCTTTGAACTTTTCAAAGGTTTCTAACTTATGCTTGATTAAGTAGATATAGTCGTACCTGCTGTAATCATCAGTAAAAGTCACATAGAAGCGGTAAGCATCCCTTGTGGTGGTTCTATATGGTCCACACACATCAGTGTGTATGAGATCCAACAGACCTTCACCCCTTTCACAAGTACCAGTGAAGGGTGACTTGGTCATCTTTCCAAGTAAACAATATTCGCAAGTGTCATCCGAATTTAAGTTGAAAGACTCCAAAACTCCATCCTTCTAGAATTGGGCTATGCGCTTCTTTTTGACATGTCCAAGACGACAATGCCACAAGCATGCCTTATCCAAATCATTGGAAGAATCAATGTGTAACACATGATTTCCTAGGTTATCTACAACATTCACAGTTTCATATACACCATTGCAAAGTAATGCTTCAAAATGAAATACACCATTATAATAAGCATTAATAGTTCCAACTTCAATATTTAAATAAAAGGTAAAACCTTGTTTGTACAAACTATGAAAGGAAATAATATTTCTCACCGTATCGGCTGAGTAACAACAATTATTCAAATCTAAATTTAAACCATTACTAAGCAATAAAGAATAAACTCTAATCTTGGTCACATGCGACATTTTCCAATTTCCCATGATTAAGTTGATCTTCCCGTGCTTAACATCCCTACTTCTTTTTAGTCCCTGCAAATCAGAACAAATGTGAAATCAACAACGTGTATCAAGGACCCAAGAATTAGCATGTGGTGAGTTATTAGATTGAATAGTGTAAATACCTGCAAAGGAGGGTTTGATCTTCCCATAATTTATGTCCTGCAAGTACTTGGGGCAGCTTCGTTTCTAGTGTCCTTTTTCATGACAATGGAAGCACTCTGCATCCTTCGGATTAGAAGAGGAATTAGCATAACAAGTTTTGGTCCCACTGTAAGAGGATCCATCAAGAGACTTTCCCTTGCGGCTCTTGGTGGGAGCTAGCCTTCCTCTTCTTTCCCTTCCCATGTCCGATTGCCAGAACAGGGGCAGAAGTAGTAGTAGTAGTAGGAGTAGACACAACCGATTTCCCTTTCAAATTGCTTTCTGTAGTCCTTAAAAGGCCTTGAAGTTTACTAAGGGTGACCTCCTCCTTGTTCATATGATAGGTCATACGAAATTAATCATAACAAGAAGTTAAAAAGTGTATAATTATATCTATGACCAACTCTTCATCAAAATTGACATTCCATTTAAGAAAGTGGTCCACGAATCTCTGCAACTTTTGCAAGTGGGCCGTGATGGGTTCACCATCCTTCATTTTGGTTGTGATCATGGAGGCAATGATCTCATACCTCTCCTGTCGAGCACTTTGATGGTATCATTCCATCAAATCTTGATACAATTCAAAAGGATAGTAGTCTGCATAAGACTTCTGTAGCTCAGCAGTCATGGTAGCAATCATTACACACAACACCTTTGTCGCACGCGATTTGTTCTGGAGTGGCAGGGGTTACATCAATCTCCGTAAGCTCTTTATCTAGGACATATTCTTTGTCCTCATAGCGAATAGCCATTATGATGTTACGAATCCAGTCATTGAAGTTCGAGCCATCGAAAATGGCCCTCCCACATAGGTTCATGAGGGAAAAAGAGTCTGAAGGGATTGGATTCGAAGCATTGTTTGGGAAAGATATCTGAAAAGGAAGAAGAAAAAGGTTTAGGTTAGATGATAACCCTTAATATTACACCCATTATGAAGTATTAAGGCTAAGACCCAACACAATATTCTACAATTGCGAAGAGGGATGCCGTAATCCAATTGTAAAATATTTCAAGGTAGGTAAATGACGATTTACCAATTTCCACCATCAAAGAATGAAATAGATTATTAATGTAATAGCACGAAATCTAGCTAAGCTTTATGATCCTTCTATTTTGGAGAGTTTTAAAATTAGGTCCTTTAAGTTGAATGCGAAATTAGTAAGTACGCTGGGCGTACTGAGATGTACGTTGCGCGCACTCGCGCATTTAATTTGAACGCAGACTCGCCTGGGTACGCTCGGCGTACCTAGGGGTTACGTTGGGCGTAGTCAGCCCATATGCAAACCCTAAATTTTGGGCTTGTGCACTATAAAAGGAACATGTAGTCCTTTGCCCTAGCCACCATACCCCCCTTGAGTGATTCCTTAGAGAGCTGAGATTCGTGCTTGAGCTTGTGAGTGTGTTTTTGAGCTTGAAGTTACCTTTTCAAGGTAAAGAAGGAGAAGAAGGAGCCATTGTTGGAGCTAGAAGTTGAAGAACAAGTGTAGATCCGAGTTCTATAGTGGTTGGGGATCACTTCTGAGGTAAAAAGCTCAAAGCTTTCCTTGTTCTTCATGAGTTTTGATTTTTGGACCATTTTTAGCGTTTTTGGTTCAAAGTTGGAGACTTTATGTGCAAAGAGTCTCCATGAGTTTAGATCTGACCTTTTCTAGTGTATATTGTGTTAAGGATTCATAAAAATCCAGTCTTGGACGTAGATCTTGTGTCATGCATGAGTTATAGCCTCATTATGGAAAGAGGAAATGTGTTTTGAGGACAAAGGGACCTTTAAAGTCATGTTAGAAGGGTCAGATCTGAATTTTGGATGAAAGTATTAACCGTTTAAGACGTAAATGAGTTGGATGAGGAAGCTGAGCATTACGCTGGGCGTAATCCCAATACGCGTGGCGTAAGGGGCTGTGTACCCCGATTCTGTGAAGGCTCCGGGTACGTCCAGCGTACACGTTTGGTACGCGCAGTGTAACCCGGAGGGTTGACTTTTGTTGACTTTTAGGGTTTGGTCAACTTTAGTGTAATTGAGCCATGTAAGGGGTAAAATGGTCTTTTACCTCTCCTGAGAGTGATTAGAGGAAATGGTCTAGCCTTGGGAATTTTGTTGATCACAAGCGATTATTTCATATGATTAGGCGGAGGCTAGGTCTTATTTCTCTGAGTTCGAGATTTCCGAGTTACCGAGTTACACGAGGTGAGTCTTCTCACTATACGTTACCTAGAGTGGTATTATGTGTGGACCAGAGGGTCTTATGTGTTATGTATGAGATTATGTGCTATGTGTTATATGTATATTGTATGATGTTATAGACCGGACCGAAGGGTCCAACGATACAGACCGGGCCGGAGGGTCCAACGAGCTATGACCGGACCAGAGGGTCCAACGAGCTACGAGACTGGAGGGTCCTGCTGAGACACATCGATCGGAGGGTCGTATTGTATCCTCGAGTGGCATATGTGTTGTATGCAGTATTTTGGGGAACTCACTAAGCATTTATGCTTACAGTTGTTGTGTTAGGTGTTTCAGGTGCTTGTGAGGACCGTGGAACGGCGCCGGCGGGACCTGTACACACTAGAGAGAGGATTTGATTTGGTGATCTTGGGATATTCTATGATTTGATAATTATTGTTGGATACTTTTGGGAATATTTTTATATGAATTTGGTTGTTGAAAAATGAAAACTTTGTTTTGAAAATTACGTTGTTACAAGTTGGTACCAGAGCCTTGGTTTGAGGGAGTCGAATGCACCTTTGGGCGTATCTGAACTCAAACTGAGGATTTGAGAAATTTTCAATGATAAAAACTAAATCTTTAAAAGAGTAAGGGGTTTTGAGACAACCAAGACAGAGCAGTGTGTACGGTCAGCTAGCGCCCGAACGGTGAATCCCCAAAGTACCCTTACATTATGTGTTATGAGATATGTTATGTTATATTATGCATGCTAGAGTAGGCTAGGTAGTCATATTAGGACTAGAGTGGCCTGATTTGTGATGCCTTAGCCTAGGAGATTTTTGCTGCTGAGTTGCCTTGAGAGCGAGTAGGTAGCAGTTAGGAGCTCATGAGAGGTCTATCGGAGGGTAGCCATAGCATAGTGAGAGTAGAGTACTTGTGATCCGGGATCCAAGGAGGAGGACTTGGGGTGAATGTTGATGCGGTGTGGTTAGTAGTATAGGGCTCGTACTACTGAAGACACCGGATCACTGGGCAGTCCAAGTAAGAATCCTTTGAGCATCGTAGGACGAGTAGGGTTGCGTCATCGAGTGCGAGTATGCTCGATCGAGTCTCTGATATTTATATGTTGTATTTCAGAGGCATCATGGTTGGGACACGACACATATCTGAGAGCAGTGGTGTCAGCGACGAGGAGATCCGTCGATTGATTCATGAGGAGGTGGTTGCTGCCATCCGGGCTGAGATTCCAGAGATGTTTGGGGACATCAAGACCACATTGATTGAGACCTTTGATGAGCGGTATGCAGTAGTGACTGACGCCGCAGCTGCTGCAGCTACTGCTGCTGCTAGACCTCAGGGAGGTGACTCGTTGTTGTTTTGGGAGTTCAGCAACACGAAGCCACCAGAGTTCGATGGGACGTAGGACCCGATTGCTGTGATGAGATGGATATCTGACATCGTGGGATGTTTCTATACGTGTTCTTGTCCAGAGCACTTGAGGGTACGGTTCGCTCTGAACCAGCTCTGGTTAGGGGCGAAGGATTCGTGGAAGTTCGTGATGATGAGCTTCACTTTGGCGGAGATTTCTGAGGTGACCTGGGAGAGGTTCACCGCCATGTTCAGAGACGAGTATGTTCCCCCGGTGGAGAGGGAACGGTTGATCCAGGAGTTCTTGACCTTCAAGCAGGGTACTGATTCTGTTGTAGTGACTACCACGAAGTTTCATGAGAGGGCGATGTTTTGCCCTGAGTAGGTGTCTTCTGAGTAGGCTTGCATGAGCCGGTATCTGAGTGTTCTGAGGAAAGATATTTGGGAGTTCATGGTGAACTCAACGGACATTTGCTGAGCTCCAGGAAAATGCCCGAAAGAGGGAGATTGAGTTGGAGACTCGGGCTAGGGAGGAGGCCGAGTCACAGAGGGTGGATCAGCGGCCGGCTCAGGCCCAGCCGGTAGCCAAGCGGGCCAGACCCGCTGATTCGAGATCTGGAGGCACGAAGGGTCGCACTTATGGGAAGTGCGGAAAGGGTCACGAGGGGTTGTGCAGGGCTGGAGTATGCTACAAGTGTGGGAAGGAGGGACATATCGCGAGGGATTGCCCCAAGGGATTTTCGGTTTGCTTTCATTGCAACCAGACCGGCCATCGGAAGGCCGAGTGCCCTCAGCTACTTCAGGGATCAGCACAGGGATCTGCGCCTGCTGCTAGGGCTACTGAGGTTCGGCCAGTGAAGGCCGAGACACCGAAGGCTTGTGGGAAAGCTTTCCAGTTGACTGCGGAGGAGGTCCGCGCGGCGCCCAATGTTATGGCTAGTATGTATTCTGTATTTATCTTTTATTTGAGATGAGTTATTGTGCTTATATGATGATATGCGTAGGTACTTTTCTTGTGAGTTCTGTGCCTGCTTTGGTATTATTTGACTCGGGTGCGAGTCGGTCGTTTGTTTCCTTGGCATTTAGTCAGCACATTAGTATCCGTCGAGAGGCATTGGGTCGACCTCTGCGAGTTTCCATAGCTGATGAGCGAGCAGTGTATGCTACGGATGTGATACGAGGATGTATCCTTGAGATCTTCGGTGTGGAGTTCCCGATAGATCTGGTCCTGATTGCGATGGGGGATGTATGTGTTATAGTGGGCATGGATTGGTTGGGCCGATATGGAGTTGTTATAGACTGCGAGCGTCAGTTGGTGACGATACGCGACCCTAGTGGGGGAGTACTTATGGTGTTCGGTGAGGGAACCCGATGTGGGTCAGCATTTTGTTCGGCTGCCAGGGCGAGACAGAGTTTGCAGCAAGCCTGCAATGGATTCGTAGCCTATGTGATGGACACACGAATGGCCGCTGGGAGGCCAAGTTCGATTGATGAGGTTTCGATAGTGTGCAATTTTCTGGATGTTTTTCCCGAGGAACTACCGGGTGTGCCTCCCGAGAGGCAAGTGGAGTTCCGTATCGATTTGGTTTCGGGAGCAGCACCTATCGCCAAGGCGCCTTATCGCCTCGCGCCGCCAGAGATGCAGGAGTTATCCTCGCAACTTCAGGAGCTGTTGGGGAAGGGGTTTATTCGACCGAGTAGCTCACCTTGGGGAGCACCGATCCTTTTTGTCAAGAAGAAGGATTTTTCACACCGGATGTGTATTGATTATCGGGAGTTGAACAAGTTGACGGTCAAGAACCATTATCCGTTGCTGAGGATCGATGATCTATTCGATCAGTTGCAGGGGGCGTCTTGGTTCTCCAAGATAGACTTGAGGTCAGGTTATCATCAAATGAGGGTTCGGGATGAAGATATCCAGAAGACAGCGTTCAGAACTCGTTATGGTCATTACGAGTTCGTGGTGATGCCTTTTAGGCTCACCAATGCACCAGCTGCGTTCATGGATCTAATGAACAGGGTGTGCAGGCCGATGCTAGATCGGTCGGTGATCGTATTCATTGATGATATTTTGGTGTATTCGAGGTCTAGAGAACAACACGAGGAGCATTTGAGAGAGATCCTTGGAGTTCTGAGATTGGAGAGGCTTTATGCCAAATTCTCCAAATGTGAGTTCTGGTTACGAGAGGTTCAGTTATTGGGACATCTCGTCAAACGGAATGGGATATTGGTCGATCCGGCCAAGATTGAGGCGGTCATGAGGTGGGATGTGACGAGATCAAACTTCGAGATTAGGAGCTTTCTGGGTTTGGCCGGCTATTCTTGGAGATCTATTAAGGATTTCTTTAAGATCGTCGTGCCACATACAAGGATGACCCGGAAGGGTGTCGCTTTTTCCTGGGGTCCGGAGCAGCATACCTCATTTGAGACACTTCGCCAGAAGTTGTGCGAAGTCCCGGTGCTCGCACTCCTAGAAGGGATGGAGGATTTTGTGGTGTACTGCGATGCATCGATATCCGGTTTAGGAGCAGTGCTTATGCAGAGGGGGCATGTGATAGCATATGCTTCGAGGTAGCTGAAGCCTCATGAGTCGAGGTATCCCACCCACGATCTGGAGCTGGAGGTTGTGGTGTTCGCCCTCAAGATCTGGCATCACTATCTATATGGGGTTCGGTGTACCATATACATGGACCACAAGAGTCTGAAGTACTTGATGGATCAAACCAACCTGAATATGCGCCAGAGGAGATGGTTAGATTTGGTAAAGGATTATGATTATGAGATCCTGTACCACCCGGGCAAGGCTAATGTTGTAGCCGACGCTTTGAGCCGTAGGGCGGAGAGCGCCCCAATTCGAGACGTTTGTATGAGGTTGACAGTGATGACTCCGATGTTGGACACCATTCGAGGGGCCCAGGCGGAGGACGTGAGACCGGAGAACCGGAAACGGGAGCGGGTGATTAGGCAGGTATCGGAGTTCGTTACCGATAGTCGAGGACTTATGACTTTTTAGGGCCGGATTTGGGTACCGTTTGTGGGCGGAGCGCGTACCATCTAGATGGGGGAGGCCCATAGGTTGAAGTTCTCGATCCATCTCAGGCCCACTAAGATGTTTTTGGACCTAAAGAAGGAGTATTGGTGGCCCTGTATGAAGAGGGATGTTGCATGGTTCGTAGAGAGGTGCTTGACCTGTCGCAAGGTTAAGGCCGAGCACCAGTGCCCACATGGTAAGCTGCAGCCGTTAGAGATTCCCGAGTGGAAGTGGGAGCAGATTACCATGGATTTTATCACCAAATTGCCAAGGACTGCTAGAGGTGTCGATGCAATTTGGGTGATTGTGGACAGGTTGACGAAGAGGGCTCACTTTCTTGCTATCAGTGAGAGCTCTTCTGCTGAGAAGCTGGCAGAGCTGTATGTGAGGGAGGTGGTATCGTGGCATGGAATTCCGATCTCGATTGTTTCAGATCGAGATGTGCGATTTACTTCCAAATTTTGGAAGAAGTTTCACGAGGAGTTGGGTTCGAGGCTGCATTTCAGTACCGCATACCACCCACATACGGCCGGACAGAGTGAGCGGACGATTCAGACGCTCGAGGACATGCTTCGGGCATGTGTATTGGATTTCGACGGAAGTTGGGACACATATTTGCCCTTGGCTGAGTTTTCCTACAACAACAACCATCATTCGAGCATTGGTATGCCACGTTTTGAGTTGTTGTATGGGAGGAGGTGTCGGACCCCCATATGCTGGGGAGAAGTAGGGCAACGCGTGATGGGTAGTACGGAGATTGTACTTCAGACGACAGAGCAAATCCAGCAGGTCAGTCAGAGGTTGTTGACCACTCAGAGTCGCCAGAAGAGTTATATGGATAGGCGACGATCTAAGCTCGAGTTCCAGGTCGGCGATTTTGTGCTCCCAAAGGTATCTCCTTGGAAAGGAGTGATCCGATTTAGGAAGAGGGGCAAGCTGGGACCCCGGTATATTGGGCCGTTTAGAGTGATCACGAGAGTGGGTAAAGTAGTGTATCTCTTGGAGCTACCTGCGGAGTTGGATCAGATTCATGATACTTTCCACGTGTCGCAGCTGAGGAAGTGTATTGCCGATGAGTCAGCGGTGGTGCCATTAGAAGATATCCAGGTGGATGCGAGTTTGAATTATGCTGAGAAGCCGATCACAATCTTGGATCGAAGGATCAAGATTCTGAGGAACAAGGAAGTGCCCCTGGTTCAGGTCTAGTGGTAGCATCGGTAAGGGTCCGAGCTGACCTGGGAGCCAGAGTCGGAGATGCGAGAGAAGCATCCGGAGTTGTTCGCAGCATGAGACTTCAAGGGCGAAGTCTGGTTCTAGTGGGGGAGAATTGTAACAACCCGAAATCCAGGTAAGCTTTATGATCCTTCTATTTTGGAGAGTTGTCAAATTAGGTCCTTTAAGTTGAATGCGAAATTAGTGAGTATGCTGGGCGGACTGAGATGTACGTCGTGCGTACTCGCGCGCTTAATTTGAACACGGACTCGCCCGAGTATGTTGGGGGTAGTGAGCCAGATGCAAACCCTAAATTTTGGGCTTATGCACTATAAAAGGAACATGTAGTCCTTTGCCCTAGCCACCATACCCCCTTAAGTGAGTCCTTAGAGAGCTGAGATCCGTGCTTAAGCTTGTGAGTGTGTTTTTGAGCTTGAAGTTACCTTTTCAAGGTAAAGAAGGAGAAGAAGGAGCCATTGTTGGAGCTAGAAGTTGAAGAACAAGTGTAGATCCGAGTTCTACAGTGGTTGGGGATCACTCCTGAGGTAAAAAGCTCAAAGCTTTCCTTATTCTTCATGAGTTTGATTTTTGGACCATTTTTAAGGTTTTTGGTTCAAAGTTGGAGACTTTATGTGTAAAGAGTCTCCATGAGTTTAGATCTAACCTTTTCTAGTGTATATTGTGTTAGGGATTCATAAATATCCAGTCTTGGACGTCGATCTTGTGTCATGCATGAGTTATAGCCTCATTATGGAAAGAGGAAAGGTGGTTTGAGGACAAAGGGACCTTTACAGCCATCCAAAGGATTAAAGGATTCAACTTTATGGATTAAGTCATGTTAGAAGGGTCAGATCTGAATTTCGGATGAAAGTCTTAACCGTTTAAGACCTAAATGAGTTGGATGAGGAAGCTGAGCATTACGCTGGGCGTAATCCCAGTACGCACGGTGTAAGGGGTCGCGTACCCCGATTCTGTGAAGGCTCCGGGTACGCCCAACGTACACGTTTGGTACGCGCAGCGTAACCCGGAGGGTTGACTTTTGTTGACTTTTAGGGTTTGGTCAACTTTAGTGTAATTGAGCCATGTAAGGGGCAAAATGGTCTTTTACCTCTCCTAAGAGTGATTAGAGGAAATGGTTTAGCCTTGGGAATTTTGTTGATGACAAGTGATTATTTCATATGATTAGGCGGAGGCTAGGTCTTATTTCTCTGAGTTCGAGATTTCCGAGTTACCGCATTACACGAGGTGAGTCTTCTAACTATACGTTACCTAGAGTGGTATTATGTGTGGACAAGAGGGTCTTATGTGTTATGTATGAGATTACGTGGTATGTGTTATATGTATGTTGTATGATGTTATAGACCGAACCGAAGGGTCCAACGATACAGACCGGGTCGGAGGGTCCAACGAGCTATGACCGGACCAGAGGGTCCAACGAGCTACGGGACTGAAGGGTGCCGCTGAGACACTTCGACCGGAGGGTCGTATTATATCCTCGAGTGGCGTATGTGTTGTATGAGGTATTTTAGGGAACTTACTAAGAATTTATGCTTACAGTTGTTGTGTTATGTGTTTCAGGTGCTAGCGAGGACCGTGGAAAGGCGACGGCGTGACCCATACACACTAGAGAGAGGATTTGATTTGGTGATCTTGGGATATTCTATGATTTCATAATTATTGTTGGATACTTTTGGGAATATTTTTATATGAATTTGGTTGTTGAAAAATGAAAATTTTGTTTTGAAAATTACGTTGTTATAATTAAGTTTTAATTGGTTTGAAATTCCTAGATCTTTGAGATTCATTAAACTTTTCAATGACATGCTTAAATGTCGATTGTGCACTTCAACTTTGTGATTAGGATGTCGAGGATCACAAACAAGGTGTGAATAACCATGCAAATTAACTTGGTACACTTAATGTTACAAATCACCTAATCAATGTGCCGGTTAACCATAAACGCTCCATTAATCTATGATTAACATCAAGCTACCCTTTGCCACACATTGTCAGTCCCAGATTAGTGTGCTGGTTAACCACACATGCTCCACTGACGACTTAACAAGGTGCAGAGTGTAATTTCATGGATTAGCACCATTTTCACATTTTTCCTAAAGTAACTAAGATTGAGAATATAATAAAAAATTAGTTACTTTATATGTATCATTATATTTTTAGTGAGGGAGAATTAATGTCCTATCCTACTTGTTTGGCTAACGACCCTCCACCAGTCAAGGAAGCGGTGAGTGAGAATGGACACACATAAAACCATCATTTTATAGGCAATAACCTTATACCCCCCCCCCCCCCTTATAGACTGGCTTCGTTAATAAGGCCTACTAACGGTAAGACTGACTAGTCTTATACATACATACATATATATATATATATATATATATATATATATATATATATATATATATATATTATTAAAATTATAATATTATAGAGTATAAGGGTTGAATTTGAACTTTTAAAACTCTAGGGTTTGGAATTAAAGTTTCATTAATGTGACTTTACAAATTCCAAAATTTGAGGGCAAGTTTTGAAACTTGTCAAAACTCTTCATATTCATAACTTATGAGTTTAATTGGATTGGATTTTAATGTATGAGACCTTTCATTTTCCATAACTTGAGGACAAGTTATGGTGGTCATTAAAATTCAACTAGATCATTTCTCTAACAACTAAAATTATCACATAATCTATGATCTAACTAAACTTATAATCAAGATAATCTCAAGTCAACAATTTGAAAGCAATTTTGTTTATCATATAAAAACAAAAATTATTTTAAAACTTAGACAATTATCTTGTGGTTGGATGAGTACAAGCACTACCATATCAAAAAAAACATTTCCAATGATCCAAAACAGTTTGAGGTAGTGTTCCCAATCCAAACCAGACCAAGAAACTCCAAATTCTTCAAACAGAGCCTTCAACTCGTCGAGTGCATGGACTGGACTCGGCGAGTTGCTCTGTTACTGAGTGGACTCATCGAGTCTATTCATGGACTCAGCGACTCACCAATCAGAGGCCAAAATTTTGACTTTTCCAGCTTTGAAAAACTAGTAAGCATCAAATATAATAGAAAACATTCCTAGGCTCTGATACCACTGTTGGTTTTTGAGAACTATAACACTTATATGGTGCACATGCAACCCTAAATGGTTTGGATCTATGTTTTCTCTAATTATACATGCATTTTTCATTTTTTCCAAAGCATTCTCTCTAGCTAGCATACAATAAAAGCTATACAATATAAACTTAGTTTGGTTGCTTAGCTCTTGAGTAGGGTAGAGTTCTTGATCTTTGAAAGGTTGATGACCTCAAGTGTGATGCCTCTATTGGTTCACAAACACCAAAATGCAAGAGGATGCTTAAGATAGTAAGTTACTTATCTCAAGAATATGGTGTAACTGATTTTGGCTCATGAGGTTTATATTTATAGTGTTGCACATGCTAGGGTTACACTTTGTAAACCCTAATGACCCATGACTTTCCACATTCTCATGCTCCATGGACTTAACCTCCATGGACTATCCATGGATTTGTTTAACCCATATACATAATCATGGATCATTGGCCCACACTACAAGAATCATTGATTTACATAATCAATCCCCATATATTTAATTAGTCTCTTTTGACCACAAAATTAATTCCAAATTAATTCTTGATCAATAATAATTAAATACTATGATTTCATATTAATACATTATACTTGTAATATATTAATAACCCATAAATAACCTTATTCTCAAAATTCATCCTATCAAATTGCACTGGTGAAGGCAACCCAAAAAGGACCATGCTACAATCGGGTCAAGTAGATCCCAGTTAGAGTTATGGGCTTAGACACCAAATCCATCAGATCTCACTGGATAGCAGTAAAGAGCATTCTTAAGTATCTAAGAAGGACGAAGGACTGGGTCCTTTTACTTAGTGGAAGTGAAGACTTGAGAGTGACAGGGTATAGTGATGCTAGTTTTAAGACCGACAGAGATAACTTCCGCTCTCATTCGGGTTAGGTATTTACCCTGAATGGAGGAGAAGTGACTTGGAAAAGTTCCAACCAGGAGACTATAGCTGATTCAACATGTGAATCATAGTACATGGCAGCGAGCGAAGCATCAAAGGTGGCGATATGGTTGAAGAACTTCATTGGAGACCTTGGAGTTGTAACAACCATAAAGGAGCCTATAGAGATTTTCTACGATAACGAGGGAGCAGTTACCTTGACCAAGGAACCGATAGATCATGGGAGATCCAGGCACATCGACATAAAATACCACTTCATTAGACATCGGGTAGAAGAGGGACTCCTCGTAGTAAAAAGGGTATCGTCAGAGGAGAACCCAACAGATCCCCTCACAAAGGGTCTGAATAGGGTTAAGCACTTACAACATCCGAGGAGCAGTGGTCTAAAGGATGATATTAGTTTTAGTGATTAGATAGTTATTTAGAAACTTGTAATAAATAAAATGTAATTGACATTTAATGATTGAATAAAGGAGTTTTATTTATGAGTAAAGTTACTATCTTGTGTCAATTGTTTACTATAGTTTCACTTTTGCATGTTTTGACTTCTAGAATAATAGAATTATTTGAATTATCCACATTCGATCATACTTTGGAAGTAGGCTAAGGGGTTAGAATGTCATGAAATGGTTTTTAGACTGTCTAAGCATTTAGACATAGCAAACGTTTCCTGCAACGTTCATGAGTACTCTTGAAATAAGATTTGATTATTGGATTAAACCCACACTCATATGAATCACTTCATGGAATTTATCACAAGTGATTATGAGACGATAATATCATATAGTATTTAAACCGAGATATATGAGTTGTTGTTTACAAGTTAGTTGTGCATTGAAAGTGTGTAAACACATCAGTAACTTGATGTTATAAAATGTATTGTTGTGTACGATTTAATAAGTAAATAGTACAAGTGTATACGTCAAAGTTTATCTGTTCCTTTTATCCTGAGAGGATTAAAAGCAATATCTTGGGCCCCTCGATGATTTTGTGTTGATTTGTATGTCGGGCCCGGTCAAGACTAAATTGATGTGTTTAGTTAAGTTCTATGTCAAACAAATCAAAAATCGGGAAACAAACTGTTGGACAATGAGTATGACTTTATTCCATGTCTTTGTCCACACGATATCTTGAGAACGGAGGACTGCATGATCTCTTATCTAAAGGATGCGTTGTTGACTAGGTCAGAGTTCGACAACGGCCTTTGAGAGATACGATTGCTAATCGGATTTTGAATTCATACTTGCAGTTATAGTTATTAGAATTACCCAAGTAGGAGACTGTTGGATTAGGTGTCTAAGTCCATAACTATAATTGGTATGTACTTGACCCGATACTAGCATGGTCCTTTTGGGTTGCCTTCACCATATCAACTTGATTGGATGAATTATGGAGAAAGAGATTAATTATGATTTATTAATATATTATAAGAATAATATATTAATTGAGAAATCATATTATTTAATTAGTATTGATCAGGAATTGATTCGGAATTAATTTGGTGATCAAAAGAGACTGATTATATTATGGTGACTGATATTGCAATTATATGATAGTTGCAAAGTTGGGCTTGTGGATCCTTATGAAGGGATGGACGAAATCCTATGTATAGCCCACATAGATTTCATCCATAAAAGGCCTTCTAGAAGGATCTACTGGATTAATGCTTAAGGCCTAAGCAGAGAATTAGGATTTCAGTCAAATACCCTAATTGCACAACGATATAAAGACCCCATGACACCTTGAAATCGGCCACTTGCTTCTATTAGAATACCCTAGCCGATTTTGAGCCTCCTAACCTCTCTTATATTCGTCCAACTTGCAGCTTGGTGTTTGTGACTCACTAGAGGTGCAACAATTGAGTCACTAAGGTCTTGAAGGTCAAGATCTACAAGCTATAAGGAAAATGTATTCTTCTAACTTTGTTTTATGTTACAAATTCTGAAAATTGTAAGCTAGTTAGGGCTCATGCTTTGGATGATTTGATTTGCATGTATAACTTGATAAAAACATAGATCGAAGAATTAGGGTTGCATGTACACCATAGGAATGTTGTAGTGCTCAAAACCCCTCAGAATTGAATCATCTATATTTTTTCGGAAACTTGCATCACTATATCCCTTCACTACAAGATCTTTCTCTCCACCTTGCACAAGACACACATCTTTAATATTTCTCAAATACTTAATAATGTTCTTGACTGTTGTCCAATGACTTAGTCCAATATTTTCTTGATATCGACTCACCATGCTCAAAGCATAAAAGACACTAGGACAAGTTTATGTCATAGCGTACATGATCGATCCTATAGTTGAAGCATATGGTACTCAACTCATTTTTTTCATGTTCATCACTAGAACTAGGAAGTTGAGACATAATTAATTTAACGCTACGATTCATATGAACATTTCCTTTCTTGGAATTTCCATATTAAGTCTTTCAATACCTTATCCACATATTTACTTTGACTAAGTCCTGTGAAAGGCTTAGATATGTCCTTATAGATTCTTATACCAAGTATATATGCCGCTTCTGGTAAGTCCTTTATAGCGAAATATTTCCTGAGCCAAGTTTTTACACTTTTAAACTGAGGGACATTATTTCATATGAGTAGTACTTCATCTAAATACATTACTAAGAAGAAAACCACACTCCCACTAGCTTTGACATACATGCATAACTCATCTCGACTTCTAGAAAAACCATACTCTTTGACTTTTTTCATGCAAGCATAGATTCTAGCTTTGCGACGCTTGTTTAAGTCATAGATGGACCTTTCAAGCTTACACACTCTATTCGGATAAATTGGCATGTTGAAAACCTATAGGTTGTGTCATGTACACATGCTCTAAAATTATCCTAATAGACTTTATCTTAGCTATCGGTGAGAACATTTCCTCATAATTAATTCCTTAAGTTTGAGTATAACCTTTTTTCACCAACCAAGCTTTGAATGTGTGTACATTACCAACAATGTCGGTCTTCTTCATGAAGATTCATTTACATCCTATTGTCTTAAGACCAGGTGTTGGATCAACCAAATTCCAAACTTGGTTATGCATCATGGACTTAATTTTGTTGTCTATAGCTTCTTTCCATTGGTTATCGTCTAGGCTTGTCATCGCTTCGTTGTAGTTAGTTGGCTTATCTAGATTAACCAATGTTCAATCACTAATCAACATGTTTCCTTTCGTCATCATGTGGAAACCATAAAACTCAGGACGATTGCTAACTCTACCAAATCTGGGAAGAGGTAAGGATATTTCATTAGGCTCAATAGGTATCTTAACATCTACTTAAGTGCTAGTGTTAACTTAAGGTTCACTGGCAGTTGACTCTTAAATATATTCAAGGTCAATTTGACTCCCACTGAGTTCTTAATATATAAGTTCTCTCTTAAGGAACACTCATTTTAAGCTACTAACACCATATTTTCATTGGGTCTGTAAAAAAAATACCCCAAAGCCTTTTGTAAGTAACTGAGAAACTGAAATTTCTTAAATCTGGATTCAAGTTTATCTTGGGTTCCATGCCAAACAAAAACCTCACAACCCCAGATCTTAATGTGATTGAGTGAATGAGCTTTTATAGTTAACATTTCATGAGGTGCATTTGAAACCTGCTAAGTTGGCACAATGTTTAAGATACCAATTACTGTTTCAAGTGAATACCCCCAAGAACTTATTTGTAGTGAAGTCCGACTCGTCATAGATCAAACGATGTCCAACATAGGTTCGATTTATCTTTTCAGCAACAATATTAAGTTGTGGTGTTTTTGGAAGAGCCAATTGTGAAACTATTCCATAATTTCTAAGATGATCTTTGAACTCGATCCTAAGGTACTCTCATCCCCTGTCGTATCAAAGAACCTTTATCTTCTTGTCCAATTTATTATCTACTTCATTTTGATACTCCTTGAACTTTCCAACAATATCAAACTTATGTTTAATCAATTAACCATAACGATATCTACTAAAATCATCCGTAAATCTAACGTAGTAGTGTTTAACGTACCTTGTGGCGGATCTGTAGGGTCTACACACATCTATTTGAGATCCAATAATCCCACGCCTCTTTCACAAGTCCTAAGGAATGGTAATTTAATCATCTTTGCAAATAAAAGAGAATCACATACATCATCCGATTTTAGGCTAAATGATTCCAAGACTCCTTTTGATTGGAGCTTGGCAATGTTTTTCTTAATTATGTGGCCAAAGAGACAATGTTATAAGCACGATTTATCTAAAATATTTGAAGAATCAATATTTTAGTTAACATTGCTATTATTAGAAACACAAACAACACTTTCATATATGTCATTGCAAGGGGAAGCTTTAAACATAAAACAACAATTTTAAAATTGTTTATGTTTTTTCTGCTTTAGTCTAAGTAATTTTTGCTAATTTTAAATGTTAGTTGATAATTTAATTTCTTCTAAACTTGTAAAATCAGATAAAAGCCTCCAATTAATAGTATTTTTATTATTTTAATTAGTAGAGATAGTTTTAATTAAAAACATTCTCGTTCCCCTAGTATTTGACACCATTTCTTACATTTACTATAATATTACGTGACTAGGTACACTGCCTATTGTGTTTTAGTTGGTTTAGATTTGACATGATTTATAAATTTAAAATTGTTAGTACACTCAAACACACATAAGTTTTTGGCATCGTTTCTTGGTAATGGTTTAATTTTATTTGAAATTATCTGTCATTAGTTAAGCAATCCTTTTTGCGGGATAAATCCACAAAAAAGTTACTTTTATTTTTCTGTTTTTACAGGTACCTCAACGATAAAGTGGTCGGGCACCTTTTTGTTTGCTTGTCAATGCTGAGGATATAACACTGTTGAAGAACATTTATCTTCATCAATAATTTTATTTTATTTTTACTTGGACAACACTAGAGGATTTGATAGCCTTTTCCCTAATCAACAAAGAACAATTTTTAACAAAACAAACCACCTTGAACCTTTCTTTAGACGATCTTCTTGCCATGTACTACAAACCCTCCGCAATACATTTTTTCCAATAGCGAACTTAAGCTACTCTTTGCTATCAAATATATCTAGAAGCTTGATCTTTTGACTTGTGTCTATCTTCTGTGATGGATTGTTAACATTATTATTTAATGAACACAAAGTCAAATGGGGCATACCATGAAACATGGCATTTGAATACATATATTTAGGTTCATCATTTGATTATTCTCTATAAGAATTGCTCTCTAGCTCAGATATATCTAACTTCTTACAATCTGCAAACTCCGCGTATCCTTATAGTTCACAACTATTCTGAAAATAAACTTTTTATTTTCCAGTTTCATTACTGACCCAATTAACAATACCTTGTGGTTTGTGTTCAATGTAATCATGTGCACCCATATCATTATGGTATGTACCAACATCATCATCACCAACATATTTATAATTTTGCGGTTCCACATACAAAGTCAGTTGTTACACTACGTTTACATTTGTTGCTCCATTTTCTACTGGATATGTTTGTTGCAGATGTTTTTTTGTCTATCGTCGACTTCATTAGTACCATCGCCTTCATCAACCACCACATATACAGACACATACATATTGATTACCATAATCAACGTTCTAATATCACTATTATCAAAATGGCACAATAATATAGCTCCTTAGGGTATTGGTAAGAAAGCCTAAGTTTTGAGTAATATGGAATACCGGTTTTACTTTCACTAAATAAATAAATTCAATAAATATGGTGGTCTCATAAAATTCCATTTCGTAATTGAACACTCTTGCCATATAACCGAGTGACCATATACATATGATAGTTGGGAACCAACTAATTGTTATCTTCTGTCAGTGGTAACCAAAACAAAATATTGAGCTTATACCCTGGTAAGGTTCTTCATTGTGCATCGAATTAAACCACATGCTTCACCGTTTGTTCGGGTCCCTGTCAATTCTTTTGAGCTTCATTCTTGCAAACGTACTCCCGAGGTTGGATACTTATATTGAAAGAAAAAAAAACACTAACTTTTATTCTCCAAAAATACCTTCTTTTTATATATAATAGTAAAAATATATATGATATAGTAGTAAACACCACTATGAAATACTACTACAACCAAACTACCAAACTACGGTCATAACTAATTTTTTTTGTTTGCCAAAAATGTAGTTATGATGCCCTATGCTACGGTTTTGTTCATATCTCGTTTGCTCTTCTTAAAAAATCCAAACCATAGCTAAACTGATAGCATACCATACACTAACTTTTATTCTCCAAAAATACCTTCTTTTTATATATAATAGTAAAAATATATATGATATAGTAGTAAACACCACTATGAAATACTACTACAACCAAACTACCAAACTACGGTCATAACTAATTTTTTTTGTTTGCCAAAAATGTAGTTATGATGCCCTATGCTACGGTTTTGTTCATATCTCGTTTGCTCTTCTTAAAAAATCCAAACCATAGCTAAACTGATAGCATACCATACGTTGGTAAATTTACCTACGACTTTGTCCAAAAAATGAAAAAACAAAATGTACTACCATGCGAAACCATAGCTCAAAGGCCAAAACGCAGCCGTGTTAGTAATTTTCTCAAGTTTGTATATAGGAAAAACATTACAATTAATCATTTAATTAAGTACAAGAAATAAGAGTCCAAGAATTTCAAATAAATACAATTGAATATAATTAAGTAAAAAAACTTGAAAAATTAAAAAGTTTCTAATGAATATCCCTATTCTAATAAAAGAATAATTTGATTCTCCTTTTTTGCATGTGTCACCTTATTAGACATCATAATTAATGTCATGTCACATGTCAATCTATTGATTATACATTTCAAATTTCAAAATTTAAATTTCTCACTCTAATTAAATGAAATTAAATAATATTAGAATATCATTTAAAATAAAATTAATACAGATTATAAGGTAACGTATTTATCTAAATCAATGATTATAATTTTATATAACTAAAAAAATATAATTGATTAATAATTTTGAGTTTTTCTATGAAAATTTAATTAATTTTGTAACCGTGATGTCCACGGTTATAAACTAGTAATTGAATAAAAGACATGTTTCAAACCATATTAATTTTGGCGTTGTTTTTTAAAATTATAAAAACAGAGACAAAAGATAAGTCAATTTATTTTTAATATTAATAATTGTGATTAATATTGGAAAGAACCTAATTCTCTCAATCAAATTAATCCATCGAAACTACATTATAATCTTAAATTTGTTTAAATAATCTTCAACTACATAATAATCTTAAATTTATTTCAACATCACATTCAATCAAGAATCTTTATTAGTACTCATTATTTAATTAGGAATTCGTCGAGACTTGACACTTTAGAAAGTATCAAAGTTATCTGAATTGGCCCGTGAATTAAGGACCCTAGCAGAATATTTATAAAAATGACTATTTTATTATTGAATAAATGGGTTGTCCATGATTTATATCAAACCAAAATTTTCAATTGAACAAATTGTACTAAACTATTTGGTTTATGGTTTAGATATTCTCATTTTTGGATGAGTTTCTAAAAGAATAAATTTCAGTTTAGTTTTGATTTATAAACTAAGAACCAAATAATCCAAATAAACTTAACAACAATTATTATTATTATTATTATTATTATTATTATTATTATTATTATATAGTTATATATAGTTATTTACTAAATAGTAATTTGTTTTTCAAACATATTCAAAAAGTTTCATTTGATAAAAACATTAATACACATTTTCTTTCAAACGTTTTTTATCTTTAAAATCCAAATATAAAATATTTTACCACAACTAAATAATTTGTGTTAGTTTCATCTATAAAGTTGGTTAATATTCTAGTTATATGTAGTTTTAAAATGTTTTATTTTATAAAAATCGATTATAAAAACCAATCCAGTTGAATTATAATTTTGTTGGAATGAATCAAATTTGAATTTTGTTTGAACTATTTATATCTATGTTTTGAAAGCCGAAATCAATTTAGATTCACTTGATTGGATCGAATCGAACTAATCCATCCTAACGAACAACCTTAAAAATAAATGTATTTGATTTTTTTTATCAAAATCAAATCTTAGCCGCCAACTGATAATATATATATATATATATATATATATATATATATATATATATATATATATATATATATATATATATATATAAAAGGAATGTCATCAAAATTAATGTGGTTCAAGATAAATGATTTATCTTTTACCACATTAATTTGATTTTTTTTAATTTGTCAAACATTGTTTCACACATGTATCTAACATTTCATTTTCCCCTTATATAATATAACTAATTTTCTTCTTTTATTCTTCACTCTTCATTCTTGATACTTGATCGTAATAAGACTTTAAAGATTATTGTTAATATTTATTAGTAGTTATTTTATTATTTTTTTTAATGTTTTTTTCTTAAAATTTCAAAGAAGGCCATTATTTGGTTTCAACATCTAGTAGTATCGAAACTTAAAAGTGATGATAAAAATTAGGTCTGGAATATCATACACATAAACCTATCTCGGGCACCCGCCCGGCATCGGACATTCGTTCGGAACATAATACTAGCATACAATGCCTAGGGCTAACCCCTAGGTCTTCCTACTCATAAGCTACATGGGCCGGCATTGTGGCCTTAGGCTCATTCACACAGTGAGGAGACTCACCTTGCACTGCTGAAGTTATGGCTGATACTCTCCTGATTGCTATCCAACAACTCTTCGAAATGCTGCTCCTCTAGCTCCCCGAGCTACCAATATCAAAATAACACTTAGCCCCAAACTGTCCTCCAGAATCAAACTAAGTCAATTCTATTCAAAGTCAAAGTCTTGGTCAAAGTCAACCTTCCAAGTTGACATTACTCACCGAGTCAGCCTACTAACTCGTCGAGTTCATAAACTCAAAAACCCTTCCATTCGCGACTCGACTCGCTGAGGCACCCCATGACTCATCGAGTCCTTCAATCTCCGAGTCCTAGACCTGTCCAACTCATTAAGTTACCACTCAACTCACAGATTTGATTCATAACCAGAAAGGATTAGGGTTTTGCGACCCGACTCGCCGAGTCCATGAACATACTCGTCGAGTCCACTTGTGTCAACTCCATTTTGTCGATTACAGTCTATTCCATCGCTTCCCACCTGTAGATCTGGATTCCTAAGGCTAGCATCACACGTAAAGTTGCCAACTTTATGTGCATGCAAGGTGCTATGAAGCTTGAACACCAAATCCAAGCTAAAATGGAGGTCTATGTCATGGAATGGTGTGACAACCTGAAATTTATTCCGTCATTGTAACCCATTTCCGCTAATAAAATAATTTTTATTATTATTTTTCGTTAACATTTGGGTTAGGCAAATAAATTAATGTCTTTATTTTATTTCATAAGTGTTGAAACAAAATAAAAGCACATGTAACACCCTCGAAATTTATTTGAGAAACTTTTTAGTTTACGATTAAGCCGGGTTACGACCATTTAATCGGGTAAAATTTTAAACTTCGTTTAACGTCGGTATTGGGTAGATTCCCACCTGGCCACAAACTCAAACCCTATATAAGGGTTAAGTGGTCATCAACTTGAAATTTTACCACTCTAGTCACTCTCTCTCTCTTCAAGGCCCGATTCTTCCAAAAATCCGCAAGTTTTTGTCCCCAAACTATAAGTTCTTTTACCCTAGATTGTTCTAAAGCTCATTTCATGTCATTATAGCATTAAAATCATCCAAGAATGTCAAGAACTGGGAGTTTACGGCCCAAGAACCTTCTTAGGCCGTAAACCCCTAAAAGGGTGCCAAAATGCCCCCAAATCCCTTCCTTAGGCTTAGAGACTACCTTAGAACTTAACCTTGAAGTGTTTTGGAACTTAAACATCAAGTTTGGAGGCTTGAATGAGGGTTTACCGCCCAAGAACATTCTTAGGCCGTAAACTCCCTCAAATGATAAAAAATGAGCCCTAAACCCCTTATTTAACCTTGGACCTTGACCTAGAAACTTGTAGGAGTGAGCTTAGGACCACAAAAACGAAGGAAAAGAGGTGTCCAAGGGTTTACGGCCATAAACCATAGGGTTCACGACCGTAAACTCCCAAGGAGTGGTCCAAGGACCGCAAACTCCAAGGGAGTACCCCTTTTAGACCTCAATCACTTCTCAAGCCAAGGATTTAACCTTAGAACCCTTCTTAGTGATGTAAGAGACCCTTAGGCACTCAAATACACTCCTCCCATGAGTTTACGGCTGTAAACTCATGGGGGATTTGGCCCCTCAACCGCAAACTCACCTAAGGTGGGTAATTAAGGAGTAAACTCCATAGTGAGGCCTTACACTCCTTCCTTTCAACCCAATAGCCTCCTAGCACTTGACCAAAGCGTTTTTCTTCGCATTAGGATGTCTATACATGTTAAATTAGTTTTTTAATCACTAATTATATGTAAACATATGTCTTCATATGTTACTAGGGTCATAAAGTGTGTTCAAGTCTTCACTTGACACCAAACACTCAACCGAGACTTCCATCTGATCCACTCGCTGCAGGTGAGTTCATACCCCTTAATTAACCTTTCAAATGTTTTTAAATGTTTTTATAGGGGGGGGGGGGAATACAAGTTGAATACAGCAAGTTATAGAATCAATCACATGTGATTTATAACTTGCTAACAAAAAGGATTTTCTATACTTTTAACTGCTTTGTAAACAAAACTGTTTTAAATAACTATCAAACGCATTTTATGTTAAATTGTTATTAAACTATTATCAAATTATTTTTAAACCTCTTTTCTTTTAAAACTATATCTACACAAATATATTTATATAAGTAAGACTTGAAGGACTTAGGACTGATAGCTCGCATTACTGCCTGTTCTTGTTTGATTGTGGTCTTAGGGTATACTGTTATCTGTCTGATTGTCGTTGAATTCTTAGTTATATATATATATATATATATATATATATGTGTGTGTGTGTGTGTGTGTGTGTGTGTGTGTGTGTTAGATATGAAAGTCTTCACTAAATTCAATACCTTTGTAAATCAAAGGCATGCAATTCCACACTCTATTTAACTATAATAGGTATAGTTAAGACTACTGCTCATTACCCCTATCACTATGATGCTCACTATAATTACTACTATTACGAGATAATACATGTTAAAGAGAACACTCTATACATTATACTAAAAAGTTCATTATACTATAACACAAGAGAATACACTAATCCAGAATATGACACACTAATCCTCTATACGACACTCTACTGTGCAAACACCGTGTAACCAGAGCTTCCCGGAGGGAAAGCAACCACTACATGTATAAATCTATACAAGAAGGACACTATTACATCCCGACTGCTAACTACAGTCCGAACCGACTAGGCCCAGGGGTGACGAAACATCACTACACTATGTATGACCAGGAAGGTCATCGGACACTCTATTACCACTCAGATTGGTTACATGAGAAACCACATTCATACCCAAGTTAACACACTAAGAATTAAAGGCTAAAAACTAACTTCCCGAAGTGAATATATATACATATATTACTAAATTAAAGTTTGCAACACTACTATATCCAGCCGACAGTAAAACTGCTGAAATAAGATATTATCCTTCCTCATTTACTTTATATAATTGAAATCTATACCCTTGTTTTCATGATTGACAATCTCAATGGGAAAACTTTTACATACTCAAAGGTTCAAACTTACAAATATTCAAATCTGGAAAATATAGGATTTTCTAGGGATTTTACTATCTTCAAACATGAATCACCGCTTTTACATTACATGATTGTAAACACTTTTATACAAGCAACGACACTAAATTCTTATGAACTCACCAGCTTTATGCTGATACTCGTTTTCAAAATAACTTGTATTCTCAGGTCAAAAATAGACAGGTACTAATGCAGCTTTTGAGAAGATGGAGCATATACAAGACCCATCTTTTATTTTGTTTACACTTTTGGTGTCTATCAAACTGTACAGAACACACTTGTATTTACAATTACTATATTAATGCAATGGTTGTTGTTGCTTGTTTTTACTATTATGCAATTGTTATGATACTGTACATGACGTCCTCCACCCCAGAAGTCTTTTCGGATAGCTCCGACCCCGAGTCAGAAGTCAACAACCTACCCCCTGTAGCTCCAAACCCCAACCCCCGACCAGCATTCCAAGGTCCCACTCCCATGTGGGCAACAACCTTGAACCGATGGAGCGATGAATAGGGTTAGCCTTTACCTTTCAACGAAGACCGAATCTTTTACAACATAAGCGAGGGTGGCTCGGCTGATCGAGCCCTACCCATCATGATCCGGAGGGTTGCTAGGAATGTTAAGCAAGGTCATGCAGCGATCGGCAGAGTTGTGGAAATTGATGCCAACTCTAACCTTAACATTATCCATATCCACTAACTAGAAGAAGCCATGAATAGGACTAGGAGGACCAATGAGACTCTGCAGCAACAGCTAGCTGGATCCCGAGCCGAAGTCAGGGAACTCCGAGCACGTCAGAGTGCACAGGAACGACATCTTCATGAAGTTGTGTGCCAACTGGCTGATCTGAGGGTTCGCCTAATGGATACCCGTCGCTAGTAGAAGATGTCCACTTATCTTCCTGTTTTGTTTAAGGAATTTTTCTTTTCTATGCTCGGTAGAGCACTTGTCTATAAACAATCCTAACTTTGAAAGTACTTTACCTAGACTCCTAGGCTGCCAACATTTTCCCTTATGATTTGATGTAAGACCTACTGTTAGGTCACTTTTCCCAAACTCATATTACATCAGTAATACCGGTAATATTGGAAGTTACCTACTCTGTTACTATGACTCTATCTGATAGTTGGACTATGTCGATTTAGTCCATGAAATGCTCTCATCATATACGCAATTGATTCTTACTACTGTCATCATCTCTATAAACTTTCAATAAAAGATGCCTCCCCGCAAGCACCCGAACAAAGGCAGACCTGCAACTCAAACTCCAACTCCACCACCTCTTCCTCCACAGTTCGATCATGTGATGTTTCAAACAGCTGTAACTGCAGCTGTAACAACCGCTATGGCTCAAATGAATTTCGGTGATGCCAGTGGAGCTGGAATGGGAATCAACTCCAAACATGGTGAAATTCCCTCACGTGCGCAGGGGTGTACTTATAAGGATTTCATGAACTGCAAGCCGGCATTCTTTGTAACAGCCCGGAATCTCAGGTATTATTAAATTATGTTTTTTGGGGTGATTTAAGAGGGGACTCGGCGAGTTGGAGCCTAGACTCGCCGAGTAGGATCGCAGACTTGGTCGCGGGATCGCGATTGGACTCGACGAGTCCAGATATGGACTCGGCGAGTCGACGCTGTTCAGCAGAAACCCTAACCGTTCGGTTTTGGATCGTATATAACGCCTCTTAGGCCGTCATTTTCCGTCTTTTGGTCGATTGAGAAGAACCCTAATCGTTGTGGACGTCCAGAGCAGGAGAGAAAGCCATTGGAACTTGGAGGAACTTGTTAGGCAAGAAGAAGAGGAATTTGGCCAAAGGAATATCAAGGAGGATCGAGTCCTGAGGTTTGGGGGACACAGAGAGTGCGTTTTCAGGTAATACTCGGACCAATTCTGTTATTTTGATGTGTATGCGAAATTAGGGTTTATGAAACCCATTTAGTGATTAGATGGGTTATTATGTTATTACCCAAACGTTTATACCCCAGTAATAAGATGTTTAGAAGTCCAGAAAGTCCCATGATTGTATATCTCGGGACCATACGTAATTTAGAAAGCAGTTGCTCGTCTGCATGGCATGGACTCGCCGAGTTGTTCTTCAGACTCGACGAGTGGAGTTGGGGTGGCCCCGCGATTCTTCCAGGAGTAACTCGTCGGGTCGAGGAGGATACTCGACGAGTAGATAGGGAATCTCAGAGAGTTGGAGGACGTCTAGACTCGCCGAGTCGCCATGGCACTCGCCGAGTCCGGTCGAGTTGACCGTTGACCGTTGACCAGAGTTGACCTAAGTCTGACTTCTTAGGGATAGTCACACTTAGAAGAGATAAGTGTTAATGAGATATGTGATGTTATAGGGAGGTTGTAGCTCGTCGGATTGTGCACGAGTCATTTCAGGATTTACTAGCTTTCAGCTTTTACGAGGTGAGTCTTCTCACTATACTGTACCCGGAAGGGTTTGACTGTGTGACCGGAAGGTCGGATATGATATGTGATATGTATGATATATTTGGTAAGTTATTTGTTAGATGTGCTATGTATGTTATGTGGGCCGGAAGGCAATATGTTATGGGCCGGAAGGCGAATATGCTATGGGCCGGAAGGCGTGGTGATGATGACCGGAAGGTCAGGGCCTGGAAAGGCGTACGTGCGTAAGTTGTATATTGGGGAACTCACTAAGCATTTATGCTTACAGTTGTTATGAATGTGTTTCAGGTACGAGCGAGGATCGTGGGAAGGTGCCGGCGTGATCGATACACACTGAAGAATGCTTTTATGATCTTGGGATTTTGAATATTTGTATTTGACAGAATACTTAAACTATTTATGCCTTGTTTTGAATGGAAATAATTATATTTTAAAAATGAAAAATTTGTTTGAAAATTTGCGTTGTTACAATTGGTATCAGAGCCTTGGTTTGAGGGATTCGGGTGCACCTTCGGGAGTAACTGAACTCAAACCGAGGATTTGAGGAAAACTTTTTAAATAAAGGCATAAACTTTTGTAAATGGTTTTGTGGTAAGCAAGAAAGAAGCAGTATGTACGATCAGTCAGCGCCCGAACGGTAAAGATCCCCAAAATACCTTACAATATTATATGATATGAATTGTTATGCATGCTAGAAGACTAGGTATCCATGATAGGACTAGGGTGGCCTGATTTGTGATGCCTTAGTCTAGGGAAGTTTGCCTATATGAGATGCGTTGCTAGTATGCGGGTAGATAGTGCATATCAGAAGTAGAGTACTCACTATCCGGAGTTTGGGGAGGAAGACTTGGGATGAACGCTGATGCGGTGTGGTCGGTAGTATTGGGCCCGTACTACCGAGGACACCGGGTCAGTGGGAGACCCAAGTAAGAATCCCTGGATATCGGGGACTGAGTAGGGTTGCGTATCGAGTACAATTATACTCGGTGGAGTCTCTGATAGTTTTATGTTGTATTTCAGAGACATCATGGTTAGACCACGCCACGGAGCGAGTACGAGCGGTGTGAGTGACGAGGATATTCGTCAGATGATTCACGAGGAGGTGGCGGCAGCGATCCGGGCTGAGATCCCGGAGATGTTTGGGTCTATTAAGACCACCCTGATGGAGACATTTGATGAGCGGTACGCCGCATTGACTGAGGCTGCAACCGCTGCAGCTACCGCAGCTGTGGCCGCTGCTAGGCCACAGGGGGGTGACTCGTTGCTGTTCCGAGAGTTCAGCAACACGAAGCCACCAGAGTTCGATGGGACGCAGGATCCGATTGCTGCGATGAGGTGGATCGCGGATATAGAGGGGTGCTTCTATACTTGTTCATGCCCGGAGCACCTGAGGGTACGGTTCGCATTGAACCAGCTCCGTCTGGGAGCGAAGGACTGGTGGAAGTTCGTGACGGCGAACTTCACTTTGGCAGAAACTATGGCAGTGACATGGGAGGGGTTCACTACCATGTTCAGGGATGAGTACGTTCCCCCGGTGGAGCGGGAACGATTGGTTCAGGAGTTCTTAACCCTCAAGCAGGGTATTGACTCCGTGGCGGCGATCACGTGGAAGTTTCATGAGAGGGCGATGTTTTGCCCCGAGCTGGTGACCACAGAGCAGGCTCGGATGAGCCGGTACTTGGGTGTCCTGAGGAGGGAGATCCGGGAGTTTGTGTCAAACTCCACTTACCATACTTTTACGGAGCTTCAGGCGAATGCCCGGAAGCGTGAGATCGAGTTGGAGACTCAGGCCAGGGAGGAGGCCGAGTCTCAGCAGGCGGACCGGCGGCCGGCTCAGTCTCAACCGGCAACCAAGCGGATCAAGTCCGCCGATTCGAGGACGGGAGGTTCGAAGAGCCGCACTTGCGGAAAGTGCGGCAAGGGTCACGATGGGGCGTGTCGAGCCGGTGCTTGCTACAAGTGCGGCAAGGAGGGGCACATTGCTAGGGAGTGCCCCAAGGGGTTTATGGTTTGCTTTCATTGCAACCAGACCGGCCATCGAAAGGCCGAGTGTCCGCAGCTTCGTCAGGGATCTGCACCTATTGTTAGGACTACTGAGACTCGACCGGTGAAGGTCGAGGCCCCAAGGGCTCGTGGGAGAGCCTTTCAGCTGACTGCGGAAGAGGTCCGCGCTGCGCCCGATGTCGTGGCAGGTATGTTGTAATTCATGTATTTATTTTAATGTCGAGATGTTATGCTTATGTTATTGTATGCGTAGGTACTTTCCTTGTGAACTCTGTGCCTGCCTTAGTGTTATTTGACTCGGGTGCGAGTAGGTCCTTTGTGTCCTTAGCCTTTAGTCAGCATATCAGCGCTAGTTGTGAGTCGTTGAGTCGACCCTTGAGAGTTTCCATAGCTGACGAGAAAGTGATTTGTGCCACGGAGGTTCTACGGGAATGTGTACTAGAGATTTTCGGGGTTGAATTCCCGATTGACCTGATTCCTATCGCGATGGGTGATGTCTGTATCATCGTAGGCATGGACTGGTTGAGCCGATTCGGCGCTGTCATCGACTGTGAGCGTCAGCTGGTGACTATACGAGACCATAGTGGGGGAGTTCTTTCGGTGTACGGCGAGGGTACCCGTTCGGGATCAGCTTTTTGTTCGGCCGCTAGGGCGAGGCAGTGTCTACAGCAGGGCTGTAAGGGTTTTATGGCGTATGTGATGGATACGCGGGAGGTTTCCGAGAGACCGAAGTCAGTTGAGGAGGTCCCTGTGGTGCGTGAGTTTCCAGATGTTTTTCCCGAGGAGCTGCCGGGAGTACCTCCTGTGAGGCAAGTAGAGTTTGGTATCGATCTGGTTCCGGGGGCCGCGCCTATTGCTAAGGTGCCTTATCGTCTTGCACCTCCAGAGATGCAAGAGTTGTCCTCGCAGCTCCAGGAGTTGCTGGGGAAGGGATTCATTCGGCCGAGCAGCTCGCCGCGGGGAGCACCTATTCTGTTCGTCAAGAAGAAGGATGGTTCACACCGGATGTGCATTGATTACCGGGAGTTGAACAAGTTGACGGTCAAGAACCGTTACCCGTTGCCGAGGATCGATGATTTATTCGATCAGTTGCAGGGAGCATCTTGGTTTTCCAAGATCGATCTGAGGTCAGGGTACCATCAGGTGAGAGTGCGGGACGAGGATGTCCAGAAGACAGCGGTTAGAACGCGATATGGGCATTATGAGTTTGTGGTGATGCCTTTCGGGCTCACCAATGCCCCGGCTGTGTTCATGGATCTCATGAACAGGGTATGCAGGCCGATGTTGGATCGGTCAGTGATTGTATTTATCGACGACATTCTGGTGTATTCGAGATCTAGAGAGCAGCATGAGGAGCATTTGAGGGAGGTCCTTGAGGTATTGAGGTCGGAGAAGCTTTATGCAAAGTTCTCCAAATGTGACTTCTGGTTGCGGGAGGTCCAATTTCTAGGACATGTTGTTAATCAGAAAGGGATATTGGTCGATCCGGCCAAGGTTGAGGCGGTGATGAGTTGGGAGGTGCCGAAGTCACCCTCTGAGATCAGGAGCTTCCTCGGGTTGGCAGGGTATTATCGGAGATTCATTAAGGATTTCTCCAAGATCGCAGTGCCGCTCACCAGATTGACTCGGAAGGGTGTTGCATTCTCATGGGGGCCCGAGCAGCAGACCTCCTTTGAGACACTTCGCCAGAGGTTGTGCGAAGCCCCGGTATTAGCTCTCCCAGAAGGGATGGAGGATTTTGTGGTGTATTGCGACGCATCGATTTCGGGACTGGGTGCAGTGTTGATGCAGAGGGGTCATGTGATAGCGTATGCGTCGAGGCAGCTGAAGCCTCATGAGGCGAGATATCCCACACATGATTTAGAGTTGGGGGCAGTAGTGTTCGCTCTCAAGATTTGGCGTCACTACCTGTATGGGGTTCGATGTACGATATATACGGACCATAAGAGCTTGAAGTATTTGATGGATCAGCCCAACCTAAATATGCGTCAGAGGAGGTGGTTGGATGTGGTCAAGGATTATGATTGTGAGATCCTGTACCACCCAGGTAAGGCTAATGTGGTAGCCGACGCGTTGAGCCGCAAGGCGGAGAGCACTCCATTGCGAGATGTATGCTTGAGACTGACTGTGATGACTCCTGTATTGGATGCTATTCGTGGGGCGCAGGCCGAAGCTGTGCGACCAGAAATGCAGAAGAAAGAGCGGGTTGTGGGGTTTATTTCAGAGTTCGTTAAGGATGGGCGAGGGCTTATGACATTTCAGGGTCGGATTTGGGTACCGTTTGTGGGCGGTATGCGTATTACTTTGATGGAAGAGGCTCATAGATCGAAATTCTCGATCCATCCCGGTGCTACGAAGATGTATTTGGACCTGAGGAAAGAGTATTGGTGGCCCTGTATGAAGAGGGACGTTGCATGGTTCATCGAGAGGTGCTTGACCTGTCGTAGGGTTAAGGCCGAGCACCAGAGACCGCATGGCAAGTTACAGCCATTGGAGATCCCCGAATGGAAGTGGGAACAAATCACTATGGATTTCATCACCAAATTGCCGAGGACTGCCAAGGGAGTTGATGCAATTTGGGTGATTGTGGATAGGTTGACGAAGAGTGCACACTTCCTTGCCATCAGTGAGAGTTCTTCAGCGGAGAAGTTGGCGGAGATATATGTAAGAGAGGTGGTATCTCGGCATGGGGTGCCGATCTCGATTGTTTCAGACCGTGATGTGCGTTTCACTTCCAGGTTCTGGAAGAAGTTTCATGAGGAGCTGGGTACCAAATTGCATTTTAGTACCGCATACCATCCCCAGACAGACGGTCAGAGCGAGCGGACGATTCAGACGCTGGAGGACATGCTTCGAGCGTGTGTGTTAGACTTCGGGGGTAGCTGGGATGCATATTTACCCTTAGCATAATTTTCCTACAACAACAGCCATCATTCGAGCATTGGTATGCCACCTTTTGAGCTGTTGTATGGTAGGAGGTGTCGGACCCCCATTTGCTGGGGAGAGGTGGGACAGAGAGTGATGGGCAGCACAGAGATCGTGCTTCAGACGACAGAGCAGATTCAGCAGGTTAGACAGAGGTTATTGACCGCCCAGAGCCGACAGAAGAGTTATGCAGACAGGCGCCGATCCGAGCTTGAGTTTCAAGTCGGCGACTTCGTTCTCCTGAAGGTCTCTCCTTGGAAAGGAGTGATTCGATTCAGGAAAAGGGGCAAATTGGGGCCCCGGTATATTGGGCCATTTCGTGTGATTGCAAGGATAGGCCGGGTAGCCTATCGGTTGGAGTTGCCAGCAGAGTTGGGACAGATCCACGACACTTTTCATGTGTCGCAATTGAGGAAGTGCATAGCCGATGAGTCGGCAGTGGTTCCATTGGAGGATATTCAGGTGGATGCGAGCCTGAATTACGCGGAGAGACCAGTGGCTATCAGGGATCGGAAGATCAAGGTTCTGAGGAACAAGGAGGTACCCCTGGTATTGGTACAATGGCAACACCGTAAGGGATCGGAAATGACTTGGGAGCCGGAACGTGAGATGCGGGAGCAGCATCCGGAACTATTTTCAGAATGAGACTTCGAGGGCGAAGTCTAATCCTAGCGAGGGAGAGTTGTAACAGCCCGAAACCTCAGGTATTATTAAATTATGTTTTTTGGGGTGATTTAAGAGGGGACTCGGCGAGTTGGAGCCTAGACTCGCCGAGTAGGATCGTAGACTTGGTCGCGGGATCGCGACTGGACTCGACGAGTCCAGATATGGACTCGGCGAGTCGACGCTGTTCAGCAGAAACCCTAACCGTTCGGTTTTGGATCGTATATAACGCCTCTTAGGCCGTCATTTTCCGTCTTTTGGTCGATTGAGAAGAACCCTAATCGTTGTGGACGTCCAGAGCAGGAGAGAAAGCCATTGGAACTTGGAGGAACTTGTTAGGCAAGAAGAAGAGGAATTTGGCCAAAGGAATATCAAGGAGGATCAAGTCCTGAGGTTTGGGGGACACAGAGAGTGCGTTTTCAGGTAATACTCGGACCAATTCTGTTATTTTGATGTGTATGCGAAATTAGGGTTTGTGAAACCCATTTAGTGATTAGATGGGTTATTATGTTATTACCCAAACGTTTATACCCCAGTAATAAGATGTTTAGAAGTCCAGAAAGTCCCATGATTGTATATCTCGGGACCATACGTAATTTAGAAAGCAGTTGCTCGTCTGCATGGCATGGACTCGCCGAGTTGTTCTTCAGACTCGGCGAGTAGCTTGAAGATGTACTGGGACTCGCCGAGTTGTTCTTCAGACTCGACGAGTGGAGTTGGGGTGGCCCCGCGATTCTTCCAGGAGTAAGTCGTCGGGTCGAGGAGGATACTCGACGAGTAGATAGGGAATCTCAGAGAGTTGGAGGACGTCTAGACTCGCCGAGTCGCCATGGCACTCGCCGAGTCCGGTCGAGTTGACCGTTGACCGTTGACCAGAGTTGACCTAAGTCTGACTTCTTAGGGATAGTCACACTTAGAAGAGATAAGTGTTAATGAGATATGTGATGTTATAGGGAGGTTGTAGCTCGTCGGATTGTGCACGAGTCATTTCAGGATTTACTAGCTTTCAGCTTTTACGAGGTGAGTCTTCTCACTATACTGTACCCGGAAGGGTTTGACTGTGTGACCGGAAGGTCGGATATGATATGTGATATGTATGATATATGTGGTAAGTTATTTGTTAGATGTGATATGTATGTTATGTGGGCCGGAAGGCAATATGTTATGGGCCGGAAGGCGAATATGCTATGGGCCGGAAGGCGTGGTGATGATGACCGGAAGGTCAGGGCCTGGAAAGGCGTATGTGCGTAAGTTGTATATTGGGGAACTCACTAAGCATTTATGCTTACAGTTGTTATGAATGTGTTTTAGGTACGAGCGAGGACCGTGGGAAGGCGCCGGCGTGATCGATACACACTGAAGAATGCTTTTATGATCTTGGGATTTTGAATATTTGTATTTGACAGAATACTTAAACTATTTATGCCTTGTTTTGAATGGAAATAATTATATTTTAAAAATGAAAAATTTGTTTGAAAATTTGCGTTGTTACAATCTTCAATGGGACCGGAGGGATCCTCGCTTTGTCCGAATGGATCGAAAGAACTGAAGCTGTCTTCGAAATGTGCTCATGCCCCGAAGAAAGCAAAATAAAGTTCGCTGCTGCCACTTTGACCGAAAAGGCCTTGACATGGTGGAAAGGCCATGTCAAATCACTCTCCTTGGTGACAGCCAACGCCATGGGCTGGGACACACTGAAGGACCTATTGATGAGGGAGTACTGCCCTAGATGCAAAGTTCAGAAACTCGAAGAAGAACTTTGGAACCTCAAGATGAAGGGGACCGACATAATAGCTTATACTGCCAGATTCAGCGACCTGGTAGCTATGTGTCCTAAAATGATCCCTACTGAAAGCAAGAAGATAGAACAATACATCTGGGGTTTAGTACCCCCGTATCGAGGGACGGTGTTAGCATCACACCCTACGACCTTTGACAGCGCCAAAGAATTGGCCCAAAGGTTGATTGATCATGAAACTCCCTCCACCCCATCAACAACCACGGAGATTACCACTGCACCACCCAAATCATCTGACAACAAGAGGAAGCATTGGGATCAGAAGAAGGGCATGAAAACTCAATCCTCTTCCAAAAACCAATAGATGGTGGCCGTTCATGCTTCCACCACTCCTGCTACCCCTGTACCAGCCAAATCCTATGCTGGAAACCTACCCAAGTGCCCCAAGTGCCCCTTCCATCATAACGGCCCCTGCCATGAATTGCATTGCACGAACTGCGACCGGAAGGGCCATACCGTCCGGTTTTGCAGATCCCAACCCAAACCCATTTCTCAGATCCCCGGGTCGGGTGTCAGCCAGGCCTATTATGGTTGTGGCGAAGTGGGGCATTTCAAGAAAAACTGCCCGAAAGTTGGGAATGCGGGAGGAACAGGGAGACTACTTGCTATTGGCCACAATGAAGCAGTAGCATACCCCACAGTAGTCACGGGTACATTCCTTTTCAATAACTCTTATGCTTGTATCTTATTCGATAGTGGTGCAGAAAGAAGCTTCATAAACCAAAACTTTAAACACTTACTTAAGCAATCCCCACAACCCTTAAAAGAAACATTTGTCGTAGAAATGGCTAACGGAAAGACAGAGAGTTCTAACGAGATCTACATAGGCTATACCCTCACGCTAGACGATCATTCGTTCCTAATCGATCTCATACCAGTATTGATTAAGAGTTTCGATGTCATTGTGGGCATGGACTGGTTGAGTCTCCATCGTGCTGATATCCTATGCTTCGATAAAGCAATCCGTCTAAACCTACCGAATAACGAAACCCTGTTAATCTACGGAGACAACCCCAGTACGAGCCTTCGCATCATCTCGAGCATTCAAGCCCAGAAGTACTTGCGCAAGGAATATCGCACATTCCTTGCACACGCTGTCGACACGAGCCAGAAAGCGAAAGATCTAAAAGACTTCCCCATAGTATGCGACTTCCCCGACATTTTTCCAGAGGAATTTCCAGGTTTACCTCCCCAACGTCAGGTTAAGTTCAGGATCGATTTAATTCCAGGAGCTACCCCCGTAGCCAAATCACCCTATCGTCTAGCGCCTGTCGAGATGCAAGAACTGTCCGGTCAACTTAACGAGCTGCTCAGCAAGGGATTTATAAGACCGAGCTTCTCACCCTAGGGAGCACCGGTCTTGTTCATAAAGAAGAAGGATGGATCGTTCCGTATGTGCATCAATTACAGAGAACTCAACAAGCTGACGATCAAAAATCGCTACCCTCTTCCCCGCATAGAAGACCTATTTGACCAACTGCAAGGGGCGAGTTACTTTTCCATGATTGACCTTAGGTCCGGGTATCACCAGTTACGAGTGCTTGAGGAAGATGTCCCAAAAACAGCTTTCCGAACTCGTTACGGACACTACGAGTTTGTAGTGAAGCCCTTCGGGCTGACCAACGCACCCGCAGTATTCATGGACTTAATGAATAGGGTGTGCCATCCCTACTTGGATCAGTTCGTCATTGTCTTCATTGATGACATACTTGTCTACTCTCAGAGTAAGAAGGAGCATAGCAATCATCTACGACGAGTCTTAGAAACCCTACGATCGGAGAAGTTATATGTGAAGTCCTCCAAGTGCGAATTCTGGATCCGAAGAGTCGAATTCTTAGGACACGTGGTTAGTGAGGAAGGAATCCACGTGGACCCATCCAAGATTAAAGCTATTAAGAACTGGTCAGCACCGAAGACGCCTACAAAAATTCGTCAATTTCTAGGCCTCGCTGGCTACTACCGCAGATTCATTCAGAACTTATCTAGGATCGTGAATCCCCTTACTGTTGGATTAGTGTCTAAGTCCATAACTAATTTGGTATGTACTTGACCCGATGGTGCATGGTCCTTTTGGGTTGCCTTCACCAAAGCAACTTGATAGGATGAATTATGGAGAGAAAGGATTAAATATGATTTATTAATATATTATGAGAATAATATATTAAAGGAGAAATCATATTGTTTAATTAATATTAGTCAAGAATTAATGAGTAATTAGTTTTGTGACTAAAAGAGATTAATTAAACTTAAGGGACTGGAATTGTAATTATAAGATAATTGCAATTTGGGCCATGGATTGCCTTTTATTATAAGGTGGACGAATTCTATGGGGGAAGCCCATATGAAGTCGTCCAAGGCTTTAAGAAAGGGCTCCATGGGTTGCTTAGGGCTTAAGCAACCAAATTAGGGTTTCCTTGTTAGATAACCCTAATAGCATTACTATATAAAGACCCCTTATGCCTCAAAAACGTAGACAAGCAACCTTCTAGGGTTTCACACGTTTTTGGGCAGCCTCTAACCTCTTTCCTCTTCATCCTCTTGCTTATGGTGTTTGTGAAGCATTAGAGGAGTGACACTTGTGACTCTAAGCCTTCCAAAGTCAATTCAAAGGAGGAATTGGGATTGTTATTGCTACATAACAATCAAGCATGTACAATAGAGAAACCTAGATCCAAGCATTAGGGTTTGTATGAGCACATAGGATGTCTTATGACCAAAACCCATCAGTGGTATCAGAGCCTTGATTGGTTTCTATTGTATTGATGCTTGTTGTAACTGAAAAATTCGATTTTTTGCATTCTGGAGGCTGGACTCGCCGAGTCCATAGCTGAACTCGCCGAGTCCAAGGTGACTCGACGAGTCCAAGCCTGACTCGACGAGTCAGCTCGTCAGATGGAGGGTACTTCGGGATTTCTTGTTGTTTTTGCTTATGGATAGTTACCTTATCATGTTAGATCAATATTAATCCGATTATATGATATATTTGACTATATTTTTGATCTAATTGAAGATATTTATCAATTAATAAGATAATTGTTTCCTTATAAGATAATTGATTAATTATTTTGACTAAATTGATAAATTGTTTTGCAAGAAATCATTGAATAAATCAAATATGGATAATTATGTGATTAAATGTTAATTTGAATTATTTATTATTTGATCCTTGTTGTTATGAAAAGTTTCATGTTTTTCCCTTTAGGTTTTATAGTTTAAATTTGAACCCAAAAGTTTTGTTGTTTTGAAATTTAAATAGTTAAAACACTAATGTTTTGAAAAAGGTTTCAAAACTTGCCCTCAAGTTTTGGAATTTAAATTTTGATTAAATGGTTTAATTTTGATGTATATTTAAATTCTAAATCCTAATGTTTTGAAATGTTTCAAAAACTTCCCCTCAAGTTTTGGAATTTAAAAGTTGATTAAAAGTTTAATTAGGAATGTTAAATTCTAAAACCCTAGTATTGTTTTGAAAAGATTCAAATCACACCCTTATGGTTTTATTAATTAATTAAGGTGTATAATTAAAAGAAGTTTAATAAATCCATAAAAGTTTAGGTTTACAATTTAATTGAATTAAAAGTATAATTGTTAAATTAGACCACATAGTATTTTAAAAGTGTTAAAATACACCCTATACTATATATATAACATTAAAAGTCTAACATTATATATATGTATGAGTAAAAGTCAGTCTTACCGTTAGTAGGCCTCATTCACGAAGCTGGTCTATAAGGGGTGTTTAAGGAAATTGCCTATAAAATGGCGATTGAATGGGTATCCACTCTTACCCACCGCACTCTTGACTAGTGGAGGGTCGTTAGCCGTACGGGTAGGATAGGACGAAACCTTCCATTATAAGTATAATGAATTACTAAAGTAACTAAATGTTTTCAAAAAAATTCCCAATCTTAGTTACTTAGGCAAAAGTGAATTGATGCAATTCCATGAAATTACACTTTGTGCCCTTGCGAAGACGTTAGTGGAGCGTGTGTGGTTAACCGGCACACTAAATGGGTCTAAGCAAAGGTAGCAAAGGGTGACTCAATGTTTGTCATAGTTCGGTGGAGCGTGTGTGGTTTACCGGCACATCGAATAGATGACTGTAACATGTGAGGGCACCATGTAGTTTGCATGGTTATTCACACCCGCTTTGTGATCCTCGACATCCCAGTCACAAACAAGAGGGGCATATCGAGATATAAACATGCCATTGAAAGTTCAATGTATCTCAAAGGATCTAGGAGTTTTCATAGATTTAAAACTTAAATTTCTTTTTCGTTTTTCATGGTGGAAATTAGTGAATCGTCATTCACTTACCTTGGAATATTCTGCAACTAGATTACGACATCCCTTTTCTAGGTTGTAGCGTATTGTGTTGGGTCCTAGCCTTGGAATTTCATTTGGCTGATCTACTAAGGACTCAATCAATCAACTAACTTGAATTTGTTTTTCTCCCGTTTTGTAGATGTCAAAGTTCGACAACTATGGTCTTCCCAAATCCCGTGGAACAAGCATTCCACATGAAGATGGTATTCCACGATTCAATCGAGGAACGAGAAATCATGCTTCACTTCCTCCTCCTCCTCCTATTGTTCTCCCCAACCCACAAGATCGAAGAATTGAAAGGTTCAATATCACTAAAGCCCTATTAGAAATGAAACAGGAAGATGGTAAACCCGTGTGTGCCCACGTTCTAGGAATGAAATCAGACATTGATAGGTTGATAATGTTGGGTGTGTCATTCCCGAATGGTTTGGCTGTGAATTGGGTTTTGCAGTCACTTCCAGAATCATATAATGAGTTCAAAAGAAAGTATTATATGATGGATCATGACGACGACCTCATTGACCTAACTTACATGCTCATTGCTGCTGAATCAGAAATGATTTGGCGAAGCAATGGAGCGTATTTGTTGGGAGAGTCAACCGACCATACTTCCGAGGACGTTCTAGGAGAACCGACCTGCGTTTGCTGCCAAAAGAAAGGGCGTTGGATACAAGTCTGCCCAAAGAGCCTGAAGAGTCCAGAAGATGGGAGAGTCAATGAGTATGGTTGCGCTTCAGGTAAAATCCACTATCTAACTCCATTAAGTTCCTATTCATTAATTCTTAATACATAATGTAATAAGATTGCATTTGAATGTTTTACAGGATCGGTGAAAAGAAAGGAAGCTTGGTGAAAGAGCAAGATGAATCTAATCACAAGGAATGGATCTTGATCGCATGGACTTGAAGATTAGATTTTGATCTTAGATAGTTATGATAGAGTTGTTAGAAAAATTTTCTTTTGAAATACATAGTTTTCAATGGATTTTGCATTGTAAGGACAAATGTTTTCCGCTGCTTTTATAAATAAAATAAATTTTCGTTTGACTTATTTATTTGTTTATTTCTTGCAATGAAATCGTTATGAAAATTGGTGTTTGCATACTTCTACAACAAATGGATTTGCTTCTTATTATATTATGGAAAGTCGAGAATTTACCAAATAGGGAGAGTTTCTCATCGCCCAAGTTTCAATTGGACAGAAACTTGGAATCATGCAACGTGGATGCACGATGAATGAGAAATTTCGTATTTGGAAATTAGACTAATTCATTGACAAAGTGTCAAGTGAAGGACTAGGAGATCGAATACACAAAGTTGCGTGTTGATCAAAGTCCACCATAAGAGTAACAATAATATTCGTCATGATTTACTAAAGGTTTAGTAAATATGATTATACTTACAAGATTAAGTGTAATTCTAAATTGATTAAAGGGTTTAGATCAATAGCAGAACGAATAAGAAGAATCAAGTAGGCAGAAAGATAAAAGTTACTCCATTCTAAGATGAAGGGAGAGTACCTTTTATGCTTTATGATAGGTCTTAATGATTAATAACCATATCTCAATTGATCCTCTAAGTGAGTCTTAGTACAATTGTATGTCCAAGAAGAGGAATCAAAGATTGAAGAAATGGTAAAATCAAGAAGTCAATCATACTTCGTTCCAAAACAAGTCTTAGAGTTAAGATTGTGACAATGAGTGAAAAAGAAGGTTTAAAACATTCATTAAATGTGGTAAGTTGTGATGTCTTAGATAAGACAAAGACCAACTAGGACCAATTTATGAAGTTTTTTTGATAAAAGCTACACTAACTCTTGAATATTTATTTGTCAAGAAATGTTTTGACAAGAGAATCTTATATGTCAAGGAGTCAGTGGGAGTCTTAATGGTCTTGAAAGGTTTCAAGAACAAATCAAATAAACCTTATCGATCATCCCTAGCACACGAGTTAAGGTTTACAATCTATCATGATGACATTATTTTGATTCTGTGCCAATCCAATCGAGTTAATTATGCATGAGAGTTCTATGAGTTCTCATTTTGAACGCATAAAAGGCAAAGCACCTTAATCAATGAAAGGTACATTGATAAGAAAAGGTGAGCCGCTTAACTACTTGGAAGACATGGTGGGCAACTGTGCTACCATAAGGCAAGAAATCAAGATTAAGAAAGCTCGGTCCATATGAGTTTGAATTTGTCATAAACTTTGGTTTTAACAAATTCACATGGATAGGAACACATACACCGCTCAAATCTAAGTGTCATAAGATTTCCTCCTTCATGAAAATGATTGTGAAGAAATGCTTTCACTAAGAGAGATTTTAAGAAGATAGTGATTGTAAAATTGCATTCTCAAATTCAATCATGGTTACGGCATCCCTTTCCATAATTTGAATTGTGAGGTTTGGAAATTAGTCTTAATTGTTTAGACACACATATGAACTATCGAAGGCAAAGGTGTATAAGTTCAAGAAGCATTGATAAAGGATTATCAAAGCACTAAGTATTAGAAACATGAACTTAAGAAATTCAATAAGTATTGTTTTCTGAAAGTTAAGATGTTTATGAATACATGTCGAAGCTAGTGGGAGCATAAGTGTTATGTTTTATAATATAATCATCATGATAGTGGGAGCATAAATGTTATGATTATTAAGGAAAGTATTGCAAGGTTAGCAATATTAATTATAGAAAACAAGAGTCATACTTTGCAAAGTTGTAAGAGTTGAAAGGTTGTTTTGCTATAATTAAGGGAGAGAATATTATGCTTCATTTCAAATCTAAAGGATTAGGTTGAGAAATGTTAATAAATTTAGTCAAAGGTACATAGTGTGTTCTTAAAATTTCGATTATGATTACAGCATCCCTTTTCACAATTCGAATTTTGAGAACATAGCAAATAAAACATTATGCGTCGTGTCCCATACGCTTCGGGTATAGGATCGATTGCAAATGCTTACTGTTTGACCATTCTAAAATTTTCCAAATGTCGAGCGCATTTAGAGGGAAAAGGGACTAGAATTGGTTTTGACTAAAAACAATTAAACAACTATCAAAGGACAACCCAAAGTTCGACGAGGATTGGTCGCTTGTGAATAGTTGGAAGTATAGTATTGGAAAATATGGAAATGTTTCCATATTGGATGGACCATATCGACATCATTACGAATAGATAAGATTCTATTAAGAATGAGTTGTCATATGGAACATATGGAAGTGTGTCCATATTGGGAATTGAATATTGAGAAATCTATGATTAGATTAGAAACTTCTATGCAAAAGGATGTTCAAAGAATGTACTTTGAGTGAGAGACATCACGTCTATGGAATTGTCTTGTAACAATCTCTGATAGAGGACTTTGTAATATCATTGGCAATAGTCTTTGTGACTTTGGTGCAGTAACATTACGAAAGGATAAGTTGCATAGAATATTAGAATCTAGCATATTCTATAAGTAGCAAGAATTTGATATTCTTTAACTTATGGAAAAAGGATTTGGAGTGGAGAAATGAGAATGATTGGAAATGTGTTCAATATGATCTATTTCACAAAATAAGAACCATAGGTAAACATTGTGTGCATGCTAGGAGCATGGGACAAGTGTTGTAATTCAAGTAAGAAGTTGATTAACCGAAACGACAAATAATGAGTAATCAATATGGTGATAAATAAAAGGTGTTTTATTTATGCTCAAAGCGTTGAGGCCATATGGGATTAGTATTATTCTTGTGTTTCACATTTGCATGTTTTGACTTCCAGAATAATTGAGTTTATTAAGAATAATCGAATTATTCGAACGGGCCACAGTCATTCATATGTTGGAAGTAGATATGAATGAAGACTGTCGTGAATTGGTGTGTGGAGTGTCTAGAAAAGTATTAGACATAAGCAAATGTTTGCTGCAACGTTCATGAGTGCTTATGAATATGATTTGAGCATTGGATTAAACCCACGCTCACTTGGATCACTCCATGAATTGTATCACGAGTGATTGGTGAGACGATAACATCTTATATTCTTGAAACCGAGATGTGTGAGTTGTATCTTGCGAATCGGTTGCACATTGATAATATGTAAACGCACTAGTAACTTGGTGTTATAAAACATATTGTTGTGTGTGATTTGGTTAGTGAGTGCAAGCAAGCATTGTATCAAAGTTTATCCATTCCTTTTATTCAAAGTAGGATAAAAGCGATATCTTTGGGCCCCTCGATGGTTTAGTGATGACAAACGTAAACGCTCGGCCGGGCTAGGGCTAATTTGATTTGTTCAATTAGTCAGACATCATAAATCGGAAATCGAGATATAGTACAAAGAGAATGATTTGAAATCATATCTCATATGATATCTAGAATGGAGGAATATATGATCCCTTATCTAAGGACATGCGTATCTGATAGGATCAGAGTTGACAGCGGCTTTGGAAAGCTACGATTGCAGATCGGGATCCGAAGTCATACGCAGAATAGTTATTAGACTTATCCAAGTGGGAGACTGTTGGATTAGTGTCTAAGTCCATAACTAATTTGGTATGTACTTGACCCGATGGTGCATGGTCCTTTTGGGTTGCCTTCACCAAAGCAACTTGATAGGATGAATTATGGAGAGAAAGGATTAAATATGATTTATTAATATATTATGAGAATAATATATTAAAGGAGAAATCATATTGTTTAATTAATATTAGTCAAGAATTAATTAGTAATTAGTTTTGTGACTAAAAGAGATTAATTAAACTTAAGGGACTGGAATTGTAATTATAAGATAATTGCAATTTGGGCCATGGATTGCCTTTTATTATAAGGTGGACGAATTCTATGGGGGAAGCCCATATGAAGTCGTCCAAGGCTTTAAGAAAGGGCTCCATGGGTTGCTTAGGGCTTAAGCAACCAAATTAGGGTTTCCTTGTTAGATAACCCTAATAGCCTTACTATATAAAGACCCCTTATGCCTCAAAAACATAGACAAGCAACCTTCTAGGGTTTCACACATTTTTGGGCAGCCTCTAACCTCTTTCCTCTTCATCCTCTTGCTTATGGTGTTTGTGAACCATTAGAGGAGTGACACTTGTGACTCTAAGCCTTCCAAAGTCAATTCAAAGGAGGAATTGGGATTGTTATTGCTACATAACAATCAAGCATGTACAATAGAGAAACCTAGATCCAAGCATTAGGGTTTGTATGAGCACATAGGATGTCTTATGACCAAAACCCATCACTTACCACATTGACCTAGAAGGGCATGACCTTTGACTGGGGAGAGAAACAGGAAAATGCATTCCAGACCTTGAAACGAGCCTTGTGCACCGCACCAATACTGTCCCTCCCTGAGGGGACACAAGATTTTGTAGTATACTGTGATGCGTCCAATTAGGGGCTCGGTTGTGTCCTAATGCAACGAGGTAAGGTCATCACCTATGCCTCGAGACAGCTGAAGACACACGAGGTCAACTACACCACGCACGACCTCGAATTAGGAGCGGTCGTATTCGCTCTAAAGATCTGGAGACACTATGTGTATGGTACGAAGAACACGATATACACTGACCACAACAGCCTCCAACATATACTGAACCAGAAGGAGCTCAATATGAGACAACGACGGTGGGTGGAGCTACTCAATGATTACGATTGTGAGATTCGTTATCATCCGGGAAAAGCTAATGTAGTAGCAGACGCCCTAAGTCGAAAAGAATATCATGGTCGAATAGTCAAGACATTAACAATGGCTATCCATTGACATCTATCTGCACAGATTAAGGAGGCTCATCTCGAAGCTTTGAAACCTGAGAATGTGGCGGGAGAATCCCTACGTGGAATGGATAAGAACTTAGAAGTCATGGGTAACGGGGCCTTATATCTCATGGACCGAATATGGACACCGCGACACGGTGGCTTTAGAGACTTGGTTATGAAGGAAGCCCACAACACACGATATTTCGTTCACCCGGGTTCAGATAAGATGTATCTGGACCTCAAGAAGTCATATTGGTGGCCTAACATGAAAGCAGAGATTGCTACCTTCGTGATTAAATGCCTTACTTGCGCGAAGGTCAAGGTCGAATACCAGAAACCATCAGGTCTACTACAGCAACCTGAGATACCTTAATGGAAGTAGGAGTGAAGCACTATAGATTTCATAACCAAGCTACCCAAGACAACAGGTGGGATTGATACCATATGGGTCATCGTCGACAGATTGACCAAGTCCGCGCACTTCCTACCCATCAAGGAAACAGATAGGATGGAGAAACTCACAAGAACGTACATTAAGGAGATCGTACGACTGCATGGTGTCCCTATATCTATAATCTCCAATAGAGATAGTAGGTTCACTTCGACATTTTGGCAATCATTACAAACCGCCTTAGGGACGAGGTTGGACATGAGTACAGCCTACCACCCGTAGACAGATGGACAAAGTGAGAGGACTATCCAAACCCTGGAGGATATGTTGCGAGCCTATGTGATCGACTTTGGTAAGGCGTGGGATACCCACTTACCCCTTGTCGAGTTTTCCTACAACAACAGCTATCACACGAGCATCAAATCAGCTCCATTCGAAGCCCTTTACGGCCGAAAGTGTAGATCCCCTCTATGCTGGGCTGAAGTGGGTGACACTCAGCTAGCTAAAGGACGAGTTCCTGACAGCGCTCTCATGGGACCGGAAATCATTCGAGAAATGACCAAGAAGATTGTGCAGATTCGCGAACGATTAAAAGCCGCTAGAGATCGACAGAAAAGCTACGCAGACAAACGAAGGACACCCTTGGAATTCCAGGTGGGAGACCGAGTCCTTTTGAAAGTCTCTCCCTGGAAGGGCACGATATGCTTTGGAAAGCGTGGAAAGCTGAATCCAAGGTACATAGGGCCGTTTGAGACTCTCGCCAGAATCTGCCCCGTAGCTTACAAACTCAATCTACCCCGCGAACTCGGTAACATACATCCTACCTTACACGTCTCGAACTTGAAAAAGTGCCTATTCGACGAGACTCTCGTAATCCCACTAGATGAGATCGAGATCAACAAGAGCCTCAATTTCGTGGAAGAACCTGTGGAGATTATGGACCGAGAGGTCAAACGAACAAAACAAAGCCGCATCCTAATTATGAAGGTTCGCTGGAACGCCAAACGAGGACCAGAGTTCACTTGGGAGCGCGAAGATCAAATGAAACTCAAATATCCTCATCTCTTTGCTTAGTTGTATTGTAATAACTTAGCTACTTAAATTCTAAATTTCAGGAAAAAATTTCCTCTAACGGGGGGATGATGTGACAACCTGAAATTTACTCCGTCATTGTAACCCATTTCCGCTAATAAAATAATTTTTATTATTATTTTTCATTAACATTTGGGTTAGGCAAATAAATTAATGTCTTTATTTTATTTCATAAGTGTTGAAACGAAATAAAAGCAGATGTAACACCCTCGGAATTTATTTGAGAAAATTTTTAGTTTACGATTAAGCCGGGTTACGACCATTTAATCGGGTAAAATTTTAAACTTCGTTTAACGTCGGTATTTGGTAGATTCCCACCTAGCCACAAACCATAGGGTTCACGACCATAAACTCCCAAGGAGTGGTCCAAGGGTTTATGGCCGTAAACCATAGGGTTCACGACCGTAAACTCCCAAGGAGTGGTCCAAGGACCGCAAACTCCAAGGGATTACCCCTTTTAGACCCCAATCACTTCTCAATCCATGGATTTAACCTTAGAACCCTTCTTAGTGATGTAAGACACCCTTAGGCACTCAAATACACTCCTCCCATGAGTTTACAGCTGTAAACTCATGGGGAATTGGCCCCTCAACCGCAAACTCACCTAAGGTGGGTAATTAAGGAGTAAACTCCATAGTGAGGCCTTACACTCTTTCCTTTCAACCCAATAGCCTCCTAGCACTTGACCAAAGCGTTTTTCTTCGCATTAGGATGTCTATACATGTTAAATTAGTTTTTTAATCACTAATTATATGTAAACATATCTCTTCATATGTTACTAGGGTCATAAAGTGTGTTCAAGTCTTCGCTTGACACCAAACACTCAACCGAGACTTCCATCTGATCCACCCGCTGCAGGTGAGTTCATACCCCTTAATTAACCTTTCAAATGTTTTGAAATGTTTTTATGGGGGGGGGGGGGGGGGAATACAAGTTGAATACAGCAAGTTATAGTATCAATCACATGTGATTTATAACTTGCTAACAAAAAGGATTTTTTATACTTTTAACTGCTTTGTAAACAAAACTGTTTTAAATAACTATCAAACGCATTTTATGTTAAATTGTTATTAAAATATTATCAAAATATTTTTCAACCTCTTTTATTTTAAAACTATATCTACACAAATATATTTATATAAGTAAGACTTGAAGGATTTAGGACTGATAGCTCGCATTACTTCCTGTTCTTGTTTGATTGTGGTCTGAGGGTATACAGTTATCTGTCCGACTGTCGTTGAATTCTTAGTTATATATCATATATATTTGTGTTAGATATGTAAGTCTTCACTAAATTCAATACCTTTGTAAATCAAAGGCATGCAATTCCACACTCTATTTAACTATAATAGGTATAGTTAAGACTACTGCTCATTACCCCTATCACTATTGCCACACCCCAAAACCGAGAACGGCGGAATACTTTCTGGGGTGGAGGACGTCATGTACAGTATCATAACAATTGCATAATAGTAAAAACAAGCGACAACAACCATTGAATTAATATAGTAAATTTAATTACAAGCGTGTTATGTATAGTTTTGATAGACACCAAAAGTATAACAAAATAAAAGATGAGTCTTGTATACGCTCCATCTTCTCAAAAGCTGCACCAGTACATGTCTATCTTTGACCTGCGGATACAAGTTATTTTGAAAACGAGTATCAGCATAAAGCTGGTGAGTTCATAAGAATTTAGTGTTGTTGCTTGTATAAAAGTGTTTACAATCATGTAATATAAGAGTTGTAGTTAATGTTTAGGAATAGTAGAAATCTCTAGAAAATCCTATATTTTCCATAATTGAGCATTTGTAAGTTAAATCCTTCGTGTGTGTAAAAGTATTTCCATTAAAACATTCAGTCATAAAAATAAGGTAATGAATTTCCTTCGAGTAACGTAAATGAGGAAAAGTATTGCCGGTTGGCTGTAGTAGTATTGCAAACTTCAATTAGTAATATATATTTCTTTACTTCGGGAAGTTAGCTTAGACTTTAAGTCCTAGTGTGTTAATTTGGATATGAATGTGATTTCTCATGTAACCAAACTGAATAATAATAGAGGGTCCGATGACCTTCCCGGTCATACGTAGTGTAGTGATGTAGTGCTACCTCTGGGCCTATTCGGCTCGGACTGTAGTTAACAGTCGGGATGTAATAGCGTCCGCCCTGTAAAGATCTATACATGTAGTGTTGCTTTCCTTCCGGGAAGCTTTGGTTACATGGTGTTTGCGCAGTAGAGTGCCATATAGAGGGATAGTGTGTTATACTCTGGATTAGTGTATTCTCTTGTGTTATAGTATAGTAAACTTTTAGTATAGTACATAAAGTGTTCTCTTTAACGTGCATTAACTTGTATTAGTAGTAATTATAGTGAGTATAGTAGTAATAGAGGCAACGAGCTATAGTCTTAACTATACCTATTATAGTTAAATAGAGTGTGGGATTGCATGCCTTTGATTTACAAAGGTATTGAATAAGATGAAGACTTTCATATCTAACACAAATATATATGATATATAACTAAGAAATCAACGATAGTCGGACGGATAACAATATACCCTAAGACCACAATCAAACAAGAACAGGAAATAAGGCGAGCTATCGGTCCTAAGTCCTTCAAGTCTTACTTATATAAATATATTAGTGTAGATATAGTTTAAAGAAAAGTAGTTTAAACACAGTTTGAAAATAGTTTAACAACAATCTAACCTTGAAAATGCGTTTGATAATTATTTAAAACAGTTTTATTGATAAGTAGCTAAAAGTATAGAAAGTCATTTTTAGTTGCAGGTTGTAAATCACATATGATTTAATACTAACACTTGTTGCATTTAACTTGTATCCCCCCCCCTAAAAAATGTAAAAACAGTGGAAAAGATTCATTAAGGGGTATGAACTCACCTGCAACGAGTTTAGTGGGTGAAGTTGTCGGGTAGAATGCTAGACGCCAAATGAGAATATGAACACTCACACGGATCCTATGAAACACATAGTGACACATAATGGTGTCTAATTAGTTATCTAATCACTAAATAAGTAAGTAATTACACCTTAATGCATGAAAACACTTTGTTTTATATGCTAGAAGGCTATTGGGTTGCAAGGAATTAGTGTAAGTCCTCACTATAGAGTTTACTCCTCAAATACTCACCTTAGGTGAGTTTACGGTTGAGGGACCAATTCCCCCATGAGTTTACGGCCGTAAACTCATGGGAGAAGTATATTTGTGTGCCTTAAGGTTTCTTGTATCACTAGGAAGGGTTCTAGGCTCAAATCCAAGGCATGAGGGGTGTTTAGGGTTCATATGGGGCACTCCCTTGGAGTTTGCGGTCCTTGGACCACTCCTTGGGAGTTTACGGTCGTAAACACTAGGGTTTACGGCCGTAAACCCTTTAGCACATCATTCACTTCGTGTTTTGTGGTCCTAAGCTCAATCATACAAGTTTCTAACCCAATAATCATGTTAAGGAAGGAGTTAGGGGCACCAAAACACCATTTAAGGTGTTTACGGTTCATGAATATGCATGGACCGTAAACCCATGTTTACCCTCCTAAAGGTCCAATTTTTGATTTCTAGCTTCATGAATGTATGTTTCTAAGTTAAGGACGAGTATTAGAAGAGTTTTGGAGGGATTTTGGCCTTCAAAAACCCCCTGAAGGGTGTTTACGGTTTTGGGAGGTATTCCTAAACCGTAAACTCAAGTTTTTAAGGTTTTTGAGTGATTAAATCCCGGGTTTGTATGAATGCAAAGCTAAAAAACAAGCTAGGGAGTATTACTTACGATTTTGGAGCTTGAATGAGGCGATTCTTGAATAAACCCAACTTCTAAAGAGAGAAAGTAGAGAGAGTGACTAGAGTGGCAAAAAGCTCCATCTAGTGCCCACTCACCCTTTATATAGGGGTTGGGTTTGTGACTAGGTGGGAATTTACCCGATACTGACACTAAATGGGGTTGAAATTTTTACCCGATTAAATGGTCGTAATTAAAAACTTTTTCCAACTAAACGGGAGGGAAATTCACGTGTTTTTATTTATTTCGTTACGACACTAATAAAAAAAATAAAATAAAACATTTATTGATTTGTCCACTCCAAATGTTAACGGAATCTTAATAAAAATAGAATATTCTATTAACGGAAATGGTTTATAACGACGGAATAAATTTCGGGTTGTCACAACTATGATGCTCACTATAATTACTACTATTACGAGATCATAAATGTTAAAGAGAACACTCCATACATTATACTAAAAAGTTTATTATACTATAACACAAGAGAATACACTAATCCAGAATATGACACACTAATCCTCTATACAGCACCCTACTATGTAAACACAGTGTAACCAAAGCTTCCCGGAAGGAAAGCAACCACTACATGTATAGATCTATACAGGAAGGACACTATTACATCCCGACTGCTAACTACAGTCCGAGCCGACTAGGCCCAGGGGTGACGAAACATCACTACGCTACGTATGACCGGGAAGGTCATCGGACACTCTATTACCACTCAGATTGGTTACATCAGAAACCACATTCATACCCAAGTTAACACACTAAGAATTAAAGGCTAAAAACTAACTTCCCGAAGTGAATATATATACATATATTACTAAATTAAAGTTTGCAACACTACTATATCCAGCCGACAGTAAAACTGCTGAAATAAGATATTATCCTTCCTCGTTTACTTTATATAAATGAAATCTATACCCTTATTTTCATGATTCAAAGTCTCAATGGGAAAACTTTTACATACTCAAAGGATCAAACTTACAAATATGCAAATCTGGAAAATATATGATTTTGTAGGGATTTTACTATCTTCAAACATGAATCACCGCTTTTACATTACATGATTGTAAACACTTTTATACAAGCAACGACACTAAATTCTTATGAACTCACCAGCTTTATGCTGATACTCGTTTTCAAAATAACTTGTATTCTCAGGTCAAAAATAGACAGGTACTGATGCAGCTTTTGAGAAGATGGAGCATATACAAGACCCATCTTTTATTTTTTTTATACTTTTGGTGTCTATCAAACTATACAGAACACGCTTGTATTTGCAATTACTATATTAATGCAATGGTTGTTGTCGCTTGTTTTTACTATTATGCAATTGTTATGATATTGTATATGACGTCCTCCATCCCAGAACATATTCCGCCGTTCTCGGTTTTGGGGTGTGACAAATGGAGCCATAGTTGGGTAAAGCTAGCAACTTTGAGCTTCTAAAGCTGAAGAGTGCCTAGATCTAAAGTCCAATACATCTTCAAAGGCTTAATACTCGGATTAACCTTGGAAATGGCCCAAATGTGACAAAATACAAGCTAAGAAGAGGATCTAGATGAATAACAGCCAACACATAAGCTTTATACCTCCAAACGTTCTAAAATGCTACCCAAGCTCTAGATCTACTGCCTCTTCTTGAATCACCAAGGGTTTCCTTCTTTCTTCTAGTTTCAAATCACTCAAAAATGGCAAGGAAAGCTCAACAGCACTCAATGGATGCTTAGGGCTTCGAGAGTAGGTGAGGGGAGTGATGGAGGTTGGGGTGGAGGCCTGAAATGATGTTTAAATAGGGAACCAGGTCCCGAAATTAGGGTTTCCCAACCCAGACCTGACTCGCCGAGTCAGTTTCCCCGACTTGCCGAGTCAGTCACTTAATTTGCGACACTTGACACGCTCCGACTCGTCGAGTTCTCCCCTTGGACTCGACGAGTTGACCCTTTGACCTAGGGTTTTCCTTTCCTTTCTTGGTGCTGCTGGATTAGGGGTGCTACAATTCTCCCCCACTTATCCAAGACTTCGTCCTCGAAGTCTGCTACTGCCAACTATCGTGCAATCTGCTCACCATGTCCCTACTATGTGGATACGTTTCTCACTGGGTTCGATTCTCGCAGAATCGCTTCCATCAGCTTTATGTTCGGTCATTCAGCTGCAACTAGCCCTTGCAATAAGAATCTCAAGAGCACTCTACTCACCAACAACCCTGAAAACGCTGCTCTAATCCAACCGACAACCCCCCTTGGTACTCCCCGAGTACTCATGCTGAACATCATAGGGATTTCATCCCCTCTTTCCTTATATGTTCACTGGCCTTCCCAAGGCGTCTTCCCACACCACTAAAGCCTTTCCTTCCTCTAGTAAAGATACACCTTCCGCTATCTACATTCCCAACCACTCCCAGTGTTGGCCGCTTCGCTGTTATTTGATAACTGCTTCCTTCTACTATATCTCAGTGTTGCACCCTTCCTAACGAATGGACCAGATAATCCTTCGAGTAAAAAATTTATCCCTGCAATGGTTAGACTCAGACGAGAGCTGCGCAATAGGATCAAACCTTTACCTCTGAGATTATCTAACCATGCTACAAGGATCATAACACTTCTCGGTCACTGGCTGTCCCACAACAACTTCTCTTCTCATTACTGTCCTAACTAGAGGTTTTATCGTCTCTTATCCAACTTATGGATGAATCGATACCACCCTGGTCCCAACAAATCTGATATTATTGGGTCACCGGACTCCCACTGGTTACTAAACCCTAGCTCAAACACATCAGTCACTCCCAGCGACTTCCGAAGAACTTCGGCTATCTAAAACTGCTCTATCTACACTGCCACTCTGACTCAACAAGTCTTGGGATCCTCGATCTCCTATCTTGACCGTAAGGTCTCTACCAGGTCCCACTTGTACTGCTACTCACATACGAGCCTCACCCACGGGTCTCACCCAACTATATCTTGGAGCGGCCTCTCCCAAGGTCTCACCTCTTTAGGACTAAGCATGCCAACTCCCTAATAAACTCAATGAACTATCCTTTCCTGATTCCTATCATGCTACTAGGAGTCACGGGCCTCGCCCAAGCTCCACTAACTAGGAGATATGGGCCCTCGCCCACACTCCTCTAACTGGCCTCTACTGAAGGTTGTGGCTATCACGCAGTTCTACCACACTCTCCATACTGCCTCTGCCACTGACTACTAATCCGAAGGCATCCCGTGCCAGACGTTTGCATAATCTTCATCTCGACTCACTTGGGTCCTGCTGGCAATCCTCTGACTTGATTTTTTCCAAACCAGCCCTCAACTACAAATACTACGGCCCTCCCGCAGCCTTACCATACTTCCTGCATTGTCTACCTACTGGTGAATGCTACGACTATCCCGTAGTCTTATATCCTTGCTATACTCGCGTTCTGCCGAGAAGATCTCCGGCTTGGTTTCCCAAACCAATCCTCTACTAATCATAATTACATGAACTCAATGTCGGGAAGTTTCCCAAACTTTCAACTCTTGCACCCCTCTATCCACGCAGCTCCTCGGACCACTTTCCTCCCCTTCTCGAAGATCACTAACTCTTCCAAGTTTAGCATGCTACTGTCTCTGAATACTCAAAGGGTTCTCCCCTACTTTGATCTGGCTAATCCCTTACCGCTCCCTGCTTGAAACGGATTCCAAATCCTTCCTATCATCTGAAGTGTCGATCTGCTGTCAACCACGCTTACTTCTGCTGGCGCTCCGTCTAACCCTTTACCAAATCTGAACCAATCTTTCCAACTAACAGAGCACCTTCCAAGTCCCAATTACACTTGATACAATGACTGCATCCTAAGAACCTGCCCTAAAGGGAAACATCTTCGGACTGCTACTCTATCATCCATGGCATGCATATGGTATATAACTCATTCATAGGCAAGAAATATAATACTCCAAAATATATACTTATTAACATCGATGCAGTACCATAACAATAAAATCATGAATCAAAGTTGACAAGAAAGTAAAAGATACGCACCTTCAACATCCGGTGCTGCTCGCGGCTCCACTATAGCTAACTGAAAAGCCCTGCTCCTTGCCGTAGGCGCCTCTGCTCGGCCCTGACGGCCATCAACAATCCTTAAAGTCGCAGGGGAAGGTGCTATCACCTGTCCTACTGAAAGCAAACTCGGACACTAGGCCTTCTTGTGGCTCCGCTGACTGTAATGGAAACAAATCAGATCTGATCCCTAGGTGGTGGTAGCAGTACAATCATTGCTAAAGTGAACAGTCTGGCCGCACCTTAAGCAAACAGAATCACCACCGCTGCCACTCCTGCACGCTCCCTCATGCGTCCTGCCACACTTGTCACAACAACTGCGGCCCCGAAAATCCCTCGATCTCTCATCTAGCCCCTTGGGCCTTTTGCCCGAACCTATAGTTGTCTGAATCTCATACGGCTTCCTCTTCCACTCTGTCTCCAAATCAATCTCCCTCTCTCTGGCACAAGCAATCATATCCTTCAATGAGAAGACTAACATGAATAGGAATGTACACACATTGAAAGCTAGTATGGTAGAAATGGGTTTCGCTCAGATTTCAAAAATTTTATGAGGAAACATTCTTACTAGTAGCCGAGAAAGGAATATTAGGTTATTTGTTACCATTGTTACCTTCTTTGATATAAGATATGGTAAAGTGGATGTTTAAACAACTTTCCTCAATAGGAAACATTCAAAGGATATATAACACCTTGAAAGGATTTAAACATACAAAGTATCCAAATAAGGTGTGTAGGCTTGAGAAATCTATTCGTGGATTTAAAAAAGCATCGCAAAGCAGGAATATGTTCTTCCACGAGGAAGTCAAAACAAGGTTTTCTTTCTAGAATTCAAATTAGGCTTGAGTACATGTCAAAGCTAGTGGGAGTGTCATTATCTTTGTGGTATTACATTTTGATGACAATACTACTCATAGGAAACATTATCCTAAGTTGCAAGGTATAAAAGCTCGGGAATTGTTTTACTATAATGGACAAGGTGAAGCGACATTGATACTTGGTATTTGGATCTAAAAGTATATATCGAAATGTTTAATATGATTCAGTCAAAGCATAATGTATTGAAAGGTTTCAACATAGAAAATTCCAAGAAAGGAATTGTTCATATGCTTCATATCAAGGACTTGAGTGAATCTCAAAGTCTTATTTTCTAGTAAAGAATCCAATATAATGGATGAAGTCGTATATGTGTCGGATATAGGATCAATCATGAATGTTATGACGTGTTCTTATTTTGATGTCTTAGATGTTTTGAGCATTGAATCTAAAATTGGCTCGACTAAATCGCTAGACAACTATCAAGAACATTCTGAGGTATTGAAAGATACTAAGGAATGGTTGCTTATAGAAAGTAGAGAACATGATTAAGAAGAAGTTATAGTAACATGAATTTTAGATATGAATTTGATTCATAGTCTGAATGGATATTCATTTTGAGTTGTAGCATGAAAGGTTTCATGTAGGAGATGGTGGTAGATTCGACGATGTAGGTAAGACCATATTAGTGCAAGTGATATATCCAAGGAGCATACCTAGAGAAGAAGACTTCATAATTGACCTTGGATTTGTTTTAAGTACCAAATTGCCATTAGAAACATTTTGTGAAAGTGTAGTCTTGTTGACTAAGGATTCTTGAGATCACAGAAGGTCAATGCATAGAAGGAGGAAATTCCATTACATTCAAGAAAATGTTGAGAATCGAGATCTAGTTGTGAAGTAGATAATTTTTTTTCAATGGTTTATTCACAATAGTGATGACCAAAGGAAAACATGAAATGCATGCTAAGAGAATTGGCATAAGAAATATTGATAAGTTTAGTTGTTATTCAATTACCCAGAAACATTTATACAATAGATAAATCCATAACTATTATGGTGATTAAATAATTGCAAATTATTTATATTCAAAGAGTGTGGAGCCATAGAACGATTAGTTCATTATTGTGTTTCATTTTGCATGTTACTTCTTGAATAATACCTTATTCAAAATGCCACAATCAGTCATACTTTTGGGAGTATGTATTGATTTAAGACTGTCATGAATTGATTGTAATTTGTTCATAGGGATTGATAATTGCATAGGGATTGCTACAATATTCATGAGTACTTTGAAAATAAGGATTTGAAGTGTTGGTTAAAATCGCACTTAGATATTACTTCATGGATTCAATCACGAGTAATTCTAAGAAGATAATATCTTATATTCTTCAAATGGAGATATATACATCATATTTTGAAAATTAATTGTGCATTGGTTTACTCCAACGCATCTCGTAACTGGGTGTTATAAAGTGTAATTATATGCATGATTTGGTGAGTAAAATGGATGATTATATAGTCAAAGCTTATGTGTTCCTTTTGGTTTAGTAGGAAAAGCAATATATTTAGACCCCTCGATGATTTGTTTTTGACATCTGAAGTGTTTGGCCGAGCCCTAACTAAATTGATGTTTAAATTAAGTACTGAGTCGTCATAAATTAGGAAATTGAGATATAGAATCTTGGACAATGAGCTTGATTATAATCCATGTCTCGTGTCCATACAATATCTTGTAGAACAAAGGGATAGTTAATCACTTATCTTAGGACCAACGTATTACCAAAGTTTGGCAAATACATTGGAAAACACTATTTACTGGTTATTTGGAATTGTACTTTCAATTATAGTTAACGACGTACCAAGTGGGAGACTGTTGGATTATAGTGTCTAAGGTCCTAACTAAATTGGTATAATTTTGATGAATAAAAGTAAATTCATTTTTGGGTTGCCCTCATAACCAGGAAATGACTTGGACTGATTAAAAGATAGAGATAAATGATTTGTTAATTTATTATGTGATTAATAAATTAATTAGAAATAGTTAATAATTAATATGAATTAGTTAAATATAGTCATAATTTACTAATTATTAATCAAAATTAATCTGGAATTAATTCAAGATTAATTGGAATTAATTGAAGGTGCAAGGGGTGAATTGCAATTGTTCAATAGTTGAACAAAAGAAGCAATTCAAGAATCTACCATCATATGGATGGTTTTGGGAGCAAGTACATTGTTATTTTAACCTAGAAAACCCAAAAAAAAATCTATCCTTTCTCTCTCTAACTTGTTACTTGATAAAAGAAGAGAATATATACTCTCTTGAACTCCAAAAGTCGTTCTTGGTGGTTCAAGCCTAAGAAATTGTATTATCAAGTGTTGAACTAGCATTCATCTAGTCTTGAGCATATTTATGGACTTTCTCTAGAGGGATTATGCATTGAGTTTTTGCCATCATCATTATCGTTTAACCTCTCATGAGGACCAAAGGACAACAAATGTTGTTAATCTTATCATTTTATGGTTGTTGATTTAAATCTGTCATGTTCATATAATGTGATCCTTTATCAGTTTATATGTTGTTCAAGTTTGATTTTAAAGTCTTTTGTTGCAAACTCAAAAGCCTTATGTTTTGAAACTCGATCTTGAACACCATGTTTCCATCAGAAAGAGCTTCGTACTCTCATTTTGAATGATAAAACTATCCATAGTTCAAATATTATTTATTCTATCAACACTTTGGTTAATTCATTTGATGTTGAAACTAGGATGATCGATTAACTTCAAAGGAAAGAAATGAAGATCGATTCACTCAAACTAAAACTCAGTTTTGTACAAACAGAAGTTGCGAAGAAGGATGATGAGCTTCCTTTAGTAAAAGCCAGTAATTTTGAAATTAATCAAAGGCTCACAAAAACAGTTGAATACAAGGATGCTCCCTACATAGATTACATCTCTGCTCTTCTTGATACGAATCTTCAACCCCTCTTTTCAAAGATGTCTATTACTGAGGGTGTTTCGACTAGTAATGCTTGATCTTAACAAGGGGTAGAAGGGGTAAATTGGTGAATCCTAATGTGGTGCCTCCAATAACTAAGAAGCCTCCTTCTGACAGAAAGATAACTATTGGTTTCCAACCATTAGAAAACCAGTTGGTGAATGTTGTTCAAACTAAAGCATTAAGAAATGGTACTGTTATGATCGTAAATCAACCATAAGTGAATCTTGAAGATGATCAAACAAATAATGATGATGAGTATGAAAAGTTGAAACAGTTAGAGATTGAACTTAGGTAGAAAGAATATGAGAAAAGGGAGAAAAAGGTTGTAGAACTTACTCTGAAAGCTCTTTAGCCTAAATGGACTGTGGAAATGATGATGGACTTGGCACTTATGAATGTTGAAAAGTATTGGCTCAATCCGAGATCATCATTTCTTTTGGAGAATAAAACTAATTGTCAGTTGCTTTTTACAATGATTGTGAAGGCATTTTTATGGAGAATTTTTCCAATTACGTATAGGGTTTCGATGAACAATGGAAACATGAACCGAAAGCTCTTTGACTTTTGTTCTTTGTATTCAAGGCCTCAGTATGAGGTTTGGAGATTGAAGAAAATTTATGGGATATGATTGTAAAGCAAAAGGGTGTATGGATGATAAATTTGTCAATTACAAATTCAAGGCTATGAGAGAAAGTGATAATGAGGAATTTGAATTTTCGTTTGTGGATCTGCCAACCATGAATCCTCATGAGTGGTTCATGTTGTTATCTATATTCAACATGGAAAATGACAAATTTGGGAATCAAATTAGCCCTTTGAAGAAGATGCTCATATTTTACTTTTGGATATTTGTAAGATGGATGTTGAATTTACTGAATTTATGTAGAAGAAAAAGAAGACAACTATCGGTCCTTATGATCAATCGGATGGAATTGAGAGTATGAATGATTGTCAAATATAGAAAGATGCATGGGAAGTTGTACACAAAACTTATGTGAATAGAGTTTTAAAGAATCGCATGATGTATTTGGAAGACAAGCACTGTTAAAAGACATCAACACTGAACGACATTATTTTGAACGTTGAACTATGCATAATGAACTTGAAGAATGAATATGTACTTATATCTGACATGCTCAAATGGTGGATTACAATTCGTATAGTGGTGTTTGGCTTTTCTCCTCAAGTTTTTAAGAAAGTAAATGAAGACTTCCTTTCGCCACTCAACGCAAAGGAGGAGATTGATAATGGGGTTGTTCACTATTTGGTTAAAATTGAATTATCCAATCGAAAATTTTAGATTGGACTATTTGGTTTGGATATTTAGAATTTTGGATTTATTTTAAGCTAAACCAAATTATTATCTTAGATTTTGGATTGGTTTTGGTTTATAAAATAAGAACTGGATAGTCCAAAAAAACAAATAACAACTTATTATTTATTTTTAATATGTATCTTTAATCATGTATAAATTTACTAAATTATTTTTTGAGTTGTTAGAAAGTTTCATCTAATATAATACTTCAATATGTACTTATCAAAAAGGTTTTTTTTTTCAATGAAATATTAGACTATAATCAATTTTTCTTCATAGTTGTTTATAAATTATATTTCATAACTAAAAAGTTTTTTTTAGTTATTTTATAGAGTTACCAAATACATAATTTATATATTTCTTAAAATGTCTTGCCTCTTAAAAACAGAATTATAAATACATATCCAACCGAATTTTAATTTGGTTTGGTCGAATCAAATTTGAATTTAAGTTTGACTATTCGGATCCATATTTTAAAATCAATATCTATTTGGATTTTCTTGATCGGATCAGATCAAACCAGTCCTTCGAAACGAATACCCCTAATTGTTAGGTTTCAGAGTCTATATGCTTAGTGTCTGAGTTTGGTTGTGAAAGCTTTCGTAATTGTTATATCTTAAGTCTTCAGCGTATGCTTTTGGTTGTATGTTTTATTTTGGAGTTTTGTACACTAGGTTTTGTAGTGATATATGTGTAATTGTTTGACAGTCTGTCAGTGCCTAGGTGTCATATTCATATTGGTTATTTTCTAACCCACTCCCTATTCTGTAAACCTACAAATACCGATGTTAGTTAGAAGGTAGCGTATGTTTTTACAAGTTCTAACTTCCATTGTTGTAATTGAGCTTTCATACTCTAAATCAAATCAAAATACTATTTACTTTCGTGTGTGATCTTTAATTTGATTCAAACATGATTTCATACTTTAGAATCTATTCGATCCAACACCACGTCAACATCCCTCCCCAACACTCTGCCAAAGAAAACACGAGCCAACCCATCCTATAACACAAACCATTCCATAGTCCATACTGCTACCAACGCACCATTAAACAAAAACATGGTCGTACGTAGCCAGAAATAAGATAGACAGTTGAACGTTTGTGTGTTATAGGATGGGACTACTATCGATGCGGTATCAAACGAAAATATGGTCATACATAGCCATAAATAAGATAGACAGTTGAACGCTTGATCTAGATCGAAAGCAATAAATCAAATGAGAACCATGCCATAAAGTGGTACCAAGTGTTCTTAGGCTATCTTACTTAGTCCACAAGTAACCCTCACAATAATATTAGATAAACTGCTTAGATAACACACTCCCTAGGAGAACACGCAGCATGCGTCAGTCCGAATGTGTTCCTTCTCCATTAAAACCTTTCCCAATTGGGTTGGAGATATCGACTCATTATATGATCTCCACACTATCCACCAAACTAAAGAACAATCAATCTCGAACATCCTTACAATGAAAGACAAAAATGATCTATAGCGAACTGGATTTTACCCCTTATGATAGAAAATGATGCGGAAAACACTATCATTTCTTCTATCATTGATACGAATTTGTTTTATCCTCTCTCAGACAAGGGAAGCTGAAATAATATAACCCTATCATAGAAAACGGTATCATAGCCATCGGTCGACCATCCTGCCAAAGACTGCAATCCTCGAGTCGATCATCACAACGGTTTCCTCCCGAGTCCCGCAACTCAAACTAATACTACCTCAAACAAGGTCCTCGAGACATTAGGATCAACCAACTCGCACAGCTCTACACCATTTAGACCCAATATGTCATGTCCACTTAGGCTCACAGAAGCACTAGATTCATCTTCATCCAGAGCAACCACAACCGAAAGACCGACAAAGATGAAAAGGCGCTACAACTAACCCTAGTTCTATACCACACTATCTACCATCAACCAACTCCCTAGTAACCTTTTGAATCTTCCTAATCCTTGTATGGATCATGTGCTTTCGGTAGTACATGCACATACTATCTTCTACACCTATCTATACTCATCCCAAGAATTGTCTCAAAGTTCCCAAGTTACTACACTCGACCACTGCTAGGTGTACTAACACACACTAATGCACTCAAAATATCTACAAGCTAAACTTCCTAGATTCTCATCTTAGTATTCTCCTCGACCATGCTCTCGCACTGCTAGAAGTCTCTACTAACATCGTTGGTCACCTCGTGTGTGTAAGTTGTACATAACACAAGGTTAGATAGACTGCCAAATAAATGATTCTACCCTAATCCAATAAACAAACAAGGAATAAGAAGTAATAATAAACAAACAATTTTGAGGCTATAAAATCCTAATTATGTACAGCATTAAAGCATACACTTAGCAACTAACAATATCAAGCTAAACTTCAAGTAGTACAAAACAAGAAATCTCCTAGGCTACTAGGCATCACAAAATAAGGCAATTATTGATGGGTTTTAGCCATAAGAACTTTCCTATGTGCGCATGCAAAACCCTAATGCTCGGATCTAGGCTTTCTAATAAACATGCTTTGAATCCAAGTCTTCTAATGACTAATTAGGTTAAATAACAACATTGAAACAGATCTAGAATCATACATTTGAGTTCCTTGTTGATCTTGAGGTCTTGGAGCTTCTAGAGTCACAAATGTCACTCCTCTAATGGCTTACAAACACCAATAGCAATAAGAATGATTTAGGAGAGAGGAGAGGGGAGGAATTCGACCATAGTTCTCTTACTTTATGAGATGTGTCGAATTCCATCAGCCATAGGGTCTATTTATACTTGTAGACTCCTTAAGGGTTACAACCTAAACCCTAATTGGATAATCTTCTCTTAAGGCTATCCAAATCCATTCCTAGATAACCCTTTGGACGATTTGAGCTATCCTAACACCCTTAGAATTCGTCCAAAGCATATCCCAATGGATTTACAGTCTAAAGCTTAGCTATCAAACAATTGACAGTTTATACCCCTTTATTTAATTAATCTCTTTAAGTCACCAAATTAATTCTAATTAATTCTATGACTTATATTAATCAAATAACAATATATTATTCATTATATTATTCCCATTATATATTTATAATATTTACTCTCTCTTAATAAATCATCCTATCAAGTTGCTATGGTGAAGGCAACCCAAAAGGACCATGCACAACCGGATCAAATACTTGCCTAATATGGTTACAGCCTTAGACACTATTCCAACAGTCTCCCACTTGGATAAGTCTAGTAACTATACAAGTATAATTCGGTTTGCAATCGTAGCTCTCAAAGACGTTGTCAACTCTGATCTAATCAATCTTGTCCTTTAGATAAGGGAACGTACAATCCTCTGTTAGATATCATGCTGACAATCCTATGGAATGGTTAGTCAAGCATTTAGGTTTCTCGATCTCTGATTTATTTGACATAGAACTTAATCGAACACATCAATTCAGTTCTGACCGGGCCCGACACATAAGTCAAATCAAATCATCGAGCGGCCGAGATATCGCTTTTACCTTCTTAGATAAAAGTTACAGATAAACTTCGACTTATATGCATTTACTTATTCATTAACCAACTATACACAACAATGCGTTTTATGACACCGAGTTACTGATGCGTTTTCGCATTATCAATGTACAACCAATTAACAAATAATAAACCATATATCTAGGTTTTAAGACTATATGATATTATCGTCTTGCGATCACCCTTTTATATCTTATTCCATAAGGTGATTCCAGCAAACGCGGGTTTATTCCAATGCTCAAAACTAGTTCATAAGCACTCATGAACGATGCAGCAACCCTTTGCTATGTCTAACACCATTTAGACAATCTACACACCAATTCATGACAATCTTCATTCATATCTACTCCCAATATATGAACGATTGTGGACCATTTGAACAATTCTATTATTCCTAATAATTTCAATTATTCTGGAAGTCAAAACATGCAAAGTGAAACAATAGCTAAACAATTAACATAAGACAGTAACCTTACTCATAAATAAAACTCCTTTATTTAATCATCAAATGTCAATTACATTTATCTATTACACGTTTCTAATACTATCTAATCTATGCTAATATCATCCTTCAGCCTAATACTCCTAGCATGCTGTAAGTGCTTAACCCTACTCAGTCCCTTCGTAAGCGGATCTGCTGGGTTATCTTCTGATGATATCCTCTTCACTACGAGTTGTCCTTCTTCTACACGATGTCTAATGAAGTGATATTTTCTGTCGATATGTCTTGATCTACCATGATCCCTCGGTTCCTTGGTTAAGGCAACCGCACCTTCGTTATCACAGAAAATCTCCATGGGCTCCTTTATGGCAGGTACGACTCCAAGATCACCGATGAAGTTCTTTAGCCATATTGCCTCCTTCGACGCTTCGCTCGCAGCAATGTACTCTGATTCGCACGTTGAATCAGCTACGGTTTCCTGCTTGGAACTCTTCCATGTCACTGATCCTCCATTTAGGGTAAAGACCCAGCCCGACTGCGAACGGTAATTGTCCCTGTCGGTCTGAAAACTGGCGTCACTATACCCTCGCACCTTCAAGTCATCACTCCCTCCGAGGACTAAGAACCATTCCTTCGTCCTCCGAAGGTACTTAAGGATATTCTTCACCGCAATCCAATGTGCTTTGCCAGGATTCCCTTGATATCTGCTAACCATGCTCAAAGCGAAGGCTACATCAGGGCGAGTACAAGTCATAGCGTACATGATTGAGCCAACTGCGGAAGCGTATGGTACTCGGCTCATTTCTGCTATCTCAACTTCGGTACTCGGACTTTGAGTCTTACTCAATTTGGCATTACTTTGTATCGGTAGTTCTCCCTTCTTTGAGTTTTCCATACTAAAACGTTTTAGTACCTTCTCTAAGTAAGTGTTCTGACTAAGTCCAATTAGTCTCTTACTTCTTTCTCTTACTATCCTTATTCCCAAAATGTAAGAAGCCTCTCCGAGGTCCTTCATAGCGAAGCACTTCCCGAGCCAGGACTTAACCTCCTGCAGAGTCGGGATGTCGTTTCCTATGAGTAATATGTCATCGACATATAGAGCGAGGAAGCTTACTATACTCCCACTGGCTTTGACTTATACACAAGATTCGTCTTCGCTTCGTACAAATCCAAACTCTTTGACTTTCTCATCAAAGCAAAGATTCCATCTGCGAGACGCTTGCTTAAGTCCATAAATGGACTTCTCAAGTTTACACACTCTATTTGGATGCTTCGGATCCACAAACCCCTCTGGCTGAGCCATGTAAACATCCTCAGCCAACTTTCCGTTAAGGAAAGCGGTCTTGACATCCATTTGCCAAATCTCATAATCATGAAATGCGGCAATAGCTAGCATCACTCTAATAGATTTAATCTTCGCAACTGGTGAGAAGGTCTCATCGTAGTCAACTCCAGGAGTTTGAGTAAAGCCCTTCACAACCAATCGCGCTTCATATGTGTGCACGTTTCCATCCACGTCGGTCTTCTTCTTGAAGATCCATTTGCACCCAACGGTCTTACGTCCGGGCACGTAATCAACCAAATTCCAAACTTGGTTATCATACATGGATTGGATCTCGCTATCCATCGCCTCTTTCCATTTCGCAGACTCCGGGCCTGCCATGGCTTCCTTATAGCTATTAGGTTCATCAAGATTTATTAGTGTACCATCACTAATATACGTGTCCCCTTCGGTAGTAATATGAAAGCCATAAAACTGGGGATGAACTCTAACTCTATCGGAACGTCTAAGAGGTAAGGATTCGTCAATCGGTTCAACCGGAGTTTCCTCCTCGGGTTGAGTGCCAGCGGTAGAGGTTCCTTCATCTATCGACTCTTGAATCTCTTCAAGCTCGATTTGTCTCCCACTGTCTCCTTGGCTAATGAGTTCTCGCTCTCGGAAAACTCCTCTCCTCGCAACGAAGACCACATTGTCCTTCGGTCTATAGAAGAGATATCCAAAGGATGTCTGCGGGTAGCCGATGAAAATACATCGCTCACTTCGAGGTTCAAGCTTGTCGTGAGTATCTCGTCTTATGAAAGCCTCGCAACCCCAAACCTTGATATGTGCCAACGAGGGAGCTTTTCCTGTCCACATCTCGTGAGGTGTTTTGACAACCTTCTTGGTAGGGACTTGGTTAAGGATATGGGCGGCAGTCTCTAAGGCATACCCCCAAAAAGAGATAGGTAGTGAAGCACAACTCATCATAGAGCGAACCATATCCAATAAGGTTCGATTATGCCTTTCTGCCACACCATTCAACTGCGGTGTCCTAGGAGGCGTCAATTGCGAAACTATTCCGCACTCCTTGAGATAATCGTGGAATTCAAGACTTAGGTACTCCCCTCCTCGATCGGATCGAAGCATCTTGATTTTCCTGCCCAATTGATTCTCCACTTCATTCTTGAACTCTTTGAACTTTTCAAAAGTTTCTGACTTTTGCTTGATTAAGTAGATATACCCATATCTACTATAGTCATCGGTAAAAGTCACATAGAAGCGGTTCCCATCCTTCGTGGTTGATCTAAATGGTCCACATACATCGGTATGTATTAGGTCCAATAGACCCTCTCCCCTTTCACATGTACTCGTGAAGAGTGATTTAGTCATCTTTCCAAGTAAACAAGACTCGCATGTGTCATCTTCCCTAAGGTCGAATGACTCCAACACTCCATCCTTTTGGAGTTGGGCTATGCGTTTCTTGTTGACATGTCCAAGACGACAATGCCACAAGGATGCTTTATCCATACTAGTGGAAGAATCAATATTCAAAACATCATTTCCTAAGTTATCAACAATCATAACAGTTTCATATATTCCATTACATGGTATAGCTTCAAAGTAAAAGACACCATTTAGATAAGCTAAAATAGAACCATTCTCATTATTAAAAGAAAATCTAAATCCTTGTCTATATAAACCATGAAATGAAATGATGTTTCTAGCCATTTCTGGCGAATAGCAACAATTGTTCAAATCTAAAACCAAACTATTCCTAAGCACTAAAGAATACATTCCAATCTTGGTTACAGGCGACGATCTTCTGTTCCCCATGATTAGATTGATCCTTCCTTGCTCCACATCCCTACTTCTTCTTAGTCCCTGCACATTAGAACAAATGTGATAACCACAACCGGTATCAAGAACCCCAAGAAATAGCATGATTAGAATCGTTAGATTTGATTGTGTATATACCTGCGAAAGATGGCTTGATCTTTCCCTCTTTGATTGCTTGCAGGTAATCTGGGCAGCTTCTCTTCCAATGTCCTATCTTGTGGCAGTGGTGGCACTCTGCCTCCTTCGGGTTAGATCAGGGCTTAGCAGGATCAACTTTGGCCCCACTAGAAGAGGCACCATCTCGGGCTTTCACCTTGCGATAGTTCTTCGATGAAGCTTTCCTCTTCTTTCCCTTTCCTTGACCAATAGCCAAGACAGGAGCAGCGGGCGGATTGGGAGTAGGTGCAATAGACTTGTCCTTGAAGTTGCTCTCAGCAACCCTCAAGAGACCTTGGAGCTTGCTTAGGGTGACCTCCTCTTTGTTCATGTGGTAGGTCATCCTGAACTGGTTGTACATCGGAGGCAAAGAGTGAAGCACCATGTCGATCGCCAAGTCTTCCCCGAAGTCAACATTTAACTTGCGAAGGCGGTCGACATACCTTTGCATCTTTTGCAAGTGCACGGTAAGAGATTCTCCATGACCCATCTTCGCGGAAATCATGTTAGTGAAAATCTCATACCGCTCTTGTCTCGCGTTTCGGTGGTACCTCTCCAATAAGTCTTGGTGCATCTCGTACGGGTACATGTCCTCGTAGGACTTTTGGAATTCGGAGTTCATGGTAGCAATCATGATGCAATGTACCTTCGTTGCATCTCGCTCATGAGTTTCAAAGGCGGTGATTTCGGCTGGAGTAGCGATTTCGGTGTTGATTTTCTCGAGCTTTTCATCAAGGACATACTCCTTGTCCTCATAGCGAGCAATCGTGCGAATGTATCTTATCCATTCGCTAAAGTTCGTTCCATCGAAGGTGACCTTTTGGCAAAGGCTTATCAACGTGAAAGAACTAGTAGCAGCGTTGTTTGCGTTCGACATCTATAATTAGAAAATGACAAAGATAGATTAGAATAAGAATCCCTAATTATCACCCAATAAGAAAAAAATTAGGGCTAGGATCCAACAATAACATTTACATATTAGAAAAGGGATGCCATAATCTAACATGCAAATAAATTGAAGGTAAGTGAATGACGATTCACTAATTCTCCATCACAAAACCTAAACTATTAGTCCTAAGTGTTTTTGAGAATTCCTAGGTTCGGATGAGATTCATTGAAACTATTCAATGGCATGTTTAAATCTCGATATGCCCCTCTTGTTTGTGACTGGGATGCCGAGGATCACAAAGCGGGTGTGAATTACCATGCAAATTCACATGGTGCCTTCATTGTAACGATCACCTATTCGATGTGCCGGTAAACCACACACGCTCCATCGAACTATGATAAACAATGAATCACCCTTTGCCACCTTCGCTTAGAACCAATTAGTGTGCCGGTAAACCACACACGCTCCACTAACATCTTAGCAAGGTGCAAAGTGTAATTTCATGGGATAGCATCAATTCACTTTTCCTAAAGTAACTAAGATTGGGAAATTTTAAAATATGTGTAGTTACTTTATATTTCTTATTATACTTTTAGTGAGAGGATGAGGTTGCCCTATCCTACCTGTTCGGCTAACGACCCTCCACCAATCAAGCAAGCGGTGGGTGTGAGTGTACACCCATTAAGCGCCATTTTATAGGCCGCAACCTTATACCCACCTTATAGATCGGCTTCGTGAATGAGGCCTACTAACGGTAAGACTAGCATTTAGTTATACATATATATATTATACTAGTAATATCATATTAGTATAGGGTTGTATTTTAAACCTTTTTAAAATCTAGGGTTTGAAATTTAAGTTGTCTAAATTAAAACTTTTAATCACAAATATAAATTTCAAAACTTGAGGGCAAGTTTTAAACATTTAAAACATGGAGGATCAAATAACAAATAATTCCAATTAACAATTAATATCCTAATTATCTATATTTGATTTATTCAAGATTTCTTTTAAGATAATTACCAAAATAATCAAAATAATTAATTAATTATCATATAAGGAAATTAAATATTTTATTATATGATAAATATCTTTAATTAGATCAAGATTGCAGTTATATTTATCAGAAAAACGAATTAACATTGATCTAATTAGTTTATGGAAAGTTTAGATAAGATAATTACAAAGAAATCCCGAATTTGGCCATTCCTGACGCCTGGACTCGCCGAGTGCACAAGGGGACTCGCCGAGTCCACCTTGGAACTCGCCGAGTCAGTGACTCAGAAACCGAAAAATCGAATTTTGCAGGTTTGTTTCAGTTAATCAAGCAACAATTTAAAGAAAACCAAGCTAGGCTCTGATACCACTGATGGGTTTTAGCCATAAGAACTTTCCTATGTGCGCATGCAAAACCCTAATGCTCGGATCTAGGCTTTCTAATAAACATGCTTTGAATTCAAGTCTTCTAATGACTAATTAGGTTAAATAACAACATTGAAACAGATCTAGAATCATACCTTTGAGTTCCTTGTTGATCTTGAGGTCTTGGAGCTTCTAGAGTCACAAATGTCACTCCTCTAATGGCTTACAAACACCAATAGCAATAAGAATGATTTAGGAGAGAGGAGAGGGGAGGAATTCGACCATAGTTCTCTTACTTTATGAGATGTGTCGAATTCCATCAGCCATAGGGTCTATTTATACTTGTAGACTCCTTAAGGGTTACAACCTAAACCCTAATTGGATAATCTTCTCTTAAGGCTATCCAAATCCATTCCTAGATAACCCTTTGGACGATTTGAGCTATCCTAACACTCTTAGAATTCGTCCAAAGCATATCCCAATGGATTTACAGTCTAAAGCTTAACTATCAAACAATTGACAGTTTATACCCCTTTATTTAATTAATCTCTTTAAGTCACCAAATTAATTCTAATTAATTCTATGACTTATATTAATCAAATAACAATATATTATTCATTATATTATTCCCATAATATATTAATAATATTTACTCTCTCTCAATAAATCATCCTATCAAGTTGCTATGGTGAAGGCAACCCAAAAGGACCATGCACAACCGGATCAAATACTTGCCTAATATGGTTACAGCCTTAGACACTATTCCAACAATTATATCATGCAATTTCCGAATGGATACTAGCCTATCAACTAGAATGCATTTCTAACAGTCCACATATCAAAAAATATATACAACAAATATGGATATTTTGGGAATCACTTTCATGTTCAAGCTCCAACTGACTGTACACATCGCATCTTCATATTTAAACTAAAGTCTAGTTACAGAACCATGCTCATGGTCCCAAGCCAACGATCAAATAAGAACATGACAAGAGACCGAGTTCATGTTCCTAACCCCCAATAATTTCTTAAAATTTTCTTTTTAACTTTTGTAAAAATTATCATATACTAGTTCGAGTTTGGATTCGCACGAGTGTTCATCTAAACCCTCAAACCAGGGCTCTAATACCAACTTGTAACGTCCCGGTTTTTATAATATTCTTTCAAATATTAATTTAGAATAAACATCAATTTTCATAAAGTTATAATGAAGTAAACCCCTTTGTTCTTAAACCACAATGCATATTCAAAGTAATATAGGAAACCACAGCGGAATCTTAAATCATAAAACTGTTGATGTGTGTTTACAGTCACGTCTTCGCCTTCCCATGATCTAACGAAGTACCTGAAAAAAATCAATCCACAACTGTAAGCACAAAGCTTAGAGAGTTCCCTAAAATGTCATACAACAAACGATACATGCAAGCATACAAAATTGGCCTTCAGCCCGAGGCTGGTGTCACACCCCAACACCACGAACGGCGGAAACGTTCAGGGGTGGAGGACGTCATGTACAGAATCAACATCATCCATTGCATTATAAGTAGAGTTTTAATACATGTGTGTTATTTCATAATGTACAACAATAATATGAATAATCAAAATAAGGCGAGTCTTGTCTGTGCTCCATCTTCTCAAAAACCTGGCCATCGCACCTGTCTAACTGATGACCTGAGAATACAAGTTATTTTGAAAGCGAGTATCAGCTTTAAAGCTAGTGAATTCATAAGAAATTAAAGTGTCATTGTCTGGCTTATGAAAATCTATTAGGAAGCCCATGTAAGCCTTTAATGAAAATGTTGATGTAAGTATGAAAAACCCTAGAAAATCCCTTATTTTCTATCAGTTTGAGATGTAGTCTTCTACCAAGACCCGAATGTTTTGTTTATGACAATGTAGTATTCTACTAAGACCCGAATGTTTTGTTTGTAAAATGATAGTTTTTCCTTTCTATGGACTAGTACTAAAAGTGCTTAGTCTAACTCATCGTTTATGTGAATGTAACACAAATTAAAGTAAACAGGAAAATGTACTACTGTAAGTGTTGTCACTGGGTACTAGGACTAACACGACATCGCGTTAAGCGAAATATGTAACCTAATGAACATCCGAAGATTGTCCAGAAAAGTAATAATGTAAGTGTCATCGTTGGGTACTAGGAGTAACACAACATCGCAATAAGCGAAAGATATAACCTAATGAACATCCGAAGATTGTCCAATTGTCCTCTGTAGCAGCAGCAGGTGGGTGGAAGGGTTAGTCCCAAATCGATCTACCTAATATAAGTAGTAACCTTAGACCTCCGTAGATGGTCATCGACCACTGGTGCTAATCAGTGGGGTTCGGAATGGTAAGTCCCGCCGAGCTATCCCATTGAACCGAGATAGGAAAGATAATTTACACAGTAAGTACTAATAAATCATCCTCGTAGTCCTAAGTACAAGTATCCAGGTAAGTGAATACAGGATAATGCACCTATGTAAAAGTGTTCATGTATGGTATTCATGTAAGTGTGTTCATGTAACAGGTAAGTATATGTAAACATATTCATGTATCAGGTAAACATCTGTAAGTACTCATGTATCAGGTAATGTACTAGTATAGACTCATGAATGAACTGACTCTTGTGTGATTCCTTGTAATAGGAGTAATGTTTGATATCCTCAAATTATCCCTATGATAATTTATTGAACTATAATTGGTTAATCATGTAGGTTTATACACTCTTACTACTCAAGGGTGTGGGAACAAAATGAAAGTTGTAAACCATAACATCAATACATATATAAGAATATAAGTGTATGTGCATAGCTTAGTTCAAGAATGTAAAATGGTTTTGTAAGACATCTTATGGGTTTTGAACAATGATTAACAATAACCTGAGGTCATTTTAATATACATTTCAAAGGTAAAACTTTAGATAACAATGTGTTTTTAAGATTTAAAACCATTTCATGCATCACATTTTGTAGTATGTGAAATATGTTAAATGACAAACACAATTATAAAATACATATCAATGATTTAATAACATGTTTGTTTCTACTTGTATCCCCCCCCCCCCCCCAATTAAAGCATTTAAAATCATTTAAAACATTGATTAGGGGTATGAACTCACCTGTAGTTGGTGATTGGGATGAACTGAACGGTATCGGATTGCTAGGTGTCAAGCGAGGACTTGTACACACACTACGATCCTAATGAACATATAATCACACATATATGCATTCAATTAGACTTAAATCACTAATTGATAATGTTAAGACATCCTAGACACAATTAAACACTTTATATAAGTGTTTTAGGCCCTAAGGATTGCATCTAAGCTAATGTGGGACAAGGCACTTGTGTTTAGGGTTCCAAAGGACCCCATATATGAGTTTACTCCCCATATACCATCACACATGGAGTTTACGGTTGTAAACTCTTGAGTTTACGGCCGTAAACTCCTAACCATGGGGGTTTGGTGTGTTTTGAAGTCCCAAATGGTTCCTAGAATTATTCCAACTTGGTGGCTAAGTCCTTGGAAGGGTTTGAGGACTAGAAATACTCCAAATAGGAGTTTACGGCCCTGAGGCCATTCCCCTTAGAGTTTACGGCCGTAAACTCTAAGTATAGGGTGTTTTTGTTGTTTTCAAGCCTCTTGCTTTTGAAGGACATGTTCTAGACAATTGTTTAAAGCTAATGAGGACCCTAGGCACACTTTGGTGCCATTCTTTTGAGTTTACGGCCCAAGAGCATTCTCTTGGCCGTAAACTCACTTTGATAAGTGATTTTGGTGAGTTTTGGTCCTTCATTTTAGTGGAAACAATTTCTTGTAAAGGTCTAGGGCTTTAGGTGTCTTAAAAACACCCCTTTTGTCCATTTCTATGGAGTTTACGGCCTAAGATACACTTGGGCCGTAAACTCACATTTGTTTGTGTTATTTGATGTGTTTAAGGCCTTACACTACATGGGAAAATAGCCTAGATACAAGCCTTAAAGTCTTAGATTCCTTAAATCACCATTTTGAGCTTGAAAAGGGAGTTTACGGCCTAAGCAACTCTTGGGCCGTGAACTCCCCAAACTTGGGTGATTTGTGGTTGTTTTCTTGTCCCTAACACACATACATATGAGTCTAAGGCAGTTGTATAACATAAGGGTCGGTTTCGGCTTTGTTTCGAGAGTTTACTGCCCAAGAACACCTTGGGGAGTAAACTCCTAAATCTAGTGATTTAGCCTTCTAAATCATGTTATAACTACGTATAATGATTTCTAACACTACTAGAAAGAGGTACTCACGATTTGGGATAAAAACCCGAAGATCCATGAGAGAGAAAATGGCTTTTCTCTAGTTGGAAATGCGAATAATAAATGAATTTGGTTCAGAATTCTATTTATAGTCCTGAGATATTTTTGGCAGAAAATATTTTTATTCCTGAAATGACCTCTATTATAATAGAGTGATGGAATAATATAATTGCACTAAACCCTAGTGCATCAACTCTCCTGATATCTCCTGAAGTGTAAACCCTGAATTACTCAAACTTACACAAGAAAGTCTGAAAATTAAATGTGACTGCTATAACTTCTATTGAAGTGATATAGTTTGTACAGAATGGAAATTTCGGATTGTCACATCATCCCCCTGTTAAAGGGAATTTCGTCCCGAAATTAGAATTTAGGCGAGGATGTATGTACGAATGATCGAGTCATGAGGAGGAAAAACTTCCAAATCTATTGGTTCTAGCGCTCCTAAGTGAAATCGGGTTCTCGGTTGGTATCCCAACGAACCTTCACTAATGGGCAACAGCGTTGCTTCGTCCGCTTGACCTCTCGGTCGAGGGTCACTACGGTTCTAATACGGAGTCAAGGATCTCGTAAATCTCGATCTCGTCGAGAGGGCTTACGAAAGTCCTAACGGGAAGATACTGCTTCAAGTTCGAGGCGCGAGGGGCAACATGTTCGTTATTGAGTTCGCGGAGCAGGACTAGTTTGTGAGATGCAGGATCGATTCTGGTAAGAATCTCGGAGGTCCCAATTACATTGGACTTAGCTTTCCACGCTTTACGAGTTGTATTGAGCCGTTCTTAGAGTGAGGATTCCTAAAGAATTTGGTCCCTCACTAAGAATTCCAAATGTTCTTTCTCTCGCTTAACTTCCCAGCCAAGGGCCATCCCTTGATGGGTCAAAGTCGAAAGGGTTCCTGAAGTCTGCGGGGAGTTTCGAATGGGCTATGATAGTAGGTCTGTAAGACCTAGAATTTGGCGAATTTTCCGTCGGTGATTACGGTGCTGACAATTTCCCAACGGTTTTCGATAATTTGACAGAGTACTCAAGAATTTCCACAACACTAGTAGTGTGTCTCAGGAAATTTGTCTCTAAATTCCAAAACTCTTGTTCAGAGAACTTTGTGAAGAGTGTCTCCGAGGGAAATGTTTCTATGGGTTCTTTCTTACTATGAGGGTAGATAAGTAGTCATTATATGGAGAAATGACGAACTGATCCCAGTAAGAAAGGCGTACTCTACTCATATAGCTCAGGAATACTATGGGCGTATTGGTCCTACCCGAGGGGTATCACTACGGACTCGAAGTGTCCGCATCGAGTTCAGAGGGTAGTCTCTAGAACATCCTTCCTTAACACTCGAACTGGTGATCTTCGGATCTTATGTCCATTTCTGAAAGTAACACTTTCCCTGTGGATGCTCAATTAGCTCTTCTAAGCGAGCCAGATATAACGATTTTTAAAGGAAATCTAAACGAAGTCTCCGGTCGTCGAGGTACATATGATGCACTCCATCAACTTCTGGTAAGAATAAGACCAGATCTCTCAAGGGTGAGAAGCCTGGTCTTCTAATCCTATTGTTGAGTAGTTCGTGGTGTTGTCCGGACTGTCCTTGTATCTTCTGTAGGTGTTTAGACTGAAGGCGATCTGGTTATAAGAGTCATACTGGGTTCTAAGTTGGTTCCTATGCCAATGCAATTTCTCGAACTCCTGGACAGTCTCCGTCCTGAAGTTCATATTAGAATTCATACGTGATTCTAAGATCACAATTTTGTTTATACGAGTCGTATATAATTAAGACTGAACAGGTAGTCGAATAACTGATTCTTCCTTAATCTCACATCCCATCGAGGGAAAAGAAATTAAAGTGGAATCATCAATTCTAAACTTGTAGAACATTAATTATATATCACTCTCATGCATACATTCTTCAGTGATAGATCAACCGTATGAATCCTGAAATTGAACTTGACGTACTGCACAAGCGATAATGTGGGGATTCCTTCGGAAAGGAAGAGAACTATAAGGTACTCCTGTTATGAGTACTTCGGTGTTCCAATATGACGGCTTCGCTAAAAGACGTTTACTGAGAAAGAGATGTACTTATGAAGCTGGTATTGCGAGAATCGAATCGAATCAAGTCGTATGATAATCTCGGAATCATAAAGAAACTTAAAGACATTAGATTTGAGCATAAAACGTTTACAGACAAAAACAACCGTGCAACCATGATTAGAGTTACAGTACTTTAGATTTGCTACAAGACTATTGCTGCGAATTAGATATACTAAAAAGACAAGTATACACAGCACGAGTATCCCTATACCGACAGGATCCCGCAAAAGATAAGACTCTAGTTGCACTAGTTTTGGGATGGTTCATAAGTCTGTTACAACGAAATGCCTAAATTACACTAACGTGGGTCCGGAGTGGACTCTCCTGCGGCGATGGTTGGTAGTAGACTTTCATCTGTGCCAGCAATTTCTGCCCCTGGGCAGTTCCTTTGTAGTGACCTACTTTGCCACAACCGTAGCATACCTGGTTCTCACTGGTCTTTGGCACTTGAGCATCCTGAGCTGTTGGCATCCTGCAGCAACGGGCTGTATGCCCCTTCTTGTTGCAGTGCGAGCATTGCATCTCCTTACAAGGTCCATAGTGGTGAAAACTGCATTTAATGCATTTTGGGAGAATTCCAGCATAAAGTTTGGCTGGGTTGGGGGCCATTGGGACGCCCGAAGGGATGGTAGTTGGAGGTGCTGATGTCGTGGCTGTGAAGGTTGTTACTGGTGGTTGTTTCCTGTTCGCCCTTCGAAGCGACTTGTTCTTCCTTTTGGCCCAAAACTTCTAGCTGTTACTCTTGGCCTCGGCACTCAAGGTACCGTGGTAGTTTGTTGGTCGTTGTGGTGCTTGGTTGCTGTTTGGATTGACATGGTTGTTAACAAAACCGCTAACACTTGCGTTGTTAGCGTTCAGATGGGTCAGAATAGCTGACACGGCAGCCGAGACTGCAGCTTGAAAGGTAGTTGCATCAATCTGAAGAGTTGGTGTTGGGTTGATGGGCTGATCGTTTTTCTTGGGATTCATGATTCTGTTACACCGATTGAAAAATGAATTTGTGAGCGAAAATGGTTGAAACTAGACGTAGCTTGATCGCTCATGAAAATAATAGAAGTATGATCTCTAAGGTTCAACCTACATCCCTATGATGCAATCCTAGTAAAGTTCGGTAGTAAGTTCTTACAATGGTCTCAAGATGTTTGTTGTGCAAGCCGAGGTATCGCTGCTTGGTGAATAACATGATCCAACCATTAAAAGAGACTTGGAGATGTCTCCGGAGTTAAATTGCTATAGTCCAATGACTGGACTAGAGCATGTTTCAAATAGACTCAAATGAAAGTATGATAAGAGTATTTGAATAAAGAATGACACAGAAGTTAGCCGACTGTCAATATCTTTGATATTCATGACGTACAAGTTCGAGAAAATGACCTTGTAAAAAGGTCTTACATCATATCCAGAGGAGATAGTTCCTGACAGTATAAAGACCTAACCAAAGTACTTATAGTACAAGATAGTTTCATAAAAAATGCCACATCGGGCATAGACAGGAACACGATTCCTTTCAAGCAAGGAAAGTAAGGTAACTTATCTACTACTAGAGACGATCATCCCTCTGGTGAACTCTCAGTTCAGCCAGTTGGCGTTCCACATCAAGTAGGTGTCTTTCGTACACTCTCTGGCGTACTCGAAGTTCTATAACTTCGGCTCGTGATTCAGCCAGTGCTTGCAGCAGGGTTTCATGGTCTCTCTCAGACCTCTCACGAGCATGTTCAAGGCGACTGGTGCGAAGCATATGCATTCCTCCATTTGTATCAACTTCTGCGATACATTGTAGGGCTGTCCTGCCCTGAATTTCATTTCGGGCAACTCTTCGGATCAGAATTGGTATGATTCTATCTACTGAGCCCCCATTGCTCAGGTCATAGAAGCTTCGGTCACCATTAAATGGCATGGGCTGATCTTGTCCTTGACTCCATGTTTCCAAACATTCCACCCACTCAGGCGTCGGGCCATGAAAAGCCGGACGAGGGTTAGGAATCGGAATGGGAGCTGCCTGGGGTAGGTTCTCAACCTCGGGTTTGGAGATGGCATCGTCTGAAAGGTCGTCAGCATGGTGATCATTCAGAGGGATTGGATGATCATCATCTGGTTCTTCTCCAAACCATCCAGCAATCACTTTGTTCGGAAGGAACAGGTTGTCGTGGGGATGGAATCCAGCCATGTTATCTACGCGAGAATTGAGGTAAGAAAATAATTATTAGACGAACTATCTAGATAATTATTTAGGAAATCTTCATTAGTTCCATCGCTACTTGTAAAGTGCATACCAGTTATATGTAATCAACACAGGATAGGCCTTCGAATAAGTGACCTCAACTCCAAATTTACAAGGAATAGGGGTAAAGCAAAAATTTCACCGATTCTAGGTCTATAACATCCTAGTTACATATAACTTTAGCGTATCCACTTAGCAATTATCAACTTACGAATGAAGATTCCATTTTAGTTCTCAAGTATAAAGTACTTATAGTAACGCAAAAATACTCCTGTGGTATTTTAGACTTAGGTTCTGTTATAATGTTCTCATTGTGGTAATGTTGGTAAGTTTTTAGACTTGTTGCCATATCACAACCATTCTTGGGCATGTACTAATCACTCCTCGGACCAGCATAGTTGATCAGGCTATGCCATTCCCAAGACTGACCATATATCCCCAAGCTTACTTGTGATATTCAACAATCGTAATACTTTTGTTCTTTTCATAGTGACACTGATTTTAGTATGAATGCAGGCACGTATACTTACTTAAATATTTTATTATTTATAAGTATAACTCTTAGACAGAGTGTTTTAATCCCCATGTATTTATAGTTAGTATATCTTTTATGGGTTGATATACTATATTCACTATAAACAAAGCTCTGATACCAATCTGTCACACCCCAAAACCACGAACGGTGGAAACGTTCAGGGGTGGAGGACGTCATCTACAGTATCACAACAGTGTAATATAATAAAGAAGAAACAACATCATCCATTGCGTTATAAGTAGAGTTTTAATACATGTGTGTTATTTCATAATGTACAACAATAATATGAATAATCAAAATAAGGCGAGTCTTGTCTGTGCTCCATCTTCTCAAAAACCTGGCCATCGCACCTGTCTAACTGATGACCTGAGAATACAAGTTATTTTGAAAGCGAGTATCAGCTTTAAAGCTGGTGAATTCATAAGAAATTAAAGTGTCATTGTCTGGCTTATGAAAATCTATTAGGAAGGCCATGTAAGCCTTTAATGATAATGTTGATGTAAGTATGAAAAACCCTAGAAAATCCCTTATTTTCTATCAGTTTGAGATGTAGTCTTCTACCAAGACCCGTATGTTTTGGTTATGAAAATGTAGTCTTCTACCAAGACCCGAATGTTTTGTTTGTAACATGATAGTTTTTCCTTTCTATGGACTAGTACTAAAAGTGCTTAGTCTATCTCATCGTTTATGTGAATGTAACACAAATTAAAGTAAACAGGAAAATGTACTACTGTAAGTGTTGTCACTGGGTACTAGGACTAACACGACATCGCGTTAAGCGAAATATGTAACCTAATGAACATCTGAAGATTGTCCAGAAAAGTAATAATGTAAGTGTCATCGTTGGGTACTAGGAGTAACACAACATCGCAATAAGCGAAAGATATAACCTAATGAACATCCGAAGATTGTCCAATTGTCCTCTGTAGCAGCAGCAGGTGGGTGGAAGGGTTAGTCCCAAATCGATCTACCTAATATAAGTAGTAACCTTAGACCTCCGTAGATGGTCATCGACCACTGGTGCTAATCAGTGGGGTTCGGAATGGTAAGTCCCGCCGAGCTATCCCATTGAACCGAGATAGGAAAGATAATTTACACAGTAAGTACTAATAAATCATCCTCGTTCTCGTAGTCCTAAGTACAAGTATCCAGGTAAGTGAATACAAGATAATGCACCTATGTAAAAGTGTTCATGTATGGTATTCATGTAAGTGAGTTCATGTAACAGGTAAGTATATGTAAACATATTCATGTATCAGGTAAACATCTGTAAGTACTCATGTATCAGGTAATGTACTAGTATAGACTCATGAATGAACTGACTCTTGTGTGATTCCTTGTAATAGGAGTAATGTTTGATATCCTCAAATTATCCCTATGATAATTTACTGAACTATAATTGGTTAATCATGTAGGTTTATACACTCTTACTACTCAAGGGTGTGGGAACAAAATGAAAGCTGTAAACTATAACATCAATACATATATAAGAAAATAAGTGTATATGCATAGCTTAGTTCAGGAATGTAAAATAATTTCGTAAGACATCTTATAGGTTTTGAACAATGATTAACAATAACCTGAGGTCATTTTAATATACATTTTAAAGGTAGAACTTTTGATAACAATGTGTTTTTAAGATTTAAAACCATTTCATGCATCACATTTTGTAGTATGTGAAATCTGTTAAATGACAAACACAGTTATAAAATACATATCAATGATTTAATAACATGTTTGTTTCTACTTGTATTCCCCCCCCCCCCCCATTAAAGCATTTAAAATCATTTAAAACATTGATTAGGGGTATGAACTCACCTGTAGTTGGTGGTTGGGATGAACTGAACGGTATCGGATTGCTAGGTGTCAAGCGAGGACTTATACACACACTACGATCCTAATGAACATAATCACACATATATGCATTCAATTAGACTTAAATCACTAATTGATAATGTTAAGACATCCTAGACACAATTAAACACTTTATATAAGTGTTGTAGGCCCTAAGGATTGCATCTAAGCTAATGTGGGACAAGGCACTTGTGTTTAGGGTTCCAAAGGACCCCATATATGAGTTTACTCCCCATATACCATCACACATGGAGTTTACGGTTGTAAACTCTGGAGTTTACGGCCGTAAACTCCGAACCATGCGGGTTTGGTGTGTTTTGAAGTCCCAAATGGTTCCTAGAATTATTCCAACTTGGTGGCTAAGTCCTTGGAAGGGTTTGAGGTCTAGAAATACTCCAAATAGGAGTTTACGGCCCTGAGGCCATTCCCCTTAGAGTTTACGGCCGTAAACTCTAAGTATAGGGTGTTTTTGTTGTTTTCAAGCCTCTTGCTTTTGAAGGACATGTTCTAGACAATTGTTTAAAGCTAATGAGGACCCTAGGCACACTTTGGTGCCATTCTTTTGAGTTTACGGCCCAAGAGCATTCTCTTGGACGTAAACTCACTTTGATAAGTGATTTTGGTGAGTTTTGGTCCTTCATTTTAGTGGAAACAATTTCTTGTAAAGGTCTAGGGCTTTAGGTGTCTTAAAAACACCCCTTTTGTCCATTTCTATGGAGTTTACGGCCTAAGATACACTTGGGCCGTAAACTCACATTTGTTTGTGTTATTTGATGTGTTTAAGGCCTTACACTACATGGGAAAATAGCCTAGATACAAGCCTTAAAGTCTTAGAGTCCTTAAATCACCATTTTGAGCTTGAAAAGGGAGTTTACGGCCTAAGCAACTCTTGGGCCGTGAACTCCCCAAACTTGGGTGATTTGTGGTTGTTTTCTTGTCCCTAACACACATACATATGAGTCTAAGGCAGTTGTATAACATAAGGGTCGGTTTCGGCTTTGTTTCGGGAGTTTACCGCCCAAGAACACCTTGGGGAGTAAACTCCTAAATCTAGTGATTTAGCCTTCTAAATCATGTTATAACTACATATAATGCTTTCTAACACTACTAGAAAGAGGTACTTACGATTTGGGATAAAAACCCGAGGATCCGTGAGATAGAAAATGGCTTTTCTCTAGTTGGAAATGCGAATAATAAATGAATTTGGTTCAGAATTCTATTTATAGTCCTGAGATATTTTTGGCAGAAAATATTTTTATTCCTGAAATGACCTCTATTATAATAGAGTGATGGAATAATATAATTGCACTAAACCCTAGTGCATCCACTCTCCTGATATCTCCTGAAGTGTTAACCCTGAATTACTCAAACTTACACGAGAAAGTCTGAATATTAACTATGACTGCTATAACTTCTATTGAAGTGATATAGTTTGTACAGAATGGAAATTTCGGATTGTCACAGCTGGTCCGCCCTTCCTTTTGCATTTAGCAAAAAGTTGGTCCACCCGAGTATCTAGACCTTCCACACAAATACGGATCATACTCAACTCATGTTGGAGCAAGAAATGTTCTACAATGATGAATGATTTATTAGGTTAGAATATTCATTTTTATGAGAGCATATTCCCTCCCTCAATATATAAAGTGGAGGTGAGTAAATGTTTTATGAGAGTGCACCAATGTAAAACGTTTGTATATATATATATATATATATATATATATATATATATATATATATATATTCAAATAACACTTGAAACCATGTAAACTTTGGACTTGCTATTTGTTACAGGCTTGCAAACATATATGGGTGGGCCCACTCTATATTTGTAGAAACTAATAACCCAAAATAATTTAAAAAACATACTATGTAACTCTTATAATATATCTAGTTATATTTTTATAATATATTATAATGAATTTATCTTAATGTTATTCATGAAAAATAAAATCTAAGATATTTGTTAGAAAATAGGGTTAATGACCTTAGAGGGTAATAAACTTTGGTTTTTTTCCACATTTAGGTAAACATGTTTTTTTGTACATGTTTGACCTATTCAAAATAAGATAATATTATTGGTAATTATAGGTGATATTACCATATTATGAACATGTCAAACAAGTTTACTAATTAAATGTGTATGAAAATAAGCATGGTTACCTAAATATGGACAAAAACTAAAGTTTCTTACTCGTTTGTTAATATTGAATTCTTTATGCTAAGTGAAAGTAGTCATAAGACCCACTAATGTGACATGGAATCGAGTCATCAGGTTTTGGTGTTGGATCTAGAGTAGGTGTCGTTAGTGGGTTCCTAACTTAATTCTTATAGCTACCATCAGAGAACAAAACCGTCAGAATCGTCTTAAAGACTACGACATGGTAGGATGCTCTGACAGTCAACTTAGATTAATGTGTATGAGGAGATGGTTTCTCTTGGATGGAGAACAATCTTGATGGGAAGAGCATATGTATGCATTGGAGGTTCATGTCTAAGAATGAGAGATCCTCCTCATGAAGGATGAGGTGTTCTATTTATAGATCTAGGTCAATGAAGAATTGGGTTAGGCTTGAGCCAGCCCAGTTCAGTCCCAACTAGTCGCGGGCTAGGTTGTGTTGCTAGGCCTCTAAAGCCTATACAGCCTAGCCCTGCCCCTTAAGCATACACAACCTAGCCCCTGACTAGCGGTGCCTAAATTGGGTTGGCCCAAGACCTGACCATCTCCTTATCACATTGATCAAACTTGATCGTTAGATCATGTTCCTCGTTTATAGTCCCTGAGGCGATCTAGTGGTTTTGTTCTTTGATGGCATCTAGGAATCAATTTGAAAACTCACTAATGACACTTACATACTACAATCCAGATCTGACACCAACACCCGATGACCCGATTCTATGTCACATCAATGTGTCTTATGACTACTTGAACTTAGCATAAAGAACCTAATATTACCAAAATGGGTAAGGAACTTGGTTTTTGTCTATATATTAGGTAACCTTGTTTTATTCATACAAATTTGAGTAGTAAACTTGTTTGACATGTTCATACTATGGTAACATCACCGGTACTTACTACTCATATTACCATATTTTGAACATGTCAAAGAAATTTAATGGTCAAATGTGTACGAAAAAACATAATTACCTAAATATAAAAAAAAAAAAAAAATCAAAGTTCGTTAGCCTCGTAAGTCATTAACCCTAAAAAATAATACCTAAAAATTATGGATACTCAACACACATGGTTATGTCTTTATGTCTAAATATTTAAACTACTTTGGTATATTATTTTTAATGAGTATTTATTATATTCATGTTATATTTTAATGAGTATTTATTAATAATATATAATTAAAATAATTGTTTAAAGACTAAAATAGTTAATAATGAATGGATAGTGACCTTTTCTAAAATAGTGAACATTATACTGATGATGTGAAGACCATTATAAAAGTTAGTGTAATATAACTGAAAGACCAATAGCATTAGATTCGTATGAATTGCCTAATAGTTTTTAAATATAAAGATTAGATAAAACTCATAAAAGTAAAATACATTATTTTTAAAATCATATGCCAAATTATACATTGCCCTTTTAATATTAAGAATGAAATATAACTTGATGGTGTCATCTAAATGATTGACAACATTTTCGTAGGTTTTGACTTTAATACACCAAAGCCAAGAGAATAAAGCAATATGCATCACAATCCCCAGATAAAATACTTTTTGACGATTTCACCCTCATCCATAAAGGTACGTCTGTCATTTCTCGGCTAAATATACAAAAACAAAATATCATATTTCCCGAAACATTTAGAAAAAATCATTATATTTTTACCTATTTATATGAAAAAATATTATTTTATATTTTTCTTCAAAAAATATATTCATTTTTTTTAATATTTCAGAGAAAAAATTCATACTTAAATCTTAAAAATAAAAAAATAAGAAAAAAACATTAATTTTTAAAAAATATATATTATTTTTCGTAATACAATGTAATTTACGATCATAAAATAATAATTTAAAAGGATAATATATTTTTTGACTTCTAAACTTCATTTCATAATAAGATGTGTAACTTATGATTGTAACTTCTTCATACGATCTCGGATTATAACAATCTTTATATACATGTGTTCGTATTTGAATCTACTATAATTTTCATTAAGATTACTTCCGTTAAAAAGTAATATATTTTTACTTACGATCTTTATATATATTCATACGATCTCGGATTATAACAATCTTTATATACATGTGTCCGTATTTGAATCTACTATAATTTTCATTTAGATTACTCCCGTTAAAAAGTAATATACTTTTACTTACGGATCTTTATATATATATATATATATATATATAGATCCGGTAAGAAATTTTTTTTGGTAGGAAGGTAAAAAGTTTTTTTTTTACATATTTTTTTGACGAACAAAAAAAATGAATCACTAGATGATTCATTTGTAAGATGATTCACAAGAAAAAATTCTCAAAAAAACATCTTTATGATTCATTTTTAAGTAAATTAAGAAAAATTAACTTTTATGACAATTTTAATGAATAACAACAAAATCATTATATAAATGAATCATCGAGATGTTTTTTTGAGAATTTTTTCTTGTGAATCATCTTACAAATGAATCATCTAATGATTCATTTTGTTTGTTCGCGAAAAAAATATGTAGAAACAAAACTTCTTACCTTCCTACCAAAAATTTCCTTCTTATTTGATCTTGACTATATATATATATATATATATATATATATATATATATATATATATATATATATATATATATATATATATATATATAGGGTTATGTTATTTTGTTTTCACTATCTATTGTGTGCATGTATGATTGATTCTGAACCAATCATTTTAGTTATTTTAAGAAAGTAATTAATACATATTTCATGTTGAAGATATAATGGGTATTAATTACATATTCAACATTTAATATGCATTAATTACTTTTTTAAAATAACTAAAATGATTGGTCCAGAATCAATCATACATGTATATATATATATATATATATATATATATATATATATATATATATATGTGTGTGTGTGTGTGTGTGTGTGTGTGTGTATGTAAGATCCAAAAAAATTGAAGACTAGATTCTTAAATTAATAAAGTAAATAATGAAAGATGATTTATATAATTAAATCTTTATGGGTAAATCATATCATTAATTGATATGAAGTTTAGAAATTCAAAAGTGCAAATAATAACATTTTAAAAGTTAAAGAGTCAAAAGTGTCAAATTGGAAAATAGAGCTAACTAAAGGGTTGAATCAATTAATGGAATGAACTATAAAAGTTATATAATGTATGGAATGGACTTAGGATGTCCATTCTCAATGAAAATTCACACATATAGTTTCACATTCTCCATTTTAAGGGTTGAGCCCAGGCTAGAAACAACTTCATTAGCCTTCGTGGTATTGGACTCAAAGGAGCAATGGAACTTCTCCATGAACAGACATGCATCAGTAATTAGTATATCAACTTCTTCGGTCGTGTGGTGGTAGTGGAATTAGTGAAAATAGGGGTGGGGATTACGAAACAACCAAATAAACGGGTGGGCAAGGGGCAATGGAAATGGGTGTTGAAATAGTGGCAGTTGGAGAAGGAATAAGAACATCTTCAAAGAAATCATAATAGGAACTAAGACAGGAATCTCAAAGGTTACCTTAGGATTCGTAGTTGCCGGCTCCGAAACCTTTGGTTGAGATGTGACATCTTCTTCATTGCGAACCTTCATGTGAATGTGAACATCTGAAACAGTTTGAGACTGTGAATCATCTTGATCACTTGGAGTTGGAGTTCGTATGCGGCGAGACATCTTCTTAACTCTTGGGTGGCTAGGGTTTTGGGGTTCTAGACGAGAGAAGTTGTAATGAACCCTAGGGAAGAGAATAAGATGCTTAAATAGGGTACCAAGTCCCGGAATTAGGGCTTTCCCAACCCAGACCAGACTCGCCGAGTCCACTCGCTGAGTCGCCGAGTCAGTCACTTAATCTACGAAACAGAGTCCGTTTCGACTCGCCGAGTCATTCCTTGGACTCGACGAGTTGACCCCCTTTTTGACTTAGGGTTTTCCATTCCTTTCTTGGCCTTACTGATTCTGGGTGTTACAACTCTCTCCCACTTAAACTAGACTTCGTCCTCGAATTCCGCCACGTTCAACTATCTTACAATCCGCTTACAGCTTTACGCACTTCACCCAATGGGTCCATTCCTGGATACATCATCCTCGGGATAATTCGACCATTACTACCTTCGAGTACAACCCTTTACCCAACCGGGGGTTTCCCCCTTTTTCCTTGCACTACCACTGGCCTTTCCAAGGCAACTTCCAATAAGACGATCTTTCCAATCTCCATCAAGAACAAATCTCTTGCTGAAATCGCAATCCTGGCCGCTCACAGCACCAACCATCATACCCGCTCTTACGAAATATCCCCTCATACGATGCTCCAATACAGAAAACTCCACCCAGCGTGTTAATTTCGACCATCCTCCGAGACTACCTGATTTCCGCAGTGGGCAACTTAGCATTACCCGACCAGCACACTGCCTTCTGCACTAAACACCTTATCACCATTCTTGCCTGAAGTCCTGCCGACTCCCATCTGCCTTCCGGATGAACCGAGACCACCCAGGTCCCAACCGATCCACCATTACCCAAAATATCGGTCCCCCACTAGATCTAGAAGATCTAGGATCCCCGATCCCCTACCTTACCCTAAGGTCTCTACCAGGTCCCACCTGTTGCTAAAAGAACACGGGCCTCACCCACGGGTCCCACCCATCTATACTTCAAAGCGGCCTCTCCCACAGGTCTCACCTATCTAGGGTTATGTATACCCACTCCTCTTCTGATCGCACCTGCCAAAGGTTCTCCGACCTGGTTTCACCGAACCAGCTATCAACTACTTGCGAAGACGTGAACTCAAGGTTGGGAAGTTTTCCCCCAACTTCCAACCTAACTGCTCCTCAAACCAAACAGCCACTTGAGCTGCTTCCCACTTCACCAAAACTGCGGAACCACCTCAGCCTTGCAATTGCTTCTGTTTCTGGCCCCCACTAATGGCTCTCCCCCACTTTGATTCATCTAGCTCCTCACAGCTCACATCTTGAGAGAATTACCAATTCTCCCTACCATCCTCTGGCCACTTCTGCTGAAAATCCAAGCTCACCACAGTTGGGCATCTAATCAATTTATCCCCTAACGACACCTTCCCGAACTAGCGAGACACCACCGAGCCCCACACATGCATGCTACAGTTACTGCATCCAAAGTAACCTGCTCTAAAAGAGACGACCTACTACTGTCATTCTAAAATCCAAGGTATGCAGATGGCATATAGCTCAATCACAAGCAGGCCATAAAATTCCGAAATATCATTATTAATACCGATGCAGCACCATAACAATAAGATTGTAACATAAGCTGATAGATAAAATGAAAGAAGATATGTACCTAACGGATCGGGCTACTCACATCTCATCTAAAACCAACTGATACGCCCTACTCCTCGCTGCAGGCACCTCCGCCCGTCCCTGACGGTTGTCGGTGATCCTCGAGGTTGTAGGGGCAGATGCTATCACCTGTCCTGCTGAATGCAAACTCGGACAGCGGGCCTTCTTGTGGCCCCTCTGACTACAATGGAAACATATCAGGTACGATCCCTGGGAGGTGGTAGCGGTACTATCTCTGCTGAAATGACCAGTCTGGCCGCACTTGAAGCAGCCAGAATCACCACCACTACCACTCCTACACGCACCCTCGTGCGTCCTGCCACACTTCCTGCACCAGCTGTTGCTCTGATAATCCCTCAATCTCGAATCTGACCCCTTGTACCTTTGCCCGAACCTGTGGCTACCTGAATCTCATCCAGCTTCCTCTTCCTAATCTGATCCAGATCAATCTCTCTCCCTGGCCCGAGCAATCATGTCCTCCAGCGTCTTGCAGCTGGACCTACTCACAAACTCCCTGATGTCAGCTCTCAACATCTCATGGTACCAAGCCTTCTTCATCTCCTCATCCGCCACATACTGTGGAACCAGAAGGGCTCTGTCCCTAAACTTGGTGGTGATCTCTGCCACTGTCTCTATAGTCTATCTCAGATCCTGAAACTCCCAGGCTAACTGTTGCACCTCAATCACCTGTGCAAACTTGACCTTGAACCTGGCTGAGAAGTCTCTCCATGTCATCGCGTCCAACGCGGCATCATCCCCGATAGCATGACTAACCTCCTCCCACCAATCTCGTGCTTTGTCCATTAGAAGACAGGAGGCGAGTCGAACCTTGTCCCCCTCGGGACACCGGCTAGAATGAAAAGCGTTAGCAACATCAGCCAACCATCTGCCACTAGCAATGGGATCCCTAGCCCCATGATAGTCTGGAGCTCCACAGGCTCTGAACTCCCGGAATGTCAATGTACACGCTCCCAACAGGGCCATCATCTCTGTGCGGAAGGCTCCAAGCCTCTCATCCAAAATCTTCAGGATGCCCTGACCGAGCAAAAGATCACAGGAGTCTGGTCTAAAATACTGCTTGTAACCTCCGCTGATACAAACTCCCTCATCCGCTCCTCAAGCTGCTCGGTCCCTGAACCCAACCCTGATCCCTCTTTGACAGCTGACCCATCCACTAGTCCATCTTGCAATGTCTCCATACTGAAAACATGCCATAACAATCATCAAAATACACATCACTGCCGAGGGATCACACACACTCTACGAGTTCCCTGGTTTTATCTTGGACCCTATTGAATCGAGTACGGATCCTCTGCTTTCAATAGTACGGGACCATACTACCTTCCACATCTATCCGTACTTTCCTCAAGAGTTGCCTCGACTCCACCAAGTCCCTTACTACTACTACTGCTCCTAGCACTAATCTTATCCTAGGCTTGCCCTATGGTATCCTCCAACCCACTCCGTCCTCAGCCACTGAAGGCATCGTCACAATGCTAGTTAGCCACTACCTGAATACCATCACATGTGATGAGGCTCAGATAATCCTTCGAGTAAAGGACTCATCCCTACAACGGTTGGACTCAGACAAGAGTTGAGCAATAGGGCCAAATCCAGCACTCTAAGATTATTCAACCCTGGTCACATGTGACTTAACGTATTCACCTAATGGCTAAATCCCATCACTCAGAGTCCCACAAAGCACAAAGCAAGTAGCATTCAGAAAAAAGGGAAATCTAACCAGAACATAATTAAGCAATTCTATCAACACAACAAGAATATGCACTAGCATGTGATATAAGCTCATGTAATCAGGCATAACCTAAAAAGGCTATCCTACCACTGTCTAACCATTACTAGCATATAGCTCAATAACCACATATAACAGGCACATAAGGCATCCTCCTAGATCCTTAGCCCTAAATCTAGCATGTTGGTCACATAATCATAACATAACATAAACTTGTACGGGTAATTTGGGAGAACTTACTTGAGCTTGGCTGATTGCATGCACCACACCCTTTTCTCTTTACAAAGTTCATACTTCCTTTTTGAAATCCTTTTTTCCTTTTCAAAGTTCTTTTCAAAAAAAACGATTTTCCTTTTAAAAAAAACAACTTTCCTTACCCAACCCTCAGTTTGAGTTCAGTCACACTCGAGAGTGTGTCCGAATCCCTCAAACCAAGGCTCTGATACCAACTTGTAACATCCTAAAAATCAAGACCAAAAATTTATTTTAAAAACATTACTATTCCATAGCATTAAGTCATCCAAAGATACAAAAAGGGGCTATATGACAAATCAGAGTATCTTTTCCAAAACACTTATTCATTTTATCAAAGTAAACATCCCAGGCTAAACTTCTTGGTGTGTGCCATGTGATCGTCCCGAGCTCTTCATTCTGCTATCGAAAATACCTGAAACCAAAACTAAAAACCGTAAGCACGAAGCTTAGTGAGTTCCCCAACCTACCACATACCGTACATTTCTATTGATCCAAACATGCCATATACAACTGTAAGCACATAATCACAAACTGGGCCCCCACCCGCTACATTGGGCCTTGCCCGACATCGGACCTTATCCGTCATCAGGCCCTGCCTTGCATCAGGTCCCACCTGGCATCAAGCCCCGCTCGGTATACAGATCTGTTTCCCTTAGGCCCTGTCTGACTCTGGGCCTCGCCTGCCATACACATACATCCGATTAAATAACATACTGAAACATACATAAACATTCCCTAACCATACCCTACTCTCAGGCCTCGCCTAACATGGGCCCCGCCCCTGGTCTGCTACTGAAGTAGTGGAGCCCCGTCCACACTCCTGCTAGTAGTGAGATACGGGCCCTCATCCACACTCACATCCTTCCTATCACAGGCCTCGCCCCTGTTCTGCTAATATCGAGATATGGAACCCCATCCATACTCAGCTAGTGATGAGATATGGGACCTCGCCCACAATCACCTCCTTAACAGGCGCATACAAGTATCACGAAGACAACAAGTATAATCTAACACACTACATAAGAATATTCCTCGGGAATACCACGACATCGGACCCCCGGCCCGGAAGCATACTATTATCTAACGTACTTCGAGCTTACCCCGACATCGGACCCTCGGTCGGGATCCTATCATACCGACACATGCAAGAATCAAAAAGACCTCTAGCATCCTTACATTCCTCGGGCCTCGCCCAGCATCAGGTCGTAACATGGAACATATATCAATAAGTGCCTAGGGCTAACCCCCGGGTCTTCCTTCTATACATAAGCATAAACAAGAACATGAACATAATGGGTCGGCATTATGGCCGTAGACCCATACACACACTGAGGAGACTCACCTACACTGATGAACTCTGCTGATAACCCTCTGGCTGCTATCCGAAAACTCCTCGAACTGGTGCTCCTCTAGCTCCCCTAGCTACTAATACCAATAATAACACTTAGCCTAACTGTCCTCAAGAAGCCAACTAAGTCAACTCTAGTCAAGGTCCTTCGCAAGGTCAAATTCAACGGTCAGACTCAACTTCCAGTTGACTCAACTCGTCGAGTTGTTCTACCAACTCCTCGAGTCCATGCTCCTCAAATCCCAAAACAACCTCGAATCTACTCGTCGAGTCTAGCAACAACTCGACAGGTTCTCCTTCAACTAACATTCGGGACCATCTTCAGCCAACTCGCTGAGTTGTAGAACAAATCGTCGAGTCCATCTTCATAAGCTAAGGAGATTGCCTTGGACTCGCCAAGTTCCTCCTTGAACTCGTCGAGTACCGTGATCTTCATGCCTATTATGGACACAGACTGTCTGAGCCCTTCTCTAACCCCACTCACTTATCCGACTCATAAACAGAAGGGCTTCGGTTTGTGGCCCGACTCGTCGAGTCCATGAACTGACTCGCCAAGTCCATCTTGTGACATCTCTATTTTGTCGATTACAGACCATCCCAACACCTCCAACTTATAGATCTGGACTCCTTATGCTAGCATTACACGTAAAGTTGTTAATTTTACATACATGCAAGGTGTTATGGGGCTAAAACACTTAATCCAAGCTTCAAAGAAAACCCAGGCCATGAAATGGGATCTTAGCTGGATAAAGCCAGCAACTCTGAGCTCCTAAAGCTCAAGAGTATCCGGATCTGTTGTCCAAATCCATCCTCAAGGGTTTAATACTCAGATTAACCTTGGAAATGATCCAGATGTGACCAAAAGCAAACTAGAAAGGGGATCTATCAATTGAAAGCTCAAGGTCCAGACTTTTTACCTTGTAATAGTTGCCAAAACGATATGAAGGTTGGATCTACACTTCCTTCCTTGCTCCTTTCTTCCAAGCCTTCAAAATCCACTCCAATGGGCCTTAATCTTCACAAAAAGCTCCAAAAATGAAGTTCGGTGGCTAGGGTTTTGGGGTTCTGGACGATAGAGGTTGTAATGAACCCTAGGGAAGAGAATAAGATGCTTAAATAGGGTACTAAGTCCCGAAATTAGGGCTTTCCCAACCCATACCAGACTCGTCGAGTCCACTCGCCGACTCGCCGAGTCGGTCACTTAATCTGTAACACATAGTCCATTTCGACTCGACGAGTTTGACCCCCTTTTGACTTAGGGTTTTCCTTTCCTTTCTTGGCCTTACTGATTCTGGGTGTTACAATCGAATTTGCGAAACTCAAAGTAAATGTAAGTGCCATGAACCAGACGTTTGGAAAATCACAAGGATCTTCGTGCGAGAGTGTACCAAAGATAAAGAAATAAAGCAAAATATTTGTGGGATATTAGTGATGTCTTTATAAGACACAAAGCAGTGGATCCTGGGAAATGATCTCTTCCTTTGGAGTCAAGAGAGACGCTAAAGTGTCTGTGTGGTTTCCCGTTGAATTACGATCACTTGTTTGTTAATTAACAACGAAAGGCATACTTTGATTACCTTTAAGGGTGGTTTAATCTTCAACCAAAATACGAAACTTGATATAAGTCCGAACGTTCGATGAAGTACTTGTCTGACCGGTGTAGTCATAAAAACAAGTAGGCTTTGGAAATATTTTATGTGGCTAGGATATGAATAGAAATCTCAAAAATAAAACTTGGATCTATTGGGTAGAAAAGACTTAGGTCAAAATCGTCTATTTAAGATCACACAAAAGGAAAACAAGATTTCAAGGTACTGACCACGAAAATGGACATTCGTTAATTTCAAGTTGAGATATCTAGAACATGTATATTGTTTACCATCGATTCGTGTATATGTATTGGATTTTGGTTTTCACTCAATTCATGGTGATAACGAATTCAAATTCATAAACACGGATTTGGTTATAACCACAAACCTCAGTGGTAATTTTTGAGAATCTCAAGGGTTACATTTGTGAATATGAAAGTTGATGGAGAAATGGTATGAGGTGGTTCCAAAGAAATAATGTACCTCTGCTATGTGAAAGTGACAAATTAGTGAACTCTTAACTCGATGTGAGAAGAGTCATGTAGCTCATGACTTATGCGAATTAAGAGCCTTATTGGGGAGAAATGATTGGTGCTATCAATTCATTAAGGTTTCAACATAGAAAGTCATTTGAGGCTGTGGACTACATGCAACAGCATGCTTCTAGGGACACTTAACTAGTACATAAATATAAGAAAGTTTATACTAGCCCCATCATTCGTAACTGATCACCAAGATTCTTGACACGAAAATCTGCTCAATTATCCAATATTTATGGTATTTTTGGTGTTTTTTGTGTTTTTGAAATAATTAAAATAAAAGTGAGGAAAATAAAGAAAATATTTCTGTAATTTTGATTTTCTGAAAAAGAATAAAACAAAAAGAAATAAAATATTTTTTGGATTTTAATGTTAGAAAAAATATACATTTTTGGATTTTCATTTTTCTGAAAAAAATAAAAACAGAATAAAATAACATAAATGTACCAAAGGATACATGAAAATTCCAAACCACGAATGAACAGTTGATTGCGAGTCACTGCGAACATTCGCACCAATTCGTAATATGAACAATTCGCACCGATTCGCAGGATAAAAGATGACTGCAAGTCACTGTGAGCGTTCACATCGATTCGCAGAGCAAAAGATGACTATGATTCACTGTGAGCATTCGCATCGATTTGCAGGACAAAAGATGACTGCTAGTCACTCTTGGATTAATGTCTAAGTCCATAACTATATTTGGTATGTACTTGACCCGACCCGGCATGGTCCATTTGGGTTGCACTTCACCGACACAATTTATATGGATAATCTTTTGAGAATAGTATATTTATGATTTATATTAATATATTATAAGTTCTAATATATTAATATATAATCATATTATTTAATTAGTATTGATCAAGAATTAATTTATAATTAATTAAGTGATCAAAAGGAACTAATTAAATATGGACTCTTATATATATGGAATGGGCCAAGTTCATTTAGGTTGGGCAAAGCTTGTTGGATTAGTGTCTAAGTCCATAACTATTTTGGTATGTACTTGACCCGATGGTGCATGGTCCTTTTGGGTTGCCTTCACCAAAGCAACTTGATAGGATGAATTATGGAGAGAAAGGATTAAATATGATTTATTAATATATTATGAGAATAATATATTAAAGGAGAAATCATATTGTTTAATTAATATTAGTCAATAATTAATTGGTAATTAGTTTTGTGACTAAAAGAGATTAATTAAACTTAAGGGACTGGAATTGTAATTATAAGATAATTGCAATTTGGGCCATGGATTGCCTTGAATCAAGAGGTGGACGAATTCTTATGGGAAGCCCATAAGGAAATCGTCCAAGGGCTTGATTAAAGGAGTCTATGGGTTGCTTAGGGCTTAAGCAACCAAATTAGGGTTTCCTTGTTAGATAACCTTAATAGTCTCACTATATATAGAACCCTTAAGGCTCAAAAACGTGGACAAGCAACCTTCTAGTGTTTTCACACGGTTTTGGCAGCCTCCATCCTCTCTCCTCTTCATCCTCTTGCTTATGGTGTTTGTGAACCATTAGAGGAGTGACAATTGTGACTCTAAGCCTTCCAAAGTCAATTCAAGGAGGAATTGGGATTGTTATTGCTACATAACAATCAAGGTAATATCATAAACCTAATTATATGTTAATATTGATTTCCATATGCTAGAATTAGGGTTTATAGTCTTGGATTCAAAGCATGTACAATAGAGAAACCTAGATCCAAGCATTAGGGTTTGTATGAGCACATAGGATGTCTTATGACCAAAACCCATCAGTGGTATCAGAGACTAGCTTGGTTTCAATTGTATTGATGCATTGTATATCTGAAAAATTCGATTTTTGGTGTTTTGGAGGCTGGACTCGCCGAGTCCAAGGTGACTCGACGAGTCCAGGCTTGACTCGACAAGTCAACTCGTCAGATGGTGGTTATCTCGGGATTTCTTGCTGTTTTTGCATTGGGATAGTTACCTTATCATGTTAGATCAATATTAATCTGATTATATGATATATTTGACTATAATTTTGATCTAATTGAAGATATTTATCAATTAATAAGATAATTGTTTCCTTATAAGATAATTGATTAATTATTTTGAGTAAATTGATAAATTGTTTTGCAAGAAATCATTAAATAAATTAAATATGGATAATTATGTGATTAAATGTTAATTTGAATTATTTTTTATTTGATCCTTGTTGTTATGAAAAGTTTCATATTTTACCCTTTAGGTTTTATAGTTTAAATTTGAACCCAAAAGTTTTGTTTTTTTTTTTGAAATTTAAATAGTTAAAACCTTAATGTTTTGAAATGTTTCATAACATGCCCTCAAGTTTAGGAATTTAAAATTTGATTAAAAGTTTAATTAGTAATGTTAAATTCTAAAACTCTAGTATAGTTTTGAAAAAGTTCAAATCACACCCTTATGGTTTTATTAATTAATTAAGGTGTATAATTAAAAGAAGTTTAATAAATCCATAAAAGTTTAGGTTTACAATTTAATTGAATTAAAGGTATAATTGTTAAATTAGACCGCCTAGTATTTTAAAAGTATAAAACACACCCTATACTATATATATAACATTAATGGTATAACATTATATATATGTATGAGTAAAAGTCAGACTTACCGTTAGTAGGCCTCATTCACGAAGCTGGTCTATAAGGGGTGTTTAAGAAAATTGCCTATAAAATGGCAATTGAATGGGTATCCACTCTTACCCACCGCACTCTTGACTAGTGGAGGGTCGTTAGCCGTACGGGTAGGATAGGACGAAACCTTCCATTATAAGTATAATGAATTACTAAAGTAACTAAATGTTTTCAAAAAAATTCCCAATCTTAGTTACTTAGGCAAAAGTGAATTGATGCAATTCCATGAAATTACACTTTGTGCCCTTGCGAAGACGTTAGTGGAGCGTGTGTGGTTAACCGGCACACTAAATGGGTCTAAGCAAAGGTAGCAAAGGGTGACTCAATGTTTGTCATAGTTCGGTGGAGCGTGTGTGGTTTACCGGCACATCGAATAGGTGACTGTAACATGTGAGGGCACCATGTAAGTTTGCATGGTTATTCACACCCGCTTTGTGATCCTCGGCATCCCAGTCACAAACTAGAGGGGCATATCGAGATTTAAACATGCCATTGAAAGTTCAATGAATCTCAAAGGATCTAGGAGTTTTCATAGATTTAAAACTTAAATTTCTTTTTCGTTTTTCATGGTGGAAATTAGTGAATCGTCATTCACTTACCTTCAAATATTCTACAATTAGGGTTACGGCATCCCTCTCCCGAGTTGTAGAATATTGTGTTGGGTCCTAGCCTTAGTATTTCATTTGTGTGTTGGGTCCTAGCCTTAGTATTTCATTTGGGTGATTTACTAAGGACTCAATCTATCAACTAACTTGAATTTGTTTTTCTCCCGTTTTGTAGATGTCAAAGTTCGACAACTATGGTCTTCACCTCCTCCAATTATTCTCCCTAACCCACAAGTTCAAAGGCTTGAAAAGTTCAAGATCACTCAAGCCCTTTTGGCAAGTAAACATAAAGAAGGAAAGTCCGTGTGTGCACACGTCCTAGGGATGAAGTCACACATTGATAGGTTAAGAATGTTGGGATCCGTTGTCTGTGAGGAAATGGCTGTTGATTGGGTTCTTTAGTCACTTCCCAACTCATATAGTGAGTTCGTAAGAGAGTACTATATGATGAACTACGATGTGACCCTTATAGATCTCACCTATATGCTTATTGTTGTTGAATCAGCAATGATTTGGCGCAATAGAAAAAGCAAAGTTGATTGGTGAATCTGCCTTCGAGACCTCTATGGATATAGACAATGGCAACGAAAGACATGCTATGATTGAAAAGTTTGATCATAAGAGAAAGGCGAAGTCTGAAGTAGTTCCATGTCCTGTTCCAAAAGAGTCGATTTGCTTTTATTGCCAAGAGAAGGGGCATTGGAGACGAAGCTGCCCCATTTACCTAAGAGATCTAAGAGATGGGAGAGTCGAAACGTATGACTCTAATTTAGGTAAAAAAAAATCCATTGACTAACTCTTTTAAGCTTCATTCTAGATTCTGAATACATAATGTGATAAGATTACAATTGATGTTTTTGTAGGATCGAAGAAAAGAAAGGAAGCTTAAGGGAAGAAGTGAGCAGAATCTAACCGTGAAGGAATGGATTTCGATCGCGTTTCTCGAACATTAGATTCTTGAGCTACTACTTAGAGTTAGAATTATATTGCTAAGAAAGATGTATTAGCATAAGTTTTTCAATGAGTTGCAAGGACAAATTTTTCCACAATAAAATAAATTTTTGATTCTAAATTTTATTTATTTATCCTTACAATGGCGTGTATGAAAAATTGATGTTAAAATGTTTCTATTATTAGCAATAATGGATTTGGTTCTTATTATGTTATGGAAAGTCAAGAATTTACCAAATAGGGAGAGTTTCTCATCGCCCAAGTTTCAATTGGACAGAAACTTGGAATCATGCAACGTGAATGCACGATGAATGAGAAATTTCGTATTTGAAAATTAGACTAATTCATTGACAAAGTGTCAAGTGAAGGACTAGGAGATCGAGTACACAAAGTTGTGTGTTGATCAAAGTCCACCATAAGAGTAACGAGATATTCGTCATGATTTACTAAAGGTTTAGTAAATATGATTATACTTATAAGATTAAGTGTAATTCTGAATTGATTGAAAAAGTTTAAATCAATAGTAGAACGAATAACAAGAATCAAGTAGGCAGAGAGATAAAAGTTTCTCCATTCTAAGAAGAAGGGAGAGTACCTTTTATGCTTTATGATAGGTCTTAATGATTAAGAACCATATCTCAATTGATCCTCTAAGTGAGTCTTGGTACAATTGTATGTCCAAGAAGATGAATCAAAGATTGAAGAAATGGTCAAATCAAGAAGTCAATCATACTTCGTTCCAAAACAAGTCTTAGAGTTAAGATTGTGACAATGAGTGAAAAGTATTAAGAAGGTTTAAAACATTCATTAAATGTGGTAAGTTGTGATGTCTTAGATAAGACAAAGACCAACTAGGACCAATTTATGAAGAGTTTTGATAAAAGCTACACTAACTCTTGAATATTTGTTTGTCAAGAAATGTTTTGACAAGAGAATCTTATATGTCAAAGAGTCAGTGGGAGCCTTAATGGTCTTGAAAGGTTTCAAGAACAAATCAAATAAACCTTAACGATCATCACTAGCACACGAGTTGAGGTTTACAACCTATCGTGTTGACAATATTTTGATTTTGTGCTGTTCCAATTAAGTTAATTATGCATGTGAGTCCTATGAGTTCTCATTTTGAATGCATAAATGGCAAGGCACCTTGATCAATGAAAGGTACATTGATAGGAAAAGGTGAGCTGCTTAACTACGTGGAAAACGTGGTGGGCAGCTGTGCTACCATAAGGCAAGAAATCAAGATTAAGAAAGTTCGGTCCATATGAGTTTGAATTTGTCATAAACTTGGTTTTAACAAATTCACATGGATAGGAACATATACACCGTTTAAATCTAAGTGTCATAAGATTTCCTCCTTCATGAAAATGATTGTGAGGAAATGCTTTCACTAAGAGAGATTTTAAGAAGATAGTGATTGTAAAATTGCATTCTCGAATTCGATTATGGTTACGGTATCCCTTTCCATAAATTGAATTGTGAGGTTTGGCAATTAGTCTTAATTGTTTAGACACACATATGAACTATCGAAGGCAAAAGTGTATAAGTTCAAGAAGCATTGATAAAGGATTATCAAAGCACTAAGTATTAGAAACATGAACTTAAGAAATTCAATAAGTATTGTTTTCTGAAAGTTAAGATGTTTATGAATACATGTCCAAGCTAGTGGGAGCATAAGTGTTATGTTTTATAATAATCATCATGATAGTGGGAACATAAAAGATATGATTGTATGATTATTAAGGAAAGTATTGCAAGGTTAGCAATATTAATTATAGAAAACAAGAGTCATACTTTGCAAAGTTGTAAGAGTTGAAAGGTTGTTTTGCTATAATTAAGGGAGAGAATATTATGTTTCATTTCAAATCTAAAGGATTAGGTTGAGAAATGTTAATAAACTTAGTCAAAGGTACATAGTGTGTTCTTAAAATTTCGACTATGATTACGGCATTCCTCTTCACAATTCGAATTTTGAGAACATAGCAAATAAAACATTATGCGTCGTGTCCCATACACTTCGGGTATAGGATCGATTGCAAATGCTTTAATGTTTGACCATTCTAAAATTTTCCAAATGTCTAGCGCATATAGAGGGAAAAAGGACTAGAATTTGTTTTGACTAAAATAATTAAACAACTATCAAAGGACAATCCAAAGTTCGACGAGGATTGGTCGCTTGTGAGTAGTTGGAAGCATGCTATTGGATGGACTATATCGACATTATTATTAATAGAAAAGATTCTATTAAGAATGAGTTGTCATATGGAAATTATGGAAATGTTTCCATGCCGGATGGACCATATTGACATCATTACGAATAGATAAGATTCTATTAATAATGAGTTGTCATATGGAAAATATGGAAGCGTGTCCATATTGGGAATTGAATATTGAAAATCTATTTCTAGATTAGAAACTTTTATGCAAAAGGATGTTCAAAGGAATGTACTTTGAGTGAGAGACATCGTATCTAAGGAATTGTCTTGTAACAATCTCCTAATATCATTGGCAATAGTCTTTGTGACTTTGGTGCAGTGACATTACGAAAGGATAGTTGCATAGAATGTTAGAATCTAGCATATTCTATAAGTAACAAGAATTTGATATTCTTTAACTTATGAAAAACGGATTTGGAGTTGTGAAATGAGAATAAAGTGAAATGTGTCCAATGTGATCTATTTCACAAAGTAAGAACCATAGGTAAACATTGTGTGCATGCTAGGAGCATGGGACAAGTGTTGGAATTCAAGTAAGAAGTTGATTACCCAAAACGACAAATAATGAGTAATCGATATGGTGATAAATAAAAGGTGTTTTATTTATACTCAAAGGTTTGAGGCCATATGGGATTAGTATTATTCTTGTGTTTCACTTTGCATGTTTTGACTTCCAGAATAATTGAGTTTATTAAGAATAATCGAATTATTCGAACGGGCCACAGTCGTTCATATGTTGGAAGTAGATATGAAAGAAGACTGTCGTGAATTGGTGTGTGGATTGTCTAAAGAGCATTAGACATAAGAAAATGTTTGCTGCAACGTTCATGAGTGCTTATGAATATGATTTGAGCATTGGATTAAACCCACGCTCACTTGGATCACTCCATGAATTGTATCACGAGTGATTGGTGAGACGATAACATCTTATATTCTTGAAACTGAGATGTGTGAGTTGTATCTTGCGAACCGGTTGCACATTGATAATATGTAAACGCACTAGTAACTTGGTGTTATAAAACATATTGTTGTGTATGATTCGGTGCGTGAGTGCAAGCGAGCATTGTATCAAAGTTTGTCCATTCCTTTTATTCAAAGTAGGATAAAGGCGATATCTTTTGGGCCCCTCGATGGTTTAGTGATGACAAACGTAAATGCTCGGCCGGGCTAGGGCTAATTTGATTTGTTCAATTAGTCGGTCATCATAAATCGGGAATCGAGATATAGTACAAAGAGAATGATTTGAAATCATATCTCATATGATATCTAGAATGGAGGAATATATGATCCCTTATCTAAGGACACGCGTATTTGATATGATCAGAGTTGACAGCGGCTTTGGAAAGCTACGATTGCGGATCGGGATCCGAAGTCATACGCAAAATAGTTGTTAGACTTATCCAAGTGGGAGACTATTGGATTAGTGTCTAAGTCCATAACTATTTTGGTATGTACTTGACCCGATGGTGCATGGTCCTTTTGGGTTGCCTTCACCAAAGCAACTTGATAGGATGAATTATGGAGAGAAAGATTAAATATGATTTATTAATATATTATGAGAATAATATATTAAAGGAGAAATCATATTGTTTAATTAATATTAGTCAATAATTAATTGGTAATTAGTTTTGTGACTAAAAGAGATTAATTAAACTTAAGGGACTGGAATTGTAATTATAAGATAATTGCAATTTGGGCCATGGATTGCCTTGAATCAAGAAGTGGACGAATTCTTATGGGAAGCCCATAAGGAAATCGTCCAAGGGCTTGATTAAAGGAGTCTATGGGTTGCTTAGGGCTTAAGCAACCAAATTAGGGTTTCCTTGTTAGATAACCCTAATAGTCTCACTATATATAGAACCCTTAAGGCTCAAAAACGTGGACAAGCAACCTTCTAGGGTTTTCACATGGTTTTGGCAGCCTCCATCCTCTCTCCTCTTCATCCTCTTGCTTATGGTGTTTGTGAACCATTAGAGGAGTGACAATTGTGACTCTAAGCCTTCCAAAGTCAATTCAAGGAGGAATTGGGATTGTTATTGCTACATAACAATCAAGGTAATATCATAAACCTAATTATATGTTAATATTGATTTCCATATGCTAGAATTAGGGTTTATAGTCTTGGATTCAAAGCATGTACAATAGAGAAACCTAGATCCAAGCATTAGGGTTTGTATGAGCACATAGGATGTCTTATGACCAAAACCCATCAAAGCTTTCATGGATAGTCCGTAGAGTGTTTAACCCATGGATCATATGAAATGAAAGGTCATGGATTTAACGCTAGTATCCATACTATATAAAGATGTCCTTGGTTGGTGAAATTGGCGCTAGTGTGGGTACACTAAGAAGGGCTAGCCGATTTCACTAGAGAGAACCAAGTATTCATATTCTCTAAAGTCTTCCAAGGTGTTTTGGTGATTTGTGATTCCACTTAAGGCTTCCACACTATTGGGGCTAACTAGTACTTTGAAGACATCAAGCTACATCAAAAGGTATGTCATCTAACTAGTACTTTGTAGTATAAGAGCTTCATAATATGCTAGTTAGGATTGAAGCCTTGTAAAGTTCTTATTTGCATGTATAATAGAGAAAACATAGATCCAAGGTTAATAGGGTTGCATGTACACCATAGGAGTGTTAGAATGCTCAAAACCCAACAGTCACTACAAGCGTTCGCACCAATTTGCAGGCAAATCAAAAACTTATGAATACGAAGGTGGTTTCGAAACGGACTCAGCTTCCATCATTCTTAAGCCTTGAAGAATGAGATTGAATGATTGTTTAGGCAAGGATTTCGTGAAGATGTTAGCTAACTAATCATCGGATCCTACAAAGTGTATCTCAACATTTCCATCTTCCACATGATCTTTGATGAAGTGATACCTCAGTCATATGTGTTTCATCTTTGAGTGTTGCACTGGGTTGTGACAAATGCGAATAGCGCTTTCAGAATCGCAATATAAGGGGATTCATTTCATGTTGATACCATAGTCACGAAGTTGACTCTAAATCTAAATAACTAGTGATGTGCAGGATGCAGCAGCTATGTACTTTGCTTCAGCAGTAGATAGGGAGATGCAAGTTTGCTTTTTTAGATTGCCAACTTACGAGTTTGTCATCAAGAAATTGGCATCCTCCCGTTATGCTTTTTCTATCTAGACCGCAACCTCCAAGATCAACATCTGAAAATACTTGCACAAAGAAACCTGAGCTCGAAGGGTACCAAATTCCCAAAGAGGATGTTTGCTTGAGATATCTGAAGATGTTTTTAACAGCTGTCATGTGAGGTTCGTGAGGATTAGCTTGAAACATAGTATAATAGCAAAAAAAACACGATATATGGACGACTAGCAGTTAGATACATCAATGACCCTATCATTTGACAATAAAGAGTCATATCAGCTGTCGGTTTATCCAAAGATGGAGTTAGTTTCATTCTGAATGTCATTGGAACCTTCACTTTTGAATCTCCCACCATTCCAAACTTATAGAGTAAGGTCTTTGTATAAGCCTCCTGATTGATAAAGATCCCTTCCTCACTCTGTCTTATATTCAAGCCATGAAAAAAGTTAATCGGACCCATGGAACTCATCTCAAATTTAGTTTCCATCAGCTTTTGGAACTCAGCTGTTAAACTGGGGTTAGTTGATTCGAAGATGATGTCATCAACATAAATTTGGATGATCATCAAATGGTCACCATCTTTCTTGCGAAAGAAGGTTGGGTCGGCAGATCCTTGTTTAAATTTAGCCTGTTTTAAAAAACGAGTTAGAGTTTCATACCAAGCTCTTGGAGCTTGTTTTAGACCGTAGACTGCCTTGTCCAGAATGTAACAGCAGTTCGGATATTTTTCATTTATGAACACTAGTGTTTGTTCCACGTACATTGTTTCTTCGAGTTCCCCATTTAGGCATGCACACTTGACGTCCATTTGATAGACTTCAAAGTTCTTGTGTGCTGCATATGCCAGAAAGATGCGAACTAATTCTAACCTTGCAACAGGTGAGAATGTTTCTTCGTAGTCGATGCCTTCTTCCTGACAATAACACTTTACTATGAGTCGTGCTTTATTTCTTATCACACGGCCTTCCTTATCCATTTTGTTGCGAAATACCCATTTAAGACCAACAAAAGAAGCATCCTTCGGAGTGGGAATGAGTCTCCAGACTTTGTTTCTTTCAAATTCATTGAGCTCCTCCTACATTGCTTGCACCAAATCAGAATGATCAAGATCAATTTGAATATTTTTAGGTTCAATTTTGGAGATAAACGAATTGAACAAGCAAAATACCACTTCAGAGAATAGTGTAGTTCGCTTCGCTTTTTGTTAAGCTCTCGTAAGAATGCCTGAAGACGAATCTCCAATGACTTGAGTTTTTGGATGGTCTTTGGTCCATTTAGCTAATGGAGGGTAGTTTGGATCATATGATGGATCCAATTCCGCATTGACTTCTTCAAATTCTGATTGTACATCCGAATCATCATTCACATTTTCATTCTCCCCCTCGAATGACGGATAATTTTCGTCTTCTAGATTTGGATTCTCCCCATAGAAAGGTGGATCTATGCTGACATCAGTGGTGTCGTTCTCCCCTTGAAAAGGTATACTAGATGAGGAGGTTGAAGTAGAACCCTCCCCCTACGATTTAACATTCTCATCTGTAGGTTGAACTGGAACTTCAGGATCTTTCGTAGTGGTATGTTCCTGTTCCATTTCATTCGCAGCATCATCAATGATTTTCTTCATTTCGTCTTCTTTGTTGTCTGTTGATTTAGACTCGGATGAGATTGCCTTCTCTGGTTCATCAAATAATTTCAGGAACTCCTCGTATATATTGGAGACTGGGATGGTAGCGGGATTCGGTTTAGGGAATATCTCCTGTGTTGGACTATCATTATTTTGAAACTTCTTTGTGTAATTGTCGTCGAATGTAACATAATAGGTTTCTTCAATCCTTTTGGATCTTTTATTGAGAGCACAATATGCTTTAGAAGTTAGAGAATACCCCAGAAAGATACCTTCGTCAGCGTTCACATCGAATTTGTTCCTTTGTTCCTTTGAGTTGAAGATGAAGCACCTGGAACCAAAAACATGGGAAAACTTGACATTAGGTTTTCTATTATTAATAATTTCATATGGGGTGATAGAGAATAGCTTATTGAGAATAGATCGATTTTGGGTGAAGCAGGCGGTTCCTATCGCATATGCCCAGAAGTAGAGTGGCAGATTTGCGAATGACAGCATGGTTCTTGCAGCTTCGCACAACGAACGGTTTCGTCTTTCCACTACACCGTTTTGTTGAGGAGTGTAAGGAGATGAAAAATTATGAGTTACTCCTTTCACAGTCACGAATTCTTTAAACGCTTGGTTTTTGAATTACAAACCATTGTCACTACGCACATTACGAACCAACTTTCGCAGTTGAAGCTCTATTTTCTTTATGAAGTCTTTGGGCTTAAGAGTGACTTCTGATTTCTCTTTAAGAAAGTGCACCCAAGTGAATCTAGAAAAATCATCTACAATAACAATAATATATTTATTACCACCGACGCTTTCAATTGCAGAAGGACCACAAAGATCTATATGCAAAAGTTTAAGTGGCTCAATGACTTTCGTATTCACGATTTTTGGATGACTTTTCCTGCTCTGTTTTCCCATTTCATAGGCTGCACAAAGATGTTCTTTGTCAAACTTCAGAAGCAGTTTTTACTTTGCCTCCATCCTTTGATTTTTCCTACTCTGTAATCATCCCATATCCTTTGATTTCACCAAGGGAATTGTTGACGTATTTTACTTTGCCTCCATCCTTTAGTTCTTTGAACTCTCGCAGTTCCTCCTTCCTTCCTGTCATGTGACATGAGCAGACACTGTCGATGTACCATTCTGAGTCAAACTGATCATCACATATTACCTGCGAAAGTTAATCGGATTTAGGAACCCAAAGTTGTTTGGTCCCTCGTGAGTTTTTCACAGGAAAAGAAATATCAGGGTCAACCAAATAAGTTTGTTTTCCTAACGTTGTTTTTTCTTTCTTTAGAGTTCGCATCCTTGGTGGATGGTTTCTTTAGTTTATTTTGGATTTGTTGTTTAACCACCTTTTTCTCAACTATATTAGGATTGGCTTCGGATCTTTTGAGAGGAACATCAGGCTCCGAAACTATCTTTCCTTTGCCTTAAACATCTTGCGATGTTTTGGTTGATTGCAAAACATTCTTGTTAGGAGAGCAGTGAGAGTTAGATTTCTGCACAGGTTTCGCTTGATTTTGAAAGAATGATTTTTGAAAAACTTTTTGATTCGAGACCTATGGAAACCTATTACGATGAAGACTCTTAGGATTCGTATGTGAATAGACTTTCGCATTTGGATTGGATTATTCTTTATAAGCGAAATTAAGGTTCTTGGGCTTCTAAAATTGTTTTTTTCCTTGAGGTTTTTGTTATATCTAGCATTCATTTTCTGTTTTTTGAGCTGAGAACTGCTCAGATGATTTGTGAACGTTAGCCCTCGGCTTTAGCATTCTGGTAGTGGTTTTGGTCCGAACAGACGATGTTTCATTTGGAACGTTCTTAGTTCCACTTGGACTTCCCTTTTCGTAGCTTGATTGGACTTTATTTGGGGGTTCTGCTACGTATCTACTATTTGTTCTCCATGAGGTCATTTCAGATAGACCTTTGGTTTCGTCTGCATTGTCGATTGGAGCAGACTAGAAGTACTCATCATATCCATCTTTGTTGTCATCTTCGACCATGGACGTTAATTCAGTTGTTTGATTTTGTCCAGTCCTTTAGATGCAAAAACTTGGTTAGGAACAATTTGGACTTTAGGAAAACCAGTTGCTTTGGCTTTTAAAACAATAGGTTTGTTTTTAGAAAAACATGCGAACTCAATTGAATCTTCAGAAATTAGGACTTTTGTAAAAACAGGTTCGTTTTTAACAAACTCGGAACAGTCAACCTCATCCTCCACAGAGATTTCACTTATATCACTTTCATTGTCGAATTCAGAAACATTTTCAACGTTAAGTTTATTTTCTAAATTTAACTTGGTGCTTAATGAGTCAAATTTATGCACAGTTTCGGATTTGATTCGGTCATTGTTTTTTTCATTCAAAAGTTGTCTGATCATGTTTTTGTGATCTTTGGACTTAATGAATGATTCAATTTTGTCTAGCCCTACTATGTATGCATCTGAAGTTTCGTCTGACGAGACGATGGATTCGCACTTGTAGCAGTCAACATTACGTTGAAATAAAGTCTTTTGGAAATCAAACAAAAAATATTACGTTGTTTTAAAATACTCAAATTATCTCTTTGTAAATAAATGGACTCATCCTTAGACTTATACAAATCAGAGTCCAACTTTTCAATTTGTAACACCGTAAATTTCAAAACAATTTTTCGCAATTTATAAAAACATAATTCATTCATTATTTATAAAAACATCATTGTTTAAAACTCAATTCATAACATATATAAATCCCAAGATCTCATAACATAAAAATCCTGTGTGTGTACTGATCAAGTCGGCGCCTTTCCGCGATCCTCACTAGTACCTGAAACACATAACACGAAACACTATAAGCACAAAGCTTAGTGAGTTCCCCAAAATACCATATATAACACATATTAGCCACTCGAGGCTATAACTCTGTGGGTCCGTGCACCCAAACTCTATGAACCCTCAGGTTCTATCTCTGTGAACCTTCAGGTTCTAACTCTGTAAACATGCACAACATAAATCACATAGAATAATGCAGTGCAACACATAGCACATATATAGCATACAAACACTGTATCTCATAACTCCGATTACCTACTCAAGGTAAAGTATAGTGAGAAGACTCACCTCGGATATCCCAGTAAATCTCTGACTCGGTAAACTCTAATCTAGCCCCTGCCTAATCACATGAAATAAATACTCTAATTAATACAACCCTCAGGGCTAGGCTAATCTCTCTCTCTATACATCCTCTAGGAAGGGTAAAAGACTATCCTACCCTTCCGATGACTCTAAGGTCCAAACATTGACTAACCCTAAAAGTCAACGAAGTCAACGGTCAACCTTGACCAAACTCGCCGAGCGCACAACTGTGACTCGGCGAGTCCACACGTTTTCTTCGCTCTCCTAGTCCTCCTTCAACTAATTGAGTCAATCCTCAACTCTGAAATTCTTCATAGATCACAATCTGTGAAATGTCCGGACCCAACTCGCCGAGTCCGGCTCCTGACTCGGTGAGTACCATTGTGCACTCTGTCCTCTAGATTCCCTCTGACTCACCGAGTCACTTTCCCAACTCAGTGAGTCACCAACTGTGTGATTATCGGGAAAACCCTCGTCCTACTCGCCGAGTCGGCTATTGGACTCGGCGAGTTCATGCCATGCTCAAGTTGAACTGACCTCCTGAGGTCAGATCCGCTCCTCTAAACCGTAGATCCAGCTTCCCAAAGCATTATAATCACGTAAAGCTAACATCTTAGTGCTCATGCAAAGGCTCAAAGGCCTTATTTGAAGATATGACCTCTAAAATGACATCCAAAGCTCATAACCCCCATTAACACTCATAAAGCTCAAGGGAAAAGGGTCTCTGGACCTCTTTGGGTCCAGATCTACAGCACCAACACGAGAGGGGACCAATTACTCCATATAACCATCCTCTAAAGGGGCTAAAAAGCCCTAACTCTAAGAATTACACCACAAACTGAAGAAGGGTCGAATGAATACCTCAAAATGAAGTATCTGAGCCCTGGAATCACTGGATGAGCACCCTCTTCAGCCTCCTCTTGTCTTGGTCCTCTTCTATTTGCAAAAACACTAACAATGATCAAGAAATGACTCCTTTCCTCTCACAAACGCTCTAGCTCACTTAGGGTTTCACTCTGGGGTCTGGTAGCCGCAAATGACGACCATAAGGCCCCTTAAATAGGCCCCAAACCCGCGGAATTACGGTTTCATTAAATAGCATGGACTCGCCGAGTCCTTGGGGTGACTCGCTAAAGAGAATTGTTATCGAGATTTGAGAAAGCAAAGTTTGATTTTAGTAATTGAAGATTTAGAACAGGAAGAGTAAATATTAATCAGATCTCATATTGATAAAGACTGGTTACAACATAAGCAGAAAAGAGATATTTGTTACGGAAAAGTCTCTCTCTACTTATAACCTTAGTCCCTATTTATAGGGAACATGAGTGTACAAAAAATATACTAAGTCTATACATTTCACTGCGCATAAAGATGACTTAGTAAAATAACATAAAATGCGAAACTATACAAAACACTATATTCGACTTTTACAATTTTACATCTACAATCTCCCCCTTTGTAAACAGTCGAAGTTATTCATCCCATAAGCTTTTGAACAGCTGAGTGGATTGTCTTTCGCACTTCTCCATACCAGGAGATCACCTTCTTGAGATCTTTCTTGTCTCCTTCATTGTTCTTCTTGCAATTGTTCATACGAACAATAAAGTACGTATATTGCGAAGAATTATATCTTTCCACTTCTGAGACTTTGAACAAGAACTTCTTAGGTTTCCCTTTTGTATCTCTTCCTGAAAACACCATGCCGAAAGGTTTCAGGCATATTTCCCCAACAACATATTTCGATAATGCTGATTGAGATAAAGTTTCTTACCAAGGAACTTTCACTTCTCTTCCCAACACATTAGCCAGTTCTTCATCTGTAAGAGCCAAACAATCGAAATAATTGTCGATGAATGTCTTCACATGTGCGAAGCCTATCTTGAACACTTCAGTCTCAGATCCTTTGAGCTTGTTTTCTTCCATATGCTTCAAAATCAGAGCCACTTGAATCAAATCATTGCAGTTCATCAAAGGAAAATATGCTACAGTGAAGTCATACTGCTTGTTGTCTGCTCGGATAACGAAATAACGAAAATTTTGAAGCGTGTCTTCAAACAATACATCTTTCTTGATTGTAAGCACCTTTTTGATCTTCATTAAAGACCAAAATTCATCTGGATTCTTCTCCAAGACAGCATGAAATCTGATTTTCATGTATGTATAATCATCAGGATTATCAAACTTCTCACTAATCTTGTACCGAGCAGTGATGAATAACATTTCATTGATTGGAAAATCCAGCTGACAATTGTCTGAATTCGCAATATCATAACTTCTCTTTGGCTTCTTCTCGAATTCGTACATTTCCCTCCCCACAACTTTAGACTTTATAGTTTCGTAAGAGTAAAGCTTCGCAGGATCTCCTTTGTTCATCGTGGGAGGATCACTTGCCCTCTGCCTCATAATGCTTTGTATTTGCCTCATTCTTTCCAACTCTGCTTCAACCTTAGCTTTCTTCTCCTCCTTTGATTTTTCATATAAAATCCCTTTTCCTTTTCCCACCATATCTGTTTGAGGTTTTGAACTTGAACCTCCTTCTTTTTCTCCAATAACGATTCCTTTGGCAATCGCTTTTGTGGTTATTGTAGTTGAGGAAATTAGCTTCGTAAGTATGGGAAGAGTAGTTTTAAGCTGAGTAGATATAACTTTCCCAACTGTCTTCGCATCCTCTTCTTTACTTAAGCTTTTCTCTCCCCCTTGCACCCCTGTGAAAACAGGTGGGGCACTCCTTGGTAGTAAAGAAGTAAAATTGGCGAGTGGAGCAAGAGCTTTCTGAATTGATTGTTCTAAAGTATTAATCTTTAGAGACAAGAACTCAGGAGTGAGAATTTGTGTTGTTGAAGATTGCAAAACCACCATTTTAAGCTTAATCATCAACTTGGTCAGCTGATCAAACTTCTTCTTTGTTTCTTCATTATGAGCTTCAAGAATAGGAACATCAACAAACTTTTGTACTCTTGAAGAAACCTCCGCAATCTGCTTTTGAACTTCAGCATTTTGAGTATGAATATCCTGAAGCTCCTTCGCAAGTTCAGATTTCAACTCTTGAAGCTTATAGTTGACATCTTCCCGAACTTTCTTCACATCTTGTACAAAAAGAACATGACGTTCTTTTGCAACAGCTTTCAAATCCTTGACCTCTGAAGAAAAATTGCTCCCTTGTGCTTAAATGCGAAGCTCATTATTCTTGTCGGATTGATCAACCTTCTCCATAATACGCTTCTCAGCACCTTTGATCATTACATCAACCCTTCGCATAATCCGTTATAGAATCTGAACCGTTAAAACCCTTCGCATGGAGGCAAGGCTCTTTCACTTTTGGGATGTAAAGTGAAGTCATATGCCAGATTTGCGAAATCATCAGTCTGAGTTGGTTTTACTCAAAACCTCAAGGATTTCGTGTGTACATTGTGTCAACAGAATAAGATGAGAAACAAAAATTTTGGAATTTTGTGATGTCAAAAAATTGAATTTGACATGAATGCAATTAAACCCCAGGCAAGGTTGCTTCGTTAATCATCAAGAGAGATAATCAACAGCTTGTGTAGTTTCCCGTGAATTACAATTGAATACTTTTAGAGAAGTATCGAAGGGCTTCTTTTAAAAGACATGTTGGATTGGTTTTAAATTTCATTACATATCAGCCTTAACATAAGGTGAGAAATTGTAAATGAAATTACTTGTTTGACCAGTGTAGTCAGTGACAAGTTGGCTTGTGAAAATATTTATCATGACTAGGATTTGCAAATAAAACATACACATAAATCATATTCAAAAGAAAATTTGTTCTGGATCTTGTTGGGTAACAAACATTATTGGTTGTGAATATTTGATCAAGACCACACATGCGAATTGAATATGATTTGAAGTTTCGAAATTTTTTGATACTGAAACAAAGGTTTCGTAAAAATCTGGAACAAAGTTCCCCGTCAATTCCTTAAGGTTTATGATTTTTGGGTTTCACTTCCATCACGGACTTATGATGTTAGATCATAAACACAGACTTGTGACAGGTTTATTAATATTTCGAAAATTCAAGTGTGACAATCTTCTATGCCAAAGCCAGCTGAGATCATTAGATGCTTTTGATAGTAAACACACAGCAGGTTTTCCCACAATTGGTTTGATGTCCAGTGTAAACATATCACCATATCTTTTGGATTTGAGAAGTATTTCATTTGACTTCGCATTTGAAATGATACTTCCATCTTCATTAAATACAACGTGATTTCCAGTACCAACAACAAGTTGTGACACGCTTATCAAATTATGTTGAAGTCCTTCAACATAAGCAACTCTGTTCACAGTGAATTTTCCATTTGTGACTTTCTCATAGCCTTTCACTTGACACTTGTGATTATTCCTAAATTTGACTACTCCTGCATTTTCCAAGCTTCTATAATCTCGCAAGTTTTCCTTTCTTCCAGTCATATGACGAGAGCAACCACTATCAATATACCATTTCGAATCATATTGCTCGTCACACATCACCTGCATTTATTGAAAGAATTTACGAACCCAAGACTTGTTGGGTCCATCATTAGTAGAATGAAACAAATTCTTTCAATTTAAAAACCATGGTTTCACTTTGTTTGTAACAGAATCCATTATATCAACATCATCAAATCTAGATATTGAGATATAGTCATTCAATAGTTTTGGATTTCCATTGATTGTAATCTTATCCTTCACAACATTCACATTTTTGATAACTGGTTTCCATTTTTGAACTGGAACTTGCGAATGATAAGATGATGAACTAGCAGTGGAAGAGTTATTTGCGAACTTGTCAAATGCATTCTTGATTTGTTGCTCTGAAAACTTCCCACTTTGATATTTTCTTCCTTTCCCTTCAAACCATCAACTGATTGTACTTACATCAGATTTCCTTTTGTATATGAAACTTTGGTCTGTTTTGAAACTGAAGGATTCGGAAAATTTGGTTGTTTTGGTGAAAATTTTATTTTTGCTTGAGTTGAATCTGTCAAACTTGATGAAGTTTTTGTGAATTTGCCAACATTTTGAAACTTTTTATTATTTGCAAATTTTTGCGAATTCTCAAATTTTCGATTGTTGTCATATTTGCGAACATATGGACTTTTATCAACAAAATTTGTTTGTTTATTATTGCTCTGAAATTTTGATGATTTTGTTTTTGAAATTTGTTCTTTTTCATCTCTTGGTTTGTCATTTGACACAACTTGCCAGAAAACTGCTTTTCTTGCTCTTCTTTTTGAAACATTATTTTCTGTTAAATAATTTCCAACCATCAATTTGAATTCATGAGAATTTAATTTTACTTCAGCCTTTGAGTTTTCAACTTTTTCAAAAAATTTTGTTTGGTTTTTCACCTTTAACCACCCATTTTTGCAAGGATTTTTGTTTTTGAAACACATAAGAATTTTGAGTTAAATTGTTTTCTTCTGTGTTTTGATTTGCGAAAAAACCTTCTGTGGTTGACTTTAGATTATCTTTTTCAATCATTTTGCGAAAAAACCTTGTGTAGTTTCCCGTGAATTACAATTGAATACTTTTAGAGAAGTATCGAAGGGCTTCTTTTAAAAGACATGTTGGATTGGTTTTAAATTTCATTACATATCAGCCTTAACATAAGGTGAGAAATTGTAAATGAAATTACTTGTTTGACCAGTGTAGTCAGTGACAAGTTGGCTTGTGAAAATATTTATCATGACTAGGATTTGCAAATAAAACTTACACATAAATCATATTCAAAAGAAAATTTGTTCTGGATCTTGTTGGGTAACAAACATTGTTGGTTGTGAATATTTGATCAAGACCACACATGCGAATTGAATATGATTTGAAGTTTCGAAATTTTTTGATACTGAAACAAAGGTTTCGTAAAAATCTGGAACAAAGTTCCCCGTCAATTCCTTAAGGTTTATGATTTTTGGGTTTCACTTCCATCACGGACTTATGATGTTAGATCATAAACACAGACTTGTGATTTGTCTAGGTTTTGACTGGTTTGATCAAAGACCTCAAGGACAAATCTCTTCAAAAATTTGGAGTGTAAGAATTGTTTGGTATAAAAAGATTGGATAAGAATCGAAGTGTACCTCTGTTATAATGGACAAAACAGAAAACTCTTAACTCATTTGAGAAGAGTAAGGTAGCTCTTTTTGACTTATGCGAATATAAGCCTTTTTGGGAAGAAATTTTCATGTGATAATTTCATTAAGGCTTTCTTTTCACACATAGAGTCTTGTTGAGGCTTTTGGTCTACATACTGCAGCATGCTTCTAGGGACATCCTAACTAGTTTTTAAAAGAAATTTAATACCTTCCCATAGAAACACATAAGTATGACAACTTCATATTTTAGCCATGTATTAAATTCTCAGCACACAAAGTTTAAAGAAAAAAAATAAAAATATTTTTGTGATTTTTGAATTTTTCAAAATTAAAGAACATAAAAAAAAATCTTTTTGGACTTTTAATTTTTCAAAATTAAAAACATAACAAAATAAAATCTTTTTGGATTTTTAATTTTTCAAAATTAAAAACATAACAAAATAAAATATTTTTGGATTTTTGATTTTTCAAAAGTTAAAAAAATAAATTAGTCGTAAACCTTACCTTAGTTGTTATGATCTCAGATGCAAATAGATGTGGATGCGAAGCCATGCGAAGCCTCTGAATGAACAGTAACCTCTGAACAAATTTAACTCATAACAGCTGAACAAGACTTTTAGGCATGATGTTTTGAAATTGAATTCGCATTAATCATCCCTAAACCTGCTAAAATTCTAACAAATGATTTTTCATCAAGAGGTTTTGTAAAAATATCAGCAAGTTGTTCAGTTGTTTTAACAAAATGAATTTCAATATTCCCATCTTCCACATGATCTTTGATAAAATGATGTCGAAGAGCAATGTGTTTTGTCTTTGAATGCTGTACTGGATTATGACAAATGCGAATTGCACTTTGCGAATCACAATCCAAAGGAATCTTTTTCATGTTTATTGCATAGTCACGAAGTTGACTCTGAATCCAAATAATTTGCAAAGTGCAAGCAGCAGCAGCAATGTATTCTGCCTCAGCGGTTGATATAGCCACACAAGTTTGTTTCTTTGATTGCCAACTCACCAACTTCCCATCCAATAGTTGACATCCACCACTCGTACTTTTCATATCCAAAGTACATCCTCCTAGATCAGAATCTGAAAAAGCTTGAATGAAAAACCCCGTTTTCGCAGGATACCAAAGTCCTAAAGAAACTGTTCCCTTAAGATAGCAAAAAATATTTTTCACTGCAGTCAAATGAGGTTCTCTAGGATTAGCTTGATATCTAGCACAATTGCAAACCGAAAACATAATATCAGGTCTACTTGCAGTTAAGTACAATAAAGACCCTATCATGCTTCGATAAAGTGTTAAATCAACAGCAGGAGCATCTAACGAAGGAGTTAGTCTTGTTCCTACTGCCATTGGTACTCTGAGTTTCGTGCTATTAGACATTCCAAAGTTTTCAAGCAAGTTCTTTGTATATTTTTCTTGATTGATTAAGATTCCATCCCTGTTCTGTCTTATGTTTAAGCCAAGAAAATTATTAATTTTTCCCATCATGCTCATTTCAAACTGACTTTTCATTAGATTTTCAAATTCAATTGACAATGTTGGATCAGTTGAGCCAAAGATAATACCATCAACATAAATTTGAACAAGCATTAGATGACATCCAACTTTCTTGCGAAATAATGTGGGGTCAACTGATCCTTGTTTAAATTTAGATTGTTTCAAGAAATTTGTAAGTGTTGCGTACCAGGCTCTTGGTGCTTGTTTTAATCCATATACAGCTTTATCTAGGATGTAAACATGATTAGGATGTTCATTGTTTATAAATCCTGGTGGTTGTTCAACATACACTGTTTCTTCTAGTTCTCCATTTAAGAATGCACATTTAACATCCATTTGATAAACATCAAAGTCTTTGTGAGCTGCATAAGCTAAAAATATGCGAACTGCTTCAAGTCTTGCAACAGGTGCAAATGTTTCTTCATATTCTATCCCTTCTTGTTGCGAATAACCTTTAACCACTAGTCTAGCTTTATTTCGAATAATATTGTCATCTTTGTCGGTTTTGTTTTTAAAAATCCATTTTAATCCGACAATTGAAACATCAGAAGGTTTAGAAACTAATCTCCAAACCTTGTTTCGTTCAAATTCAGCCAGTTCAGATTGCATAGCAACAACCCAATCTGAGTGTTCAATAGCATCCTTTACTGTTTTTGGCTCTATTTTCGAAATAAAGACATTAAACATACATAGTTCTTGGTTCGCATTCAGTACCTTATTTTTCGCATGAATTTGAGCTCTAGTCAACACACCATCTTGTGGATTACCAATTACCTGTTCTTTTGGATGATTTCTTGTCCATTTCTCAAGTGGTGGAAAATTAGGATCAAATTCTAATGGTGCATCTTCATATATATCTTCATTTTCAGATCTTGCAACAGAAAAATTATCATTTAGTTCATGAAACTCATCATTTTCATCAAGATTAATTGTTTCTATATCATCATGCTCCCCCTCAACATGATCTTCATCTTGATGCTCCCCCTCAAAATGATGTTCCTGTTAATTCTGCGAATGCTCCCTCTCAATTTGATGTTCCTGTTGATTCTGCAAATGCTCCCCCTCAACTTGATGATTCATAATTTCATTCTCCCCCTCAAAAATTGGCTGACTATCTTCATGAATACTCGTATGCTCCTCCTCCATACGAATATCAGGCGTACTTTCACAAGTTATCGATGTTGTAGTTATTGTCGAATCATCAGTATGTTTTGAGGATTCTGTTGTTTGATTATCAGGAGCATTATTTTCTGCATCAATTGCCCTGTCAGGAATTCCGAAAATTAAGTCATAATCAAAATCATTGATTTCAGAATTATCAATTTGAGTATTTGAATCCACAAGTATTGATTTATTTTCAAATTTACTATCCATCTATTTAAGATAGTAATCAGCAAACGTTAAATTGAAAGTTTCTTCAACTTTTCTAGTTCTTTTATTAAGCACTCTGTATGCAACTGAATTCTGTGAATATCCTAAGAATATGCCTTCATCAGCTTTAGCTTGGAACTTGGACAAATTATCTTTGAGATTCATGATAAAGCACCTGCAACCAAAAACATGAAAGAAGTTTACATTAGGTTTCCGATTATTGATTATTTCATATGGAGTAACATTGAATCTTCGATTAATGAATGATCGATTCTGAGTAAAACATGCAGTGGACACTGCTTCTGCCCAAAGATATTGAGGTAGATTCGCATATGTTAACATGGTTCTGGCTGCTTCGCATAGAGATCGATTTCTTCTTTCAACAACACCATTTTGTTGTGGAGTATATGGCAATGAGAAATTATGCGAAATGCCTTTGCTTGTGAGAAAAATATCAAGAGTTTGAATTTTAAACTCAGAACCATTATCACATTTAATTTTTCGTACATTCTTCTTCAGACTAAGTTCAATCTTTTTGATAAAATCAATCATCGTCTGAGCAACTTCAGATTTCAACCTGAGAAAAAACACCCATGTGAATCGAGAGAAATCATCTACAACAACTAAAATATACCGCTTTTTATTGATTGTAGCAACAGTCGACGGTCCACATAAGTCAATGTGAAGAAGTTCCAATGGTTCTATGATTTTTGAATCTATCACAATCGGATGACCTTTTCGATGTTGTTTTCCTTGTTCGCAAGCTGCACACAAAGAATCATGGTCAAATTTTAGTACTGGTAACCCTCGAACTAAATCTTCAGTGACAGGTTTATTAATATTTCGAAAATTCAAGTGTGACAATCTTCTATGCCAAAGCCAGCTGAGATCATTAGATGTTTTTGATAGTAAACACACAGCAGGTTTTCCCACAATTGGTTTGATGTCCAGTGTAAACATATCACCATATCTTTTGGATTTGAGAAGTATTTCATTTGACTTCGCATTTGAAATGATACTTCCATCTTCATTAAATACAACGTGATTTCCAGTACCAACAACAAGTTGTGACACGCTTATCAAATTATGTTGAAGTCCTTCAACATAAGCAACTATGTTCACAGTGAATTTTCCATTTGTGACTTTCTCATAGTCTTTCACTTGACACTTGTGATTATTCCTAAATTTTACTACTCCTGCATTTTCCAAGCTTCTATAATCTCGCAAGTTTTCCTTTCTTCCAGTCATATGACGAGAGCAACCACTATCAATATACCATTTCGAATCATATTGCTCGTCACACATCACCTGCATTTATTGAAAGAATTTACGAACCCAAGACTTGTTGGGTCCATCATTAGTAGAATGAAACAAATTCTTTCAATTTAAAAACCATGGTTACACTTTGTTTGTAACAGAATCCATTATATCAACATCATCAAATCTAGATATTGAGATATAGTCATTCAATAGTTTTGGATTTCCATTGATTGTAATCTTATCCTTCACAACATTCACATTTTTGATAACTGGTTTCCATTTTTGAACTGGGACTTGCGAATGATAAGATGATGAACTAGCAGTGGAAGAGTTATTTGCGAACTTGTCAAATGCATTCTTGATTTGTTGCTCTGAAAACTTCCCACTTTGATATTTTCTTCCTTTCCCTTCAAACCATCAACTGATTGTACTTACATCAGATTTCCTTTTGTATATGAAACTTTGGTCTGTTTTGAAACTGAAGGATTCGGAAAATTTGGTTGTTTTGGTGAAAATTTTATTTTTGCTTGAGTTGAATCTGTCAAACTTGATGAAGTTTTTGTGAATTTGCCAACATTTTGAAACTTTTTATTATTTGCAAATTTTTGCGAATTCTCAATTTTTCGATTGTTGTCATATTTGCGAACATATGGACTTTTATCAACAAAATTTGTTTGTTTATTATTGCTCTGAAATTTTGATGATTTTGTTTTTGAAATTTGTTCTTTTTCATCTCTTGGTTTGTCATTTGACACAACTTGCCAGAAAACTGCTTTTCTTGCTCTTCTTTTTGAAACATTATTTTCTGTTAAATAATTTCCAACCATCAATTTGAATTCATGAGAATTTAATTTTACTTCAGCCTTTGAGTTTTCAACTTTTTCAAAAAATTTTGTTTGGTTTTTCACCTTTAACCACCCATTTTTGCAAGGATTTTTGTTTTTGAAACACATAAGAATTTTGAGTTAAATTGTTTTCTTCTGTGTTTTGATTTGCGAAAAAACCTTCTGTGGTTGACTTTAGATTATCTTTTTCAATCATTTTGTTGAATTCAGGATGAACTTTCTCAGCATTTCCAGTAGTGACAAAAACTTGATTTGGAAAAATGATTTTATCAGTACATACAAAATTTGGATATACTACTGTGTTGGTTTCCAAATAATGTGCGCCTTTGTCATTTAAAATTTTGTCAAATTGTTTTGTATTTTCAAACACTTGATCAACCACAACTCGTTGAGGTGTTTCATCTGAATCTTACTTTTCTTCTCTGTTTTCTTCATTATCATCTGATTTCCAGCTTTCAACTTCCACATTATCAAACTTACAATGTTGTGAAGTTAAAGGTTTGTCAATTTCATCCTCTACTATCGAATCAACAATAATTTCTTTACCTTTAATCTTAGATGTGATATTAACGATTGACAATTGAGAACAATCTACCTCTTCTTCCTCTTCTATCTCACTGATTTCACTCATATTATCTGAATTTCCATCAATATCAACATAATTGAATTAAGAGGCAAAAGTTGAATTTTCTGTTTTGTTTAAGATTTTCACTTGTTCACTCTTTGTCAAACTTTCATTGACAATGTTAACTAACTCATCAGCATTCAGAAATTCATCAATTTTGACAATACCATTTGTATATCTATCATCAGGTATTTTGTCAAATTGAGCAATTGTACTTTCACAATCATAAGAAACAACATCAACTTTTTCACGTTCATATTCAAGAAAAGGTAACAGTTTCCTATGTTGTTCTTTGCTAATGTCAGAAGAATGATGTAAAGCAGTTAATTTTGCATATAGTCGTTTGGCAGAATTACAATATATGTTCCTTTGTGCTAGCAACAACCTAACACCATTTGTAAGATTAATCCTATCACAATCTATATTTTTGATCTGCATTTCAAGTTTTTCTACTCTGCTCCTCTTTATTTCTAATTCTCTCCGTGTCTCACCTAGTTGCATACTTAATTTTTGAGCTTCAGTACTAGCAAACACAATAACAGAATCAAAATAAGCCATTGTTTCATCAAATGAAACAATTTCAGCATCATAAGCAGATAAAGGAATATTAAAAGATTCAAGTATTGCACGTACCTTGGTTGTCATGGGTGATTTGTCTGTGGATTTGGATACGAAGCACCTTCCTGAAATTTCCTCTTCGCAATCTTCAAAACTTGCGAACATTGCTCCATGTGTGGGATGCCTCATTTCCTCATCATCAGATCCTGAAGACCAGATCCGATACGTACCACTTTCTTCATTATCAGTTTCTCCTTTCGCAACCAAAGACACTCCTTTGGTCTTAGCACGTATCTCTTCAATCTTTTCAGAGTAGTATGCTTCATCTTTAACTTTTTCCTTCTTCTCTTCTTTCTTTCGCAACATGCAATTAGCTGCAAAATGATTCGCACCATTGCAGTAGTGACAGTAAATTCCTGAATCACCTCACAGCTTCTTCACTTCTTTCGTATCTTTTTGTTTCTCATCAGCTTTCTCCAATTTCTTCCTCTCCTCCCCTCTAGTTTTTGTGACTGCATTCTTCACTTCACTAGCCTTTCCTTTTAGATTAAAAGGCTTTTTGAAAAACTTATTAACTCTGTTGTTTGAATAGAATGCCACAGCTTCATCATCAGAGTTCATCAAAAATCCTTCATCATCTGAACCATCTTTTTCATTAACATCAGTTTCTGATACCTTTGAAACAAGAGCCAAAGGACCTCCAATACTTTGTTTTGATTCTTCATACATTTCTGAAACTTCGCATTCATGTGTTTTCAGTTGATTGTAGAGATCATTCAATTTAGTTGTATCAAAACTCTGTTGATTCTTAATCATCATGCTCACACTTCGCCATTCCTTGCGAAGACCCATAATGAAAGTTAAATTGAACTCCATGAGAGACCTAGTGATTCCATACATGTTGCAGCGAAACATAAGCTCATTCAGACGATCATAGTAATTTTCAAGAGTTTCTGCATCCTTTTCGCTACCTTGATACTTTTCTTTTAGAGTGTTCCAGATCTCCTTGGTTGTTTTACAACTACGAATGTGATTGTAAACCACAAGAGGTAGAGCACCTCTTAGTTCCCTCATGCACCTCTTTTCATTATTCTTCAAACGTTTTTGTTGTTCAGCAACATCAGTAGATGTAGTAGATGAACCAATTGATTGAACATTAACTGGAGCTTGCACTATTCCATCGATACAATTCCAAAGTTCTTCATCAATTCCATTTACGTAATCTTCCATTCTATCAGCCCACTGATCATAGTATTCTGGAATTAACATCGTAATTTTGGTTGAAGAACCAAGCAAGTGAGAGAAGGAAGTCATTGTATTCATATTGAAGTTCGCCATTGATGAACACAGAAATTTTTCAGAAAGCTTGAAAAACTTGATGAAATTGAGAATTTGATCAATTGAATTGATCACAAATCACTAATCGATTACTCGACTTAACAATTCAAAGACAGAATCAATTCAAATCTGAAGATCAAATTTGATTTTCAAAACCAAAATGCACGGAAAATTTTGAGTAAAGTTGCAACTCAAAAAGCAAATGATTCTAACATGAAAATCAGATCGAAGCAGTTTGAATCCTGCTCTGATACCAATTGAAGAGAATTGTTATCGAGATTTGAGAAAGCAAAGTTTGATTTTAGTAATTGAAGATTTAGAACACGAAGACTAATATTAATCAGATCTCATATTGATAAAGACTGATTACAACATAAGCAAAAAAGAGATATTTGTTACGGAAAAGTCTCTCTCTACTTCTAACCTCAGTCCCTATTTATAGGGAACATGAGTGTACAAAAAATATACTAAGTCTATACATTTCACTTCGTATAAAGATGACTTAGTAAAATAACATAAAATGCGAAACTATACAAAACACTATATTCGACTTTTACAATTTTACATCTACACTCGTCGAGTCCAGCCATCCACCCGGATAATGGTTCGCGTCTCTACTCGGCGAGTCTACGCATCAACTCGCCGAGTTCTTCCACAAAACTTGAAATTCAACGAATAAATATAATACCTGAAATTCCGGATATTACAATTCTTCCCCCACTTGAAATAGTCTTCGCCCTCGAAGACTCATCCCTAAAATAGCTCTGGATGCTGCTCACGCATCTCCCGCTCTAGCTCCCAAGTCAACTCGGATCCTCTCCGATGTTGCCACTAAACCTGCACCAAAGGCACCTCCTTGTTGCTCAGAACCTTGATCTTCCGATCCACAATCGCAATTGGTCTCTCCGCATAGTTCAGGCTCGCATCCACCTGAATATCCTCTAACGGCACTACCGCCGACTCGTCGGCTATACACTTCCTCAACTGAGACACGTGGAAGGTATTATGAATCCGCTCCAACCCCGCAGGTAGCTCCAAGCGATACGCTACCCTGCCCACCCTCGCGATTACTCTGAACGGCCCAATATACCGGGGCCCTAGCTTGCCCCTCTTCCTGAATCGAATCACTCCTTTCCAAGGAGATACCTTCAAGAGGACATAATCACCGACCTGGAACTCAAGCTCGGATCGTCGCCTATCCACATAACTCTTCAGGCGACTCTGAGCGGTCAACAATCTCTTCCTGACCTGTTGTATCTTCTCTGTCGTCTAAAGCACAATCTCCGTGCTACCCATCACTCGTTGCCCCACCTCTCCCCAACAAATGGGAGTCCAAAACCTCCTCCCATACAACAGCTCAAAGGGCGGCATTCCAATGCTTGAATGATGGTTGTTGTTGTAGGAAAACTCCGCTAAGGGAAAATACGTGTCCCAACTTCCGCCAAAATCCAACACACATGCTCGGAGCATGTCCTCGAGCATCTGAATCGTCCGCTCGCTCTGACCGTCAGTCTGTGGGTGGTATGCGGTACTAAAATGCAGCCTTGTACCCAACTCCTCATGGAATTTCTTCCAAAATCTGGAAGTGAAACGTACATCTCGATCTGACACAATCGAGATCGGCACCCCATGCCGCGATACCACCTCTCTCACATATATCTCTGCTAACTTCTCCGCAGAAGAACTCTCACTAATGGCAAGAAAGTGAGCGCTCTTTGTCAAGCGGTCTACTATCACCCAAATCGCATCGACACCCCTCTTCGTTCTCGGCAATTTGGTGATAAAATCCATGGATATCTGCTCCCATTTCCACTCTAGGACTTCCAGTGGCTGCAACTTACCATGCGGTCTCTGATGTTCGGCTTTAACCCTACGACAAGTTAGGCACCTCTCAACAAACCACGCTACATCTCTCTTCATACAGGGCCACCAATACTCCCTTTTAAGATCCAGAAACATCTTAGTGGCCCCGAGATGGATCGAGAATCTCGATATATGTGCCTCCTCCATCAAGATGGTACGTGTTCCTCCAACAAACGGTACCCAAATCCGACCCTGGAAGGTCATAAGCCCTCTGCTATCGGTCACGAACTCTGACACCTGTCCGATAACTCGCTCTCTCTTACGGTTCTCCGGTCTCACTGCCTCAGCCTAAGCCCCTCTGATGGTATCCAACACTAGAGTCATCACCGTCAATCTCATACAAATATCCCGAATCAGGGCGCTCTCTTCCTTACGACTCAGGGCGTCGGCTACCACATTAGCCTTGCCCGGGTGGTACAGGATCTCGCAATCATAATCCTTTACGACATCCAACCATCTCCTCTGACGCATGTTCAGGTTTGACAAATCCATCAAATACTTCAAACTCTTGTGGTTCGTGTATATCGTACACCGAACCCCATACAGATAATGGCGCCAAATCTTGAGGGCGAACACCACAGCCCCCAATTCTAGATCGTGGGTTGGATACCTTGCCTCATGGGGCTTCAGCTGCCTTAATGCGTACGCGATCACATGCCCCCTCTGCATCAACACCGCGCCCAGCCCATATATCAATGCATCACAATACACCACGAAGTCCTCCATTCCCTCTGGAAGAGCCAACACCGGGGCTTCGCACAATCTCTGGCGACGAGTCTCAAATGAGGCCTACTGCTCTGGGCCCCAGCTGAACACCACACCTTTTCGGGTCAACCTGGTGAGAGGAACAGCAATTTTGGAGAAATCCCTGATGAACCTCCGATAATAGCCGGCCAACCCTAGAAAACTCCTGATCTCAGAAGGAGATTTCGGCACCTCCCAACTCATCACCACCTCGATCTTGGCCGGATCAACCAAAATCCCCTTTTGGTTAACGAGGTGACCAAGGAACTGCACCTCCCGTAACCAAAAATCGCACTTAGAGAATTTGGCGTAAAGCCTCTCCGATCTCAGCATACTGAGGATTTCTCGCAAATGCTCCTCATGCTGCTCCCTGGATCTCGAATACACTAAATTGTCGTCAATGAACACAATCACTGATCGATCCAGCATCAGTCTGCATACCATGTTCATGAGATCCATGAACACTGCAGGCGCATTGGTGAGCCTGAATGGCATCACCACGAACTCGTAATGCCAATAACGAGTCCTGAATGCGGTCTTCTGGATATCCTCCTCGCGCACCCTCATCTGATGATATCTAGATCTCAGATCAATCTTGGAAAACCAAGACACTCCCTGCAGCTGATCGAACAAATCGTCGATCCTCGGCAAGGGATAACGGTTCTTGACTGTTAACTTGTTCAGCTCTCGATAATCTATGCACATCCGGTGCGAACCATCCTTTTTCTTCACAAAAAGGATTGGTGCTCCCCACGGCGAGCTGCTCGGCCGTATAAACCCCTTCCCCAGCAGCTCCTGAAACTGCGAGGATAACTCCTGCATCTCTGGAGGTGCAAGGCGATAGGGCACCTTGGCAATAGGTGCTTCCCCTGGAATCAAGTCAATGCGAAACTCAACCTGCCTCTCGGGAGGCACACCCGGTAACTTCTCGGGAAAGACATCCGGGAATTCACGCACTATCGGAACCTCCTCAACCGTACTCGGTCTCTCTACACCAACTCTCGTATCCATCACATATGCTACAAAACCACTACAGCCCTGTTGTAGACTCTGCCTCGCTCTAGCAGCCGAACAAAACACTGAATCGGAACGGGTACCCTCGTCGTACACCATAAGAACTCCCCCACTTGGGTCTCATATAGTCACCAGCTGCCGCTCGCAATCGATAACTGCTCCAAATCTGCTCAACCAATCCATGTCTACGATGACACAGACGTCCCCCATCGCAATCGGGACCAAATCAATAGGAAACTCTACACCGAAAATCTCGAGTACACATCCTCGAATCACCTTCGTGGCATACACCGCTCTCTCGTCGGCGATGGAGACTCTCAGAGGTCGACTCAATGCCTCTCGACTAATACTGATGTGCTGACTAAAGCCAACGATATAAAAGATCGACTCGCACCCGAGTCAAATAACACCAAAGCAGATAACTCACAAGAAAAGTACCTACGCATATCATACTATAAGCACAAAATCTCAAACATTAAAATAAATACATGAAAGAATACATACCAGCCACGACATCGGGCGCTACGCGGACCTCTTCCGTAGTCAACTAGAAGGCTCTCCCCCGAGCCTTCGACATCTCGGTCTTCACCGGCCGACTATCAGAAGCTCTAACAGCAGCAGGGGCAGACCCCTAAGAAGCTCCCTGTGCTGACCCTCGCAGTAGCGGACACTCGGCCTTCCGGTGTCCGGTCTGGTTGTAGTGAAAACACACTGCAAACCCCTTGGGGCAATCCTTGGCCATATGCCCCTCCTTGCCACACTTATAGCAAGATCCAGCTCTACAAACTCCATCATCACCCTTGTCGTACTTTCCAGAAGTGCGGCCCTTCTGGCCCCCTACTCTGGAATCAACGGGCTTGGCCCGCTTGGCTGCCGGTTGGGACTGTGCCGGTCGCCGATCCCTCCCCTGAGACTCCGCCTCCTCCCTAGCCTGAGTCTCTAGCTCGATCTCCCTCTTCCGGGCATTTGCCTGAAGCTCAGCAAATGTCCGGTACGAGGAGTTCGCCATGAACTCCTGAATATCTCTCCTCAAAATACTCAAATAACGGGTCATACTTGCCTGCTCAGTAGACACGTGCTCAGGGCAGAACATCGCCCTCTCATGAAACATCCTGGTAATGACAATAACAGACCCCGTACCCTGCTTGAGGGTCAAAAACTCTTGTGCCAACCGATCCCGTTCCACCGAGGGAACATACTCATCACGAAACATGGCGTTGAACCTCTCCCAGGTCACCGCAGCAAGCTCTGCTGGAGAATAGTGTGTTGTCGCGAACTTCCACCAGTCCTTCGCCCCCAGGCGAAGCTGGTTCAACGCAAACCGAACCCTCAAGTGCTCCGGGCACGAGTATGTATAGAAACACCCCTCAATGTCAGATACCCATCTCATCGCTACAATCGGATCCTGTGTCCCATCAAACTCTGGTGGCTTCGTGTTGCTGAACTCCCTGAACAACAACGAGTCACCCCCTTGCGGCCTAGCAGCAGCGATGGCTGCGGTGGCCGCTGCAACAGCAGCCTCAAAAAGAGCGGCATAACGCTCGTTAAAAGTCTCAATCAGCGTGGTCTTAATAGACCCGGACATCTCTGGTATCTCTGCCCTGATGGCCGCAGCCACCTCCTCATGGATGATCCGGCAGATCTCCTCATCACTAGTCTCGCTGCTCTCTGGCGCATGACATGTCCTCACCATGATCTACCTCTGAAATACAACATACGATATATTAGAAACTCACTCGAGCATACTCGCACTCGATAACTCATCCCTCCTTGATCCCTGGCATCCCGAAGATTCTTACTTGAACTGCACACCGCCCCGGTGTTTTCAGTAGTACGGGCCCAATACTACCGTCCACACCGCGTCATTATACACCCCAAGTCCTCCTCCTAGGATCCCAAGTCCCAAGTACTCTATTATGCATAATCCACTCTTTAACAGATCTCTTATAAGCTCATCATTGCTGCCTACTCACTCTCAAGCATCTCATAGCAGCTCACCTCCCCCTAGGCTAAGGCATCACAAATCAGGCCACTCTAGTCCTAATAAGAATACATAGCCCACTCTAGCACGAGAATACATCATATCAATTTCATAAGCATATAACATAAGGGTATTTTGGAAAATCACCGTTCGGGCGCTGACTGATCGTACACACGACTCTGCTCTGCGTTTTCCAAAAATCTTTTACTCTTTTTAGAAAACTTGGTTCTCTTTTGAAAATATTTCTCAAATCCTCAGTTTGAGTTCAAATACGCCCGAAGGTGTACTCGAATCCCTCAAACCAAGGCTCTGATACCAACTTGTAACACCGTAAATTTCAAAACAATTTTTCGCATTTTATAAAAACATAATTCATTCATTATTTATAAAAACATCATTGTTTAAAACTCAATTCATAACATATATAAATCCCAAGATCTCATAACAAAAAAATCCCGTGTGTGTACTAATCAAGTCGGCGCCTTTCCGCGATCCTCACTAGTACCTGAAACACATAACACGAAACACTGTAAGCACAATGCTTAGTGAGTTCCCCCAAAATACCATATATAACACATATTAGCCACTCGAGGCTATAACTCTGTGGGTCCGTGCACCTAAACTCTGTGAACCCTCAGGTTCTATCTCTATGAACCTTCAGGTTCTAACTCTGTAAACATGCACAACATAAATCACATAGAATAATGCAGTGCAGCACATAGCACATATATAGCATACAAACAATGTATCTCATAACTCCGATTACCTACTCAAGGTAAAGTATAGTGAGAAGACTCACCTCGGATATCCCAGTAAATCTCTGACTCGGTAAAGTCTGATCTAGCCCCTGCCTAATCACATGAAATAAATACTCTAATTAATACAACCCTCAGGGCTAGGCTAATCACTCTCTCTCTATATACATCCTCTAGGAAGGGTAAAAGACTATCCTACCCTTCCGATGACTCTAAGGTCCAAACATTTACTAACCCTAAAAGTCAACGAAGTCAACGGTCAACCTTGACCAAACTTGTCGAGTGCACAACTGTGACTCGGCGAGTCCACACGTTTTCTTCACTCTCCTAGTCCTCCTTCAACTTACTGAGTCAATCCTCAACTCCGAAATTCATCACAGATCACAATCTGTGAAATGTCCGGACCCAACTCACTGAGTCCAGCTCCTGACTCAGCGAGTACCATTGTGCACTCTGTCCTCTAGATTCCCTCTGACTCACCGAGTCACTTTCCCAACTCAGTGAGTCACCACCTGTGTGATTATCGGGAAAACCCTCGTCCTACTCGCCGAGTCGGCTATTGGACTCGGCGAGTTCATGCCATGCTCAAGTTGAACTAACATCCTGAGGTCAGATCTGCTCCTCTAAACCGTAGATCCAGCTTCCCAAAGCATTATAATCACATAAAGCTAACATCTTGGTGCTCATGCAAAGGCTCAAAGGCCTTATTTGAAGATATGACCTCTAAAATGACATCCAAAGCTCATAACCCCCATTAACACTCATAAAGCTCAAGAGAAAAGGGTCTCTGGACCTCTTTGGGTCCAGATCTATAGCACCAACACGAGAGGGGACCAATTACTCCATATAACAAACCTCTAAAGGGGCTAAAAACCCCTAACTCTAAGAATTACACCACAAACTGAAGAAGGGTCGAATGAATACCTCAAAATGAAGTCTCTGGGCCCTGGAATCACTGGATTAGCACCCTCTTCAGCCTCCTCTTGTCTTGGTCCTCTTCTATTTGCAAAAACACTAACAATGATCAAGAAATGACTCCTTTCCTCTCACAAACTCTCTAGCTCACTTAGGGTTTCTCTCTGGGTTCTGGTAGCCGCAAATGATGGCCATAAGGCCCCTTAAATAGGCCCCAAACCCGAGGAATTACGGTTTCATTAAATAGCGTGGACTCGCCGAGTCCTTGGGGCGATTCGCCGAGTCCAGCCATCCACCCGGATAATGATTCGCGTCTTTACTCGACGAGTCTACGCATCAACTCGCCGAGTTCTTCCACAAAAATTGAAATTCAACGAATAAATATAATACCTGAAATTCCGGATGTTACACAATTCATATGCATCTCTATTCACTTTTTGACGAAACCCTATTGATTTGATCGGTTACGTTAGAATTTGTTAAGCGAGTTTGTTTTAAACTATTACTGAAACTTAAAAAAAGTGTATTTTAAGTCAATGAATTTAGTTTCATATCTGGACACAGGTATAATCAAAGATTCAATAATGGAGTTTACCTTGTTGATGACCTGCTCACATTCGCTTATTTGCTCAGCAACTGGTTTCGCGTCAAAACAGTTATCAGCGTCGCGTCCACCATAAGTTGTGTATCCTCTCATCTCTGACACCTCGCTTGTAACCATCAAACATCTTCCACCAACCTGCAAACCTTCTTCCTTCGCTACAAAGCTTCTCCCATGGGTAGGTCTGTGTCACACCCCGCAAAAGCGGAAACACGGGACACGACAGTATAAAGGATCTCATAGCAAAAGTTAAAAGACAACAGTAACCATAGTATTAAAATGTATTACAATTTACAATGTGTTTGAACATATTTTAAAAGAAATTAAAATGCAATTGAAATACAACCTATACAAATGCTCCTAAAAGTGATATGTCCCTAAGTGCCATCTTTTAGACGAGTTCCTGAAAAAGCATGTAAAATGACCGGTCAACTACTGAAATAGTTGGTGAGTACTCACAGGTTAAAAATAATATTGGTTTCATGAATCGTAATTAAAGTTTTAAAAGAATTTTCCATAAATAAAAGTACATTGCTAAAATGAGTAAATAAGTTTGTATAAACAAAGTTCGTTGTCATCATGAGAAATAAAGTATGTTGTCAAAATGAGATGCAAAGTTCATATTCTCATAGGATATAAAGTTCGTTGCTAAAACGAGTAAACAAGTTTTGTTGCTAAAATGAGTATACAAGTTTCATCACTAAAATAAGTATACAAGTTTCGTTGCTCAAATGAGTATACAAGTTTTGTTGCTCAAATGAGTATACAAGTTTCGTTGCTAAAATGCGATGTAGGATTCATATGTGCATCAAGTTTCCATTCAAGAGTTCACAACCCAAGCCTAATGACCAAATCATGCCCTATTGACTACTATGTGTATCGCTAACATAGAGAATAAAATGGTAAAATGCACTCAAGTGAATCGTGCGAGTGAGGAGTTGTCTACCTCCTGATAGCGCTATCCATAATAACCATGGGCTCAAAAGAATTAATGAGTTGTGTCAAATGATTCCAGGGACTTAACCGCGATACAGTCCTCATGAATTAAACTAACATACACTACATGCAAAATATAGCAACCAAGTTTATACAAGTCAAAATAAATACAACGAACATAAATAATTTAGGACATGCTTTTCCACCCCAAAACATTTAAAAACTGAAAATAGGGGGAAGGTGTGAATACTCACAACGTTTCACGTTGCTACAAGTGGTGCCTCGGAATACACCAACGCCTTACTATCAGGATCCTACGTCATCAAACATATGCTAGTGAGTTTCTATGTCGAAATCTAATGCTAATATACTAAGTTCTACATATAGAGAAATGTCAATTTTGTTCTAATATTGTTTTATATCAACTGGTAACAATTTTTCTGAAATGGTGAAATTTTATAACTCATGTGATTAAGAAAATTTTGGATATTAATTTTCCAGATTTTTTTTTGTAATATTAATTGAGGGTATTTCAACACATTTAAAGGTGTTTTAAACTCCTAAAAATACAAAATATTATCAAACAGTTTCCAAAAATTGCCCAAACTTTGTGTATCACTGTTATTATACATATAGAAGCTATGAAAAATATAAAAGATACTTTTCAGTTAGTATGGATATTTTTCTCTGTTCTATTCTCTTAAATAATCATTAATTGGAGAATAATTATTAAACAGTTAAAGTAAATTACCAAAAATTTTGTAAACTTTATTTACCGTGTAAATAATCTTAGAAAAATACCAAAGGTAATTTTTATCTACTAGAATCCGATTTGTGGATTTAAGTGTATTTAATTTTAGAAAATAGAAGAAAAATAGCATGCTGAATATAAAAATCTTCCAAATTTTTATTTAAAATTATAACATATTATATGGTCTTCTGGTAAATTTTCATGAATTTTTCATAAGTAGAATTATTTTTCCTGTTATTAGTTCAATATAAATACAAAAATCAGGGAAAAATAGGTATGCATTATGAAAAATTTCTAAAATATTTTTCTGAGTATTCCACATGAGGTAGGATCTACAAAAAATCTTAGATATCCTTTTCTAATTCCCTAAAGTGGTTTTATAATTTATTTAAACTAAACAAAAATAAAATTCAAAACCATACTAAAAGGTAACAAAAATCGATAAAACCTAATGAGAGGCTATTATTTACTCTAGGGGTCATCCACGAATTTATCAAGGATTTATAGACCTCAAAAAGTATTTTATATGAATTATTTCCCTATTTCCTTGCAAAAATTATAATAATTCGATAAAAATAAATTATTTTCCGAAAATTCACAGATCATCTTATTTTATTGGTGGGATTTTGGAAAAAATCATATTTTATCAAAAAAGAGTTTTAGGTATTTATTTGAGAATAAATCATTTATGAACATATTTGAAAGCTTTTAACAACAAACTTTGATCATCTAGCATCTAAGCTTGAAGGTCATCACATGCATGTTGGTTTGAAGACCATTCATGAGTTTGAAATGTTCAAAATTCGTTTTTGAAAGAAAACTTTGGATGCATGTGGTGTTTTTCCACCAAAACATGTAGAAAAGTGCATTTCCTTGATTTTAACTTAGGTTTAAGTCATGGGACTTCACCATCTACAACATTTATGTTGTTTTTGGATGAAATCCTACCACCATCATCATCAAAACCGTGATTAGGTTCAAGTATTCATGGTTTTACAATAGAATGGAGTAGAAGAAGAAGAAAGTGTAAGAAAAATAACAAAACTTGAAGGAAAAGTGAAGTAGAAATCGATTTTACCTTCAAGAACACCACAAGATGGTGAAGATTTTGAGTTTAAGGAGTGTTATTAAGTCCTATTCTCTGGAAATTTCATGGTTTAGAGGGTGGAGAAGATAGAGAATGAAGTTGGTGTTAGAGAGTGTGAGAGAGAGTGAAGTGTGGAGAAAAGGAGAAATGATTTAAATTTTTGTGGAAATAGAGTATTAGGGTTTTCAAGTAAGAGAGAGATGAGAGAGGTCCAAATTTAAGAGGTTTATTACCATCTTTTACTCTTTTTTATTTATAAAATTTAAATTTTCTATAAAAATATCAACTATTTATAAAATATGCAACTTAACCAACTTTTTATGCATAAAACTCTTGATTTTTTTATTTATAAATTAAGGGTAAATGTTAATGAGTTAAAATTTATTTTCCTTGAATGCATTTTCATAATTTTAATTATTATAAAATCATATTATAAGGTTCATAACTATTTTTATAGAATTTTTAGGGTTAAATTTTATAAATTTAGGTTTTTAGGGCATTTAGGGTTTTTGAGAGTTTGTAAATCATTGGATATTGAAATAAATAGAATGTGTGTTTCCTAAATCTTGTTCAAGTTAGAAATAATGTTTGTAATTTATTTTCATCGGTTTATTGGCATTCTATATAGTAATTCCAAGATTCAAACGAAATTGAGGAATCAAGTATACTAGCCCTAGTTTTCAACTTTAACTTAAGTTCCTACGAGACTCGGACCTAATTTATACCACTAGGTCAAGTGCATGATGCATGTATATGATTCATAAAAAGGTGTTCGAGTCAAAGAGCGACCTGAATATGGATAGTCACTACAGTTAAGTAGTTGTAGAATTCACATATCAATATGAAATCTAAGCACACTATCCACTGTTTCTAATTGTTTCCAAGTTTCTATTAGGTTATAACTTAGCTCCTGGTTACTAATTCTAATATGTGTCTTGCCTATACGTGCAACTAAGTTTAGTCAAATCTAGAACCAACTCGAATTTTAACGATTGTCATAGTCTGCGAACCTCTTCATCTTAAGAGTCAGTCGACCAGACCTCTACTCTGCCAAACTCGTCTTCATCTTTGTTTTCCTACACAATTAATGCAGGCATGGTGTTATCGTTATTCTTCTTCTTCTTAATCTCCTTCAGCTTTCGAAGATGATAAGCTTCATCATCTTCTCCCTCTTTCTTCTCATTTAATCTTCTCAGCAAACACTCCTTGGCTAGATGGTTTTTGCCATGACAGTAGTCACAATCATAGCCAGAGTCTCCCATAAGCTTCTTATCCTTCTTCGCTTCTTCTTTCTGAGAGTTATTCACACTCTCCTCCTTTACCTTTTCAGAGCTACAACTGCCCTGCCAATTTCGGTTCTTATTTTTACCAAAGTTCTTCTTTGTGAATATCTTTGGGTTGGATACCATTAAAGCAAATTCCTCCTTAGAGAGTTCGTAGTCGGACAGATCAAACTCCGAATCATCACCATCCACAACCTTTTTACCCTTTGCAACAAGGGCCAGCGATCACATCCCATAAACAATATTACTTTCTTTCATCACTTCAGTTTCATGTGACTTTAGTATTCCAACAAGCTTTGCCAACGTGTAGTTCTTGAACTGCTCATGTGCTTTCACTATAGAAACAACTGCCTTCCACTGAGATCTGAACCCATTCATGAATGTGACTTTTTGCTCGATTAGTTCACGTCCAATCTTGTGCTTCATCATCCTACTTAGAAGATGATTATATCGATTGAAAGTTTTATCCAAACTCTCTTCCGGCTTTTGCAAAAATGCTCCAAACTCAGAGAGCAATAGAGTTTGAGTAGAATGCTCGAGATCAGCATCAGTTGAGTACAATTCCTTAAGCCTATCCTAGATGGCTTTTGTTGTGTCATACAAACTAACCAAACGGAAAGTGTCAGGTGGAAAGGCAAACCTAATGATCCTCATTGCTTTAATGTTGCTTATCAGTCTGTCCTTCTCATTCTGTGATATATCTTTTACATCAACAAGAAGTTTGTTGTAGTCTTGTTGTGTCTTAATTTCTCTTATTGTTCCTGTATGAGTGAATGTCTGAATAGTAATGGCTTCCTAGATCAAATAGCCATTGTCTTCAAGCCCAAGGACATAGTCTTCAAAATGCAGTGCCCATATTTCATAATTGTTAGGAAAAAGAACGGGAATTCTGGTTGTAGATCCAAAGTTGCTAGAAACATTTATCGAGTTAACATGAGAGTCGCCTGCCATGTTTAGAGATTAACAAAACCTGAAGGGTCTAATTAGTGGTTTGGTCTAGGCTTTCTATGTAATAGGTTCTTTTGAGTCAATTTATAGCTTTTGGTAGATTGTGTGTAGTTTACGGCCCAACAATGGGTTACGGCCGTAAACCCAAGGCCGGCCCAGGTCCAGTATATATAGAGAGGTGTGCTAGGTCTTTTGTAGTTGTTGATGCCTCAGAGTTCACGGCTGCTTTCACCACAAGTTGTACCAGACGTTATTCCTAATAGAAAAGCATGTGCAAGCTTGTTTTCATTCTTAATTCTACTTGTTCTTTATTGTTAATTGATTGTGTTTGCTATTTGATCACTGGTAAGATCCGTTTCAGGACCTTACAATTGGTATCAGAGCAAAACCAGTGTCAAAATCATCCTACAATCGAATTTTTGACCGTGTTCTTATTTTTTTGCGACTGAAGTTGGTGTTTGCTGCGAAAGGGTTTCAATCTTTATTCAAAACTGTGTTTTTCTCGAGTTTCTGGGAGATTACGGCCATAGCTTACGACCGTAAACTTAGATTACGGCCGCAAACTCCAATCAGTTCTTGAGCCGTATACATGGTTCTTGGGCCGTAAATAAGGATTTTTCATCAACCAGAAACATGGATTCTTGGACCATGAACTTAGACCGTAAATATTTTACGACCGTAAACTCCAGACCGTGAACAAAGTTTATGGCCGCAAACTATTCTTTGACCGTGAACATAGTTTACAGTCGCAAACCCGTATTTGACTGTGAACTTGTGTCTGATTGGAAACATAAATTATTCTTAAATAATTTAATTTCTATTTATTATAAATTTAATATTAATGGATTCACAAAGTTAAACACACCACCACGAGCTGGATTCTGTAATGGGCACAACCACTCGAATTCCAAGACTGTTGTCCGCTGAAGGTTTCCTTGAATGGAAGTACAAGATTGAGAAGTACATCAAGATGAAGGACTTCAAAATCTGGAGAAGCATCATAAAAGACCCTGTCAGAATAACCACCACTGTTGCAGGTCAAGTGGTTGACAAGAAGATTGAAAATTACACGGATGAAGACTTTGAGAAGGTCGAAGAGCAAGAAAGGGCTTTGGCCACTCTAACCATGGCCCTATCTCCGAACATAGCTCAAAGTGTTAGGGAGTACACTTCTGCTAAGGCTTTGTGGGAAGCCCTAATCGAGGTTTATGAAGGGAATGAAGATATGAAGGAGAGTCGCCAAGATATGCTACGACAATGGTTCAACATGTTCAACTACGTTCCTGGAGAAACTCTTGAAGCACAGCTGCAGCGATTCACATCTCTTAACACTGAAATGACTGTAGTCGGGATCTTTTACACCAAGTCTGAGATAAACAAGAAGCTACTGAATGCTCTCCCAAAGTCTTGGGACATGAATGTAGCTGTTATAAAGAAGACTAAGGATCTAAGTCGGCTCTCTCTTGCTGAAGTGATGGCAGTCATCAAGGCCTGTGATATTGATGACAAGCAGCGGGAGATAAACCATGTTAATTCATACTTAGCTGCAAACTTTGGGATCTCTTCTAACAATGCTCTTTCATCTCTCACTTTTTCTTCTGCAGGTCAACCCTTTGCTGCTCAACAAGCTCGAGTTCAGTCTTTTTCCACTCCATCAGCTTCTTCTCTTCCTGCTGCATCAGTCATGCCTCTCTCTCAGAACCAATCGTTCGTGGCTGCTCAAGCTGCTTCTTCCTCCAATGTGGCCTCATCTTCAAAAGGAAAGGAGGGTGATGAAAATCTCGCTCTTGATACATGGTTTTTCAACTGCTACAATGCACTTGTAGCTGGAGATCTTCCGCCCCAATTGTCATTTTCCGATCTCGATCAGATTCACCCTGAAGATGTAGAAGAGATGGATATCACAAGGCAAATTGCCATGGAAGTTTTCAGGGCGAAACAGTTTGCCAAGAAGACCGAAAAGAACAACTAGGGGATGAGTTCTGACAAGCAGGTTGGTTTCAGCAAGGGAAAGTTGTGTTGTTTCAACTGCCACGAAACAGGGCATTCTGCTCGTGAGTGTCCACAGCCGGATAGAAGATTGAATAATGACCGGACAATGGTTGCAGTTGGGAACAATCGAAGCGGTGCTCAGGTCAACAGCGAGAAGGCCATGGTTGCTCAATCATTTGATTGGGAGGATCAGATGTAGGACCTGAACATATCTAGACCTGAAAATGCCCATTTGGCACAAGTTGGTGATGATGCTCCGGCAGAGATTGTTGCATCTGAAGATCAAATGATGGAGTTGCACTTTGCGTTGATGGTATCTTCTTCTCATGAACCAAATAAAAACGAGGTAAGTCTACCCTCATGTTCTCAAGCTTGTATTGATTATGTTAAAATTATTCATGAGGAAATTAATACACTAAGTAGAGAAGTAGAGAACCTTACAATTCTTCATGAACATAATGACTTACTCAAAAGGGAAATAGAGGATTTTAGGTATGAAGGTTACCAACTTAGAAAAGGAAAAAAAACCTCTTAAGGCCCAGCTAGAATCTAAAATAAAGGACGTTAGGAGACTTCAGGAAGACTATAGTAATAAATGCGGAAATTATGACTGCATAAAGAAACAGAACGTTGAACTCGTGGTTGAAATTGAATCATTAAAGGGCCAATTTGAAACTGTTGGTTTTGATTTTAGAAAATATGATGTATCGAGTAAGGTAGTTGCCAATATGATAGACCACTGCATGCAATCTAAAGGAAATCAGTCAAAGGGTCTAGGGTATAATCAAGTGCCTCCGCCTTTCAATCATTTATATCAGTTTCAACCATTGTCCAAACAAGAGATTGCCAATGAACCATTCATGGTTTATGGCAAGCCATCTGGTTTTGTTTCGGGAGGATTTATTAATGTTGAAAGTACTAACATTTCTACTTCTCCTGCAGATCAATCCTTGAATCAGTCAAAGCACGAAGTTGAAGGATCTGTTTCTGAAAATAAAACTGAGTCTGAACCTGAAGTTTTAGTTTTAAATAAGGGAAAATTTCGTTCACGTCCTTGTAAAATCTCAATATTATTTCAATATACTTATACACTTTAATATTACGTGTATATCCTTTTAAAACTATAAAAATTACATCCATATCCAAAATTAATTTTAATTAGAATTATATCAATTTTTTATTAAAAAAATTGTATGAAATTCAAAATTACAAATAAATTTACCAAAATACCCCTTTCCTAATTTAATCCAAAATTAAATCAAAAGGTATCTTCTTAATTGCATGGTCTATCTTCTTCTTCATCGCATCAGGTGGCATCAAACAGCATCCTCTGATTCTTCTCTATCTCTGCATCTTCTTTCTCTATCTCTGCATCTTCTTGATGATCACAACAAGATGAATAGATTTTTCATTTCATGTCATGATGGAATGGAAAAAGAAACAATTAATTTTTTTCATTCAAAAGGAATTGCCAATTCCTTTCATTACCCATTTCTATCATACTAAATGATCAGTTTAATTCTCTTACTTACCAAAAAAATGTATGTTTAACATGGATTTCAGTTTCTATGTTGGAGCCAAAGACTCCTGTGATTTATTTGATCATATGCGAGAATCCTGTGTAGTGCCAAATAACGTCTCCATGGTGATAATTGTAAACACTTGTGCAAAATTTGGCACCATCCATAAAGCTAAACTCGTCCATGAACTTATAAGAACACAATAACGCTTACCAGACATGATTTTAGGAACTGTAAATGCAAAATGTGGAAGCATAGATACCACACACCAGGTGCTCGATGAAATGCCACAAAGAAACATTATAAAATGGAGCACAATGATTTCAGCTTACGAGTATCATGGACAAGGAAAAAAAGCACTCTGAATTGTTCCCCATCATGTGCAAAAACAAAATCACACCAAACAAAAGCAGATTTCATTCACCTCTATATGCTTGTAGTCACTCTGGTATAGTCAAATACGGTCTTCAAATCTTCTCACTGATGCAAGAAAAGGCAAGCAAATGTACTGAATGAGAAGATGATAAGTGTGCTACAAGTAAATTGCTACTTTTGAAAATCTCAGCAAGAAAGGCAAATGTGATTTAGTTTAAGATTTAATTAAGAAAGGGTGATTTAATTGATTTAATTTGAGATTTAATTAGGAAAGGATAAATTGGTAAACTAATATATAATTTTGAATATTAGATAAAAAAAATTAATAAAAAATTGATATAATTCTAATTAAAAAATGAATTTGGATATTAATGTAATTTTTATAATTTTAGAGGGATATAGACGTAATAATAAAGTTTATAACGATATTGATGTAATATTCAATGTTTAAAAGGACATAAATGAAATTTTCCCTTTAAATAAAGACAATAATTTTTCTGATGTTGCAAGTGACAATGTTTTTTATGATGTTTCTACATCTTCTGATACTGTTTTGAATGGTTTTAAAGTGTCTGGTACTGTTTTGAATAATGTGGTCGGCAATTCTAATGTTTGTGATGATAATAATGAAAAACCACCAGTTTCACAAGCTTCTCCATCTAATGCACCCTCACTTGTCTCACAAACTAATTCTTGTTCTTGTTCATGTGAGAGAAGCAAGGGTGTTAGTATGGAAAACAAATCTGATCAATGTAGCACAAGTTATAACAATAACAAACAGATTTGTCTCAATTGTGGTATTGGTGGTCATATAGCTTGGAATTATCCTAATCGTATGTTTGTACATTTTGAGTCACCAAGAGGAGAGAACGAATTCAGAGGAAGGTCTTTAACTAGAAAGTCCTCTAGAAATCATTCTCGGAATGATGATTGGAAGGATGATCGGAGTAGAAAACGGGTTGTTTTTCAAAAGCATAAAAAGGGCTTTAATAACAAAGTCCCAAGCAGTTTGCCAAAACCGAGCATGGCCAAGCCAAGGTCGGTTTCGTCAAGAAGCATCAATGGGTCTTCAACCAATTCTGGTGGAAAACCCAAGTGCTTCAAGCAAACTGATAAACATCCGATTTCAAAACCACCCAGGACTGTTAGAAAGGCTAATTATCAATGGTTTCCCAAATTACCCTCCAATCAATCATTAGTATCCTCTGAAAAGTCATTAAATGATGATAGATCTGAAAAGGTGATGTGCACAAAAGTACTCACTAATTTTAATATTTATAACCTAACAAACTTAACTAACTATACACTTATAGGCAGTGTACCTAGTCAGATTACAGTATAGTTTGGGTAAGTCGGGTGTCGATCACAGGGAACGGTGTTTCTAATTAATTTACTTACTATTAAATTAACCTAATTATTAACAAGTTTAAAAGGGGTTTTATCTGATTTTACAAGATCAGATGAACTTAAATCAAATTCAATAAGTAAAAACACACTCTTGTTTAGTTTGAATCCACTTCTTCCTTATGGCTAGCTAATGATTACGGATTATTAAGTTGGTTTTTAGTTATATTAGTAATTTAGTTCTAACTTACCAATAATTAACTAATTCATGTCAAACCATGTATGTTCACACATAATTAAACACAGAACTAATTATGAATGTAAATATGTTATGTAAGATTTGTAATATAAACGCAATTATGGTTACAATACACGTTCTCTAGCACAGCTAAGCTTATTTATTCTAATTACTAACTAAGATTGGTCAATCCTAGCTCTAACAATTTAATGTTCACTAAATCATTAGGTAAACAAATTCATGCAGTTAATGGTCACTAAGCTACACAAAACATGCAATCAAGCAATTAGAGAAACAAACAATAGCATGCTAGGTTATACAAATCAAACACAAGCAATTTTTACCAACTAAACTTAATCCATAAACATTGAACTATTCAAAAGTTTGAAGCTTCATCTAGCTAAACAAGAGTAGCTAGATTCAGCTGCTCATCATAGCAACTAATAAACCAACACAACTTAAAGTAATAGAAAACATGTTCTTATTTAACTAAAATATAAACCTTTATTCTTTTTGGTGTTGAAAACCTTCTTCCTGAACCCTTCTTTCGCTCTGAATCGTCTCCTGGAACTCTTTCCTTCAGCCAAAAGGTTCTTTCTTTTCGTAATAATCAGAAGCACTTAAATAAGCTCCAAAAACCTGTGCCACGTCGTGGCTATCCAGGCCACGTCGTGGGCCTCAAGCTATCCGTACCGTGCAAGGAAATCCTCCGCATCGCGATGTCTATCTTCTAGAACACTCGTGCCACGTCGTGGCCGACTTTGCCACGTCGTGAATTCAGTATTTATCGTGGATTTATTCTTTTCTTGTCTTTCAAGTATCCTATGTTCCTCATATTGTCACTTTTGGTCCCTCTCTTCGAAAATCCTTTTAATTGACTGAAAATAACAATTTAAAGTCATAAGTACCACTATTCTAAACATATTATCAACTTATTAATAAAAATGTACTTAAATATTGCCTAAAAATAGGTATAAAATGGCAATATCAAAATACCCCACACTTAGGCTTTGCTTGCCCTCAACCAAATTTAAACTTAACTCCTAATTACTAACACCACATAGAACAATCCGACTCTAGCTCAGCCATTATGTCAAGACCTCAACTCATGCATTTGTGTCTAAAATTTTCCTAAAGTACCCCCCCATACTTTAAATACTCACAATCTTCATAAACACTCGCCCACTTTTTGCGAACAATGCTCATTTTATGCAACCCTCCGAATCCATCCGCAGAAAACCTCCTTATCCTCAAGGTATTTTTAGTTGAGCAACCTAAGCATACATAATCTAGAATTACAATCATTGATACCACTATGGAGCTCTTTTGGAATTCTTCACTTCTTTGACATTTGATCTTTGATTTTTTTGAATTCACCACCTTATTTGATTTGATTTCTGGTATCTTCAACTTTTTGAAATTCTTGGAATTTTGATCTTTTGATCTTCACTTTATTTGCTCCAAAATTCTTCAAACTTTACTCGTAATTCTCTCTTTTTTTTACATGTACCTCACTTTTTTCACTCAAAACCTACATGCTTAAGCAGAGGCGCTCAACCTCAACCTTTATTGGTTAATGATAATAATTTTCCTAGATATATTTCAGGTTTAGGCTGCTAAACATAATGCATCCCTCAAACCAAGCGGGGTTATGTTTTTGTTCCATGATTTCACTAAAATAAGGGAGGCCACAAATGCACTATAACGTGTATTAGCTCAACTAAATATTTGAACTTTCATCGGATCATCCCACATAATACTAGCAATTATAATTCAAATTATTATCACTAGATTTGATTATTAAAAATTTCAATTTCCAAATTTTCAATTTTTTTACTATCAAACTCTATGATTATCTAGCAATTTACTTTTTCTACCCCTACCCCCACACTTATTTCATACAATGCCCTCATTGTATTCATAAAAATAAATCAAAATTAAAGAAAAGGGAGAAAAAGGAACAGATTCCCCTAGGATAGTGGCGTGAGCATCTCCAAAAGTGTGGAAAACGTGCATCCGAAATATGGACCTCCAAAAATAGAAACTCGGTGTAGAACTGGGTGAATATGTAAATAAACCACAAAAATGCCTCGAAACCTCAATTCTTCAAAGTGGGTGCTAGTATGTAGAAATGTGGGAAGGAAAAACTGAGACACGTCGTGGCGGGTAGCTGGCCACGTCGTGATATGAGATGAAAGCGCGAACACCAAGCTGCTTTATTTCTTCAAAGTTCATGAGCGCCACGACGTGGCGTAAGGATCCCACGTCATGGAAACTGGACATCAGCAGAAAATGCCTTAATTCTTTTATGCACTCTAGCAACTTGACCAATGTCTAAATGGTTTAAGACGCTTCTATGTAAATATACTTCCCAACTATAACCTCTCTCTAACTAACGTACCCCACACTTATCCTGAATTGTGGGTTCCAGCTCACGACTCTAAGCTTCCTTGACTCGACAAACATGACTCTAGAGTTAACCTTATATGCTCCTTAGAATTCCAATGCTAATCTGAAAAATGGAACAACCCAAAAAATAAAAGAGTAACATCATAGTTCAAGAAAGTTTTACATTACAAACCAACTTCAAACATAAAAAACTACTTAAAACAAAACAAAAGAAAAGAAAATCAATCATCATCTCCATGGTCCTACGTTCCACTTGGTCCTGCCCCGTCATTCTGCGGACGCCATAGCTCCTCCCATGTCGGAAAATAAGGATATTGTGGTGGCATAGAAGGTGGTCGGGTCACACTCAAATGCGAATAAATACCCTCAGTAAGTTGGGTATGATAAATGGCATGCCCCCGGATATTATCCAAATAAGTCCCCACCCGACTCTGAAAAGGGTCGGTGGGCACTCCCTGCACATACTGTGAAGCAGTACGCTCTCTCTCGACCTCACCTCTAGCTCGCACATTCCAACGCCGCGGTCTGGCTGGTGGTTGCTGCCCTGGCTACGCCTCCTCTTGCTCGTCATCTATCGGCGGTATAACAAAATGACCCCCGACATTCACCACTGCTCGCATAACTCCCAAGACTTGAATGGTCAAGTCTGTGTCCGGGAATCGAGTAAGATTCCTCACAAAATCATGGGTCAAAATATGATATGACCTAGCAAGGCGAGTAACCAAATGCCCCCCGTAATCGGGCTCTCGGGCCTAGAATTGGCCGCTTTCTTCCCCCATGAACCTCGCCAACATATACGGTAAATCACAGCAAACACCCGGGGTAATAAGAGTCCATAAATAAAACAAATTCTAAATGGGGACTTTATCACCATGATGCTTGTGATTTATTCAAAAAGTGATCAGGCGATGTAAAAATCGGAAAACAGGATTCCGAATTTGGGACTCACTCAAGTCACGAGTATTGTACTCATGGCTAGAAATGCCCCTCCAGAACTGAACATCCATAACACCGGGATTAAAATCCTGAATGCAGCCAAGCAAGAACGGTATGAAAAACGGAGATTGAGTCTCCACTTCGGTATAAAGCCCCATACGCCAAGCGAATTCCCGAAGACTACACTCTCTATAAACACCACCCAAACGAAACACAAGTCCCCGGTTGTAGGTAAAGTCAATAGTGCGTTCCTCGAAGCATACGGTAGAGAAAAACTCCACCGATAATTCCCGGTATACGGGTTCTTGAATGGAAAACATTTCCTCCACCCGTGACAAGTGAAAGAAAATTGGTCCCCTTCGTATGTTTTCGACCAATAGCGAGCCAACTCAGCAACCATTCCCACACCACCAAGCCATCCCCAATCGATAATTGGGGCTATCACAAACTCCCTATTGTACAGCCATCCCAGCCGATTCTCGTCAGTAGTTAACAATGGTCGGGGAATGTTTTGAGGAAACTGATATAAGGGATGTATACTTGCTACATCAATCGGGTTTTCCTCCTGTGGAATAGCTCTTCGTGGTCCCATTTCTGCATACAAAAGCAAACAAAGCAGCAAACATCCAAAACATTAAAACAATTTAATCTGTCTGCCAGAAGTCACGACGTGGCCAGGCTATGCCACGTCGTGGGCCGCAGTCGCAAGTAGTTTTTGGATCGGTCATTTTGTATGCCATTTCTACCAAAATTAATGTTTGGGGTTTGTTCCTATGGACATTTAAGGGACATGCCACCTAGAATTAACAACTAGACTCAACCAATTTCGTGAATCACATAAACCCTAACCATGAAAATTTAAAATTGTAAGTACTAACTACAATTAATGAGTAGAACACATACCAAGTATAGTTAATTGACAAGAACTTGCAAGGAAATTGGAAGCAGATTAAGAAATTAGTTGTGGGGTTTTTTTGTTCCCGTTCGTGCGGCAGTATCAAATGGGGAATGGGGATGTTGGTCAAAGGGTTTTAAGGAAATGGTCCCCCCTAACTTTTTAAAGGCCACGTCGTGGCTGGCTATTCCCACGTCGTGGACTTTAAAACTATCGTCTGGTCCCGTGTTTTCATTTTTACCACGACGTGGCTGCATCAGCCCACGACGTGGCAATTGCCTGATTGGAAAATTTTATAAAATCTTACATTTTAACTAACTACTTTGCATCTCATTCCTTAATTAAAGTTCCCACAGCTAATTCTTTACTAAGTATCAGTTATTAGATGATGAGTTGTTATCTTTCCTAATTAAAAACTAAAAAAATTTTAAAAGAAAAGAAAATGCACACCAAGCTCGAGTTGCCTCCCGAGAAGCGCTTCTTTTTCTTGGAGTCTTGAGCTGGACTCCGTGCCTTCTACGTTGAATCTTCTGAAGAGTCCACCACCAAGATCTTTTGTTCCTTGAATCGCCTCTTGTAAGCTTGAACTCGCCTTTTATACGCCTTCTTTGAATTCTCCTTTTTAGCTTTTCCCTCTTCTTCAAGCTTGCGTTTTGTGCGCTTCGTTTGTTCCTTGCACTCCATAGCATCCTCCTCCTCTTTCACCACCGGCTTTGTCACTCTTGAAGTGACCTCCCCTTCATCACTTGTCATCTCCTCATCCTCTTTGCTCACCCAAGAAGGCAGACTCTTGTAAGCTATGACTTCAATCAAATATGGAACAGATGCCCTCGGTTTTGTTCTTTTAACTTGATGAACTGCCTTGATCTCTTCTTCCATAAGCTTTTCTAGTTCTTCTAGTTCATTGTCTTCATTAATTATGAACACCTCTTCTTGCACATGATCCTCTTGGAAGTCATCTTGTATTCCAAAAACTTCTTGTTCATCTCCAACCCTCAAAGTGAGCTTAGACTCGCGAATATCAACAAGAGCTCCAGCAGTGTTAAGTAATGGACAACCAAGGATTATTGGAACATCAGGATCTTCTTTCATATCCAAAACTACAAAGTCTATTGGAAAAACAAATTTTCCAATCTTCACCAAAATATCCTCCACGATGCCCCGGGGTTGTGTCACTAAACGATTCGCCATGTGAATCTTCATTTTTGTAGCCTTCATCTTCTGAATCTCCAATTTTTGATAAAATGAAAAAGGCATCAAATTAATGCTAGCCCCAAAATCGGCTAAAGCATTAACCTTCATTTTATTCCCAAACTCACACGGAAGAGTGAGGCATCCAGGATCCCCCATCTTTTCTGGTGTCTCTCCCAACACGGCTTTTGAAGTTTGTTCACTTAGAATCACTTTAGACTACTTCTTTAATTGCCTTCGAGTGTCTATCAAATCTTGCAGTAATTTTTGATTCTCGGGAGTTTTGGATAAGGACTCGACAAAGGGAGTATTAATCGGGATCCCCTTCACATGCTTGACAAACTCTAAATACTCCTTCTCCAGTAGACTAAGTGCAGCTCGGGTTGGAAATGGCAAAGGTGGCCGATAACCTTGAACGGGTTCAAAGAATTTTTGATCAGACACGTGCCACGTCGTGGCCAGAGGAGTTCCACGTCGTGGCGAAGCTGTTTCAGCAACTTTTTCACTTTTGAACTTTTACTTCTTGGGTTTTGGATCGGGTTGATATGGTTCTTCTTCCAATGCCTCCAGGAACTCAGAGATTGCATCTTCTTCAGTATCGATGGCCATTACGTGAGATTGGGTCTTTACTTCGGGATTCTTCGGGGACAATTTTTCATGAACCAGAGTGGCTAGTTGACCAAATTGTACTTCAAGGTTATGGATGGAGGCTTGGTGATTCTTTATCAAAGTTTGTTGTTCCATCATAGCAGAATCAGTGGTATCGTGTCTCTTTTCCGAAGCTTCCATAAACTTCATCAAAATGGTCTCTACGTCGGGTTTCTTCTCAGCTGGTGGCTGCTCCTTCTGATAAAAGCCTCGACCTGTCTGCCGATACTTCTCTTCTTTTTGCTTCTTATACTCTTCATATGGCAGCCACTCCTTCTTCGGTTTCCTCCAGTCCTTATCAAATTTATCCCCACTAGAGTAGCACACTTGAGCTTTTCTGTTCCCAAACTTATCTACATTGCAGTCCTTGGTCAAGTGTGGACCACTGCATCTCTCGCAACCCACTCTTATGGCATGTATCGACTGGTCCATTTGTGTTATCCTTCGATCCATATTATTCAACATGGCCATTACAGCTGCTATTTCTTCAGTTTGGGCCCCTCCACCGCCTTTGATTCCATCTTGCCTCGGGTTGTGGTATTCGCGAGAATGCTTCGCGAATTCTTCAATTAGCTCTTTGACCTCCCTTGGATTTTTCTTTGTCAAAGGTCCTTGAGAATCAAGGAGTTGTCTTGTCATCACGTTGACCCCATCATAAAAAATTGACAACTCTTGCTGCACATTTAGATCATGCTAAGGGCAATTTCTGAGCAAGCCCTTGTACCGCTCCCATGCTTCGTATAATGACTCCCCCGGCTGTTGCTCAAAGTTGGCTATTGCCTTCTTGAGTTTGGCTATCTTGGATGGCGGGCAAAACTGGTCCAGGAATTGCTCACGCATTTGAGCCCAAGTGGTAATTGTACCCGGTGGGAGTGCTTTTAACCACTCCTTAGCAGCTCCTTTGAAAGTGATGGGAAGCATCCTAAGCAAGACTGTGTTTCTGTTGACATTTGGGACATTGAAGTAATCTGCAATGTCGTTGACTTCATCTAGATGCTTAAAAGCATCCTCATGATCTTTCCCGAAAAATGGGATGTCCTTCAGTGCAGTCAATATGTGTCCCTTCAACTCGAATGTGGCAGTGGCAGGTATTGCGGGTTGGACTAAACCGGGACCCACATCTTCTCGAATCCGCTTCTTGTAAGCTCCCATGGACATCTCTTCAATTGCTGCCATCTCATTCATTGGCTCGTTCTCAGGTTCGCTCGTATGTTCTTCAAATTCCGGCTCGGTATCGCTTTCGGACTCGGTTTGGACGGGCGTATGATCCAAATGCTCAAGATTGCTCTTGTGCCTCGCGGATGAACTTGATTCTCCTGTCTTCTTTCCCGACTGCCTAGAAAAAGCTGACTTCAATTCTTGTAAGGGCGTCTTTTTCTTGCGAATTGCAGACTCGGGATCTTCAAGTGGTGGCACCAAGGGTGTGTTTGAGCTTCTGGTCATGAACTCCTGCAACTTGCTAAACTAAAAACGTAAAACTGAACTAAAATAAGAAAAACTAACTAACAACTAAGAATTTCGTTTTTTGATAGTCCACGTCGTGGCAGGTATATGGCCACGTCGTGGACTCTGTGACTGACAGAAAAAAATTTCTTTTGCTGAAAAAATTAACTTTTTGCGGTTTTTACCCCACAAGAAAGATCGATTAATTTAATGCAAATAAATAAGCTAAAAACTAAGAAAAACTAAGTCGTTCCCCGGCAACGGCGCCAAAAACTTGATGTGCACAAAAGTACTCACTAATTTTAATATTTATAACCTAACAAACTTAACTAACTATGCACTTATAGGCAGTGTACCTAGTCAGATTACAGTATAGTTTGGGTAAGTCGGGTGTCGATCACAGGGAACGGTGTTTCTAATTAATTTACTTACTATTAAATTAACCTAATTATTAACAAGTTTAAAAGGGGTTTTATCTGATTTTACAAGATCAGATGAACTTAAATCAAATTCAATAAGTAAAAACACACTCTTGTTTAGTTTGAATCCACTTCTTCCTTATGGCTAGCTAATGATTACGGATTATTAAGTTGGTTTTTAGTTATATTAGTAATTTAGTTCTAACTTACCAATAATTAACTAATTCATGTCAAACCATGTATGTTCACACATAATTAAACACAGAACTAATTATGAATGTAAATATGTTATGTAAGATTTGTAATATAAACGCAATTATGGTTACAATACGCGTTCTCTAGCACAGCTAAGCTTATTTATTCTAATTACTAACTAAGATTGGTCAATCCTAGCTCTAACAATTTAATGTTCACTAAATCATTAGGTAAACAAATTCATGCAGTTAATGGTCACTAAGCTACACAGAACATGCAATCAAGCAATTAGAGAAACAAACAATAGCATGCTAGGTTATACAAATCAAACACACGCAATTTTTACCAACTAAACTTAATCCATAAACATTGAACTATTCAAAAGTTTGAAGCTTCATCTAGCTAAACAAGAGTAGCTAGATTCAGCTGATCATCATAGCAACTAATAAACCAACACAACTTAAAGTAATAGAAAACATGTTCTTATTTAACTAAAATATAAACCTTTATTCTTTTTGGTGTTGAAAACCTTCTTCTGGAACCCTTCTTTCGCTCTGAATCGTCTCCTGGAACTCTTTCCTTCAGCCAAAAGGTTCTTTCTTTTCATAATAATCAGAAGCACTTAAATAAGCTCCAAAAACCCACGTCACGTCGTGGCTATCCAGGCCACGTCATGGGCCTCAAGCTATCTGTACCGTGCAAGGAAATCCTCCGCATCGCGATGTCTATCTTCTAGAACACTCGTGCCACGTCGTGGCCGACTTTGCCACGTCGTGAATTCAGTATTTATCGTGGATTTATTCTGTTCTTGTCTTTCAAGTCTCCCATGTTCCTCATATTGTCACTTTTGGTCCCTCTCTTCGAAAATCCTTTTAATTGACTGAAAATAACAATTTAAAGTCATAAGTACCATTATTCTAAACATATTATCAACTTATTAATAAAAATGTACTTAAATACTGCCTAAAAATAGGTATAAATATGGAAATATCAAAAGGCATCAGTACAACCCAAGAAAATAATGACCTGGGTTCCCAAATCTAAATAAATCTACACATTTTGCAGGGACAATTGCAGGGGAATGTCGTCAGACCATGGTTCATCGACAGCGGCTACTCCCGGCATATGACATGGGATATCACCCAACTGCACAACATCCAATCTTTTAATGGGGGATATATCTCTTATGCGGGTGGAGAACGTGGCAAAATCACTCAAAAAGGAACCGTCACAAATAGGGTGTTAAGCTTCTAGAATGTCAACTTTGCTCCCGAATTGAAGCATAGTTTGTTGAGCGTGTCTCAGATATGCGACAAAGGCTATTCTACACATTTCACCCAAAAGGAATGTATGATTCTCAAGCCAGGCTTTGTCATCCCAGAAGAGTGGATTCTTGTGAAATCTAAAATGGATGGGAATGCTTACATCATAGATATGAATAGCAATCTTCCAGAACAAGTTGCGTGCCTCTTTTCAAAGATCTCCGAACAAAATGCAATATTATGGCACCGAAGACTCGGTCATACTAACGCCAAGAACTTGAATTGTCTTACAAAGAATGAGATGGTTCGTGGTTTGCCTGTCAAGGACTTTATCACATTTCAGAAGTGTGTATCATGTGCCCAAGGTAAGCATCATAGAAAACCACACCTGCCAAAATAGGTCAACTCAATTAGTCAGGTGCTTCAATTGCTACATATGGATCTATTTGGACCAGTAAACATTCTCAGCATTAACAGAAATTCCTATTGTTTGGTTGTGATGGATGATTTCTCTCGTTTTACGTGGGTTTTCTTTCTATCCAACAAAGCTGGAGTTGCTCATCTAATTAAGAAATTCATTGTATTGATTGCAAACCAAACTAACAACCGGGTGAAGGCGCTTCATACCGACAATGGAACAGAGTTTAAAAATTCTGTATTCGATCATTTTTTGCGCAGAAAAGGGTATTATACGTCAATACAGCTTCGCTCACACACCCCAGCAAAATGGTGTTGCTGAGAGGAGAAATAGAAATTTAAAAGATGCTGCAAGGACGATGTTGTGTGACTCCAAACTACCAGTTTTCTTTTGATCCGAGGAGATAAACACTGCTTGCTACGTTCAGAATCGCGTGTTGATCAACAAAGCTCAAATGAAGACCCCGTACGAGATTCTATATGGTCACAAGCCTTCAGTCAGTCATTTTCGTGTATTTGGCTGCCCTTTCACCCTTCTTCACTAAGAGACCAACCCAAAGTTTAATGCCAAAGCCGGTGATTGTTACTTCGTAGGGTATGTTGCTCGCACCGCTTATAGGGTCTATAATAAGAAGACAAAGCAAGTTGTAGAATCTTATGACGTGCGCTAGTTGGAAGAAAATGAGACGGATGCTCGAGTAGGTCCGGATTGGTTGTTTGATTACACATCTCTGTTCAAATCCATAAATGTGTCTTCAGGTAGCTCATTTGGATCTGTCTCTAGTTCAAAGAATGTTTCTGAAGATGAAGACGAAGAAATTTTCTACAGACCTCCAACGATATCCTCTTCACAACCTGAGGGGGAGTCCTTCACTTCACCTGAGGGGGATTCATCTGTACACCTTGATAGTCTGAAATCTCCAATTCAAAATGATACTCCTGATGCTGAAACTACACCACTCACTCCTATAGAAAGAGAGTCCATGTCCAAAGATGCTTCCGCTGCTACTTCAACTTTTATCGAGCTACTCTTTCCTGAAGACTTTTCAAATGAGTTTGTGGTAGAGTCGTCTGGCGCGGCTCAATCAGCAAATAAGGGAGGTGTCAATATTCATAATCTTCCTGTCTCGCTTAATGATATTAGCCAGGAAACACCCTCAAGGATTCAACGTGATCATCCGGTCGACAACATCATTGGTCAGCTAGGCGACGACGTTAAAACCAGAAGTCAGAGTGGAGATGTCAATACATGTCTTTACTCTTGCTTTATCTCTCAAATAGAGACAAAGAATGTTGAAATGGCTTTGAATGATCCCAGCTGGGTAGATGCAATGCATGAAGAATTACATCAATTTGAGAAACTCGGGGTTTGGAAGTTGGTTGAGTTGCCAAAGGGCAAAAAGTCTCTTGACACACGATGGGTCTATTGAAACAAGCAGGATGATTCAGGGGTTATAGTGCGAAATAAAGCTAGATTGGTGGTTCGCGGGTTTCGACAAGTCGAGGGTCTTGATTAAACTGAAGTTTATGCTCCAGTGGCTCGCTTGGAGGCTATTCGTATCTTCCTTGCATATGCCTCTTACATGAACTTCACCGTTTACCAAATAGACGTCAAGACTGCCTTATTGTATGGCAAGGTGAAGGAAGGAATCTACGTTGATCAACCGCCTGGGTTTGTTGACTCAAAGTTTCCTAATCATGTCTACAAGTTAGACAAGGCATTGTATGGGTTACATCAAGCTCCTCGAGCGTGGTATGCGACTCTAACAAAGCATTTGCTCGAGCATGGATACTCTCGTGGCACTATCGATCAAACTTTGTTTATCAAGCATGTCGGCAATGATCAGATTCTGGTTCAAATCTATGTTGACGACATTATCTTTGGGTCAACCAGTCCGCAGCTTTGCAAGGAATTCGAAGGTGTTACAAAAAAGAGGTTCGAAACGAGTTCATTGGGAGAAATGACCATGTTTTTGGCGCTTCAGGTCAAACAAAATTCAACCGGAATCCTGCTACATCAAGCCAAGTATGTGGAGGATATTCTTGAGAAGTTCAGGTTTCACGACGCTAAATTTGCATCAACGCCAATGGCTGAAAGACCTCTTCTGACTCTAGATCCTGATGGCGAATCCGTAGATCAGACACACTACAGATCGATGATCGGATCGTTGATGCATCTTACTGCAAGCCGACCTGACATCATGTTTGCAGCGTGTCAATGCGCACGTTATCAGGCTAATCCTAAACTTTCACATCTTATTGTTGTCAAAAGAATTTTTCGGTATATCAAAGGTAGCCCAAAATTGGGTCTTTGGTATCCGAAGAATTATGAATTTGATTTATATGCTTTTGCTGATAGTAATTATGGAGGCTGTGAGCTTCATAGGAAATCTACTTCAGGAGGGTGTCAATATCTTGGTGACAGACTAGTGTCGTAGCAGCGCAAGAAGCAACACACTGTCTCAACCTCAACAATGGAGACGAAATACGTTGCTGCATCTGTTTGTTGTTCTCAAGTTATCTGGATCCAACATCAGCTATTGGACTACGGTTTGAATTACTTATAAACCCCCATTTACTGTGATAATGAGGCCGCAATTCAAATTGCCAAAAATCCAGTCCAACATTCTAAAACCAAGCACATCGATATTAAAATTCATTTCATCAGAGATTGTTATGAACATTCACTAATCCGGCTGGAACAGGTTCCCAGTGCTAATAATGTGGCGGATTTGTTCACTAAGCCTTTTAACAAAGCTCGCTTCAATGTGCTTGTGGGATTTCTGAAAAAGATTCGTTTTGAGGATTAAGTTTTTCTGTTTTATTTTTTTTCTTAATTCTTCTTAATTTTTAAATTTGTTTTTGTTTATGTAGGTAGGTTAATTTAAATTTACGCATTTTATTTTCTTTTACTTTTATTCTCACCCATGCACAAATTTAGGGGGAGGAATAATCAAAAAAAATCCAAAAACAATAAAACTTTCAAAAATCCAAAAACAATAAAAAATCCAAAAATCCAAAAACAATAAAAAATCCAGAAAATTAAAAATATTGTTGCTAGTTTTGTTTGCAGGTGTTGTGACGGGAAATGAAATTAGCAAGTGATAACGGGCAATCTGAATCTGCGTAACGTACCTAAGTTGAATTGTCAACGCTCTGTGCTCGATGCGCTGGTAGGCACGAAAGATTTTAAATGGACTTGACTAGGAGGAGTTAAAACTTAAGGAATTCAAGGACTTGACAAACATTGACCTAGTCAGATCCGTTTAGCCTGACAATACGATGCTCGGATAGGTTGAGTAGAGAGATATACACAGGAATCTACTGGTCACACTAAAGAACCCGTATCTAGAACTGTGGATTCACTTTTCCTCGATGTGCAGATTCTACCCTTAATTTCGGTTTTGATGGGGTAACTGTGGAATTCCGATAAACTACGTCTGTAGAAGGTTATTTTCTTTCTGTCTGTCTGTTAGTCATATGTTGCCTCCTCTGTGTGATCGAGAGATCTGACCTGGACTGTAACATATGCAATTCTATCTCTCTGCATCTTTTCTCTATGCAATTCTTTCTATCTGTTAGTCATATATTGTCTCCTTTGCGTGACTCAAAATCCGACCTGGTACACAGTATATGCACCATTCTCTTCTCAATCCCTCTAAAAACTTCAGTGAGTCATATGTTTCATCATTTGCGTGATTGGAAGAGATCTGACCTGGATGTACAGCATATGCATTCTAAATCTATCTTCTCTCTTAATAATTGTCTGCTCACCCGGTGTAAGGAGTATTCTGGAAGTCCTTGATGGCTGGATCATATCAGGAAGCAGGAAACACATTCTAGTACAATTAAAATTGAACACATACAGATTGTCTGTAGATCTCGCTGCTCAATTTAGCTGGACAACAATATCCCTGGTTGTCTTCAGCTAAATGGTCCCTAAGAAATTTACTTAAGAATAAGGGCTAAAAATGTCATGTTATTGGTAAATTGTCCAAAATCATGTCACAAATGTTTCGTGTTTAAGTGGACCACAATACTGGCGATCGATCAGACGAAGACGTGAAAATAAGGGTACCGACAAGTGGAATAAGGCTATCCAACAACTTTGATCCCAGCGTCACAAATTTATTCTCAGTAATTAAATTTTTTAAGTTGTATGTTTTATTTGGTATTATTTCTATTTATTTTTATTTTTATTTTTATTTTTTAATTTTATTATTTATCTAATTAACTCTTAAAATCTAATAATTATTTTTAATTTTAAATTTTGCATATTAATTTTATTTTATTTCATTTTGTTTAATTTTAATCCTCAAACAGGTTTGTTTTTAAAATTTATTTAAAATAAATAAATAAATAAATAAATAAAAATAAAAAAAACTTGGACTGTGGTTTACACTGTGTGGCCAACAGGTAAAGAGTTCTAGGGTATTTAAAGAGTTTACAACTGGAATCATTCTCATTTCTCTGATTACGGCCGCAAACACTCCCCATCTCTCTCTCTCTCTCTCTCTCTCTCTCTCTCTCTCTCTCTCTCTCTCTCTCTCTCTCTCTCTCTCTCTCTCTCTCTCTCTCTTCGAAAAAATTATGTTTTTAGTGAAATTCCTCTGATAGATTCAAAGGTACCATGATTCCGACCGTGAATATGTATTTTGTTCAGAGATTAACTGGTTTTTGAGCCTGAAATCGACGAAAAAGGATGTGTCGGAGTTTACGGCCCAAGCTTACGGCCGTAAGGAGTTTACGACCGTAAACTCAGTTTGCAGCCACAGGTTTGCGGTCACGAGTTTACAGCCGTAAACTCCCCATGACCATAAACTCCTCACTAATCATGACATTTAATTTTTAAATTGCTAATTCACTCTTGGGCTCAAAATTAAATTATTTAAAGCATTATTTGATTAAGTTTCTCTCTTGTCTTACTTGGTGTGTTTTAGTGCAGATAAAATGGCAGCTTTAAAATTTACAGATATGCACAACCTGGCTATGGTTCTCGTTAATCCTCCGTTGGCCCATGGGGACTACAAATCGATGATTCACGGATTACCAGAATGCTGTCTGGCCTCTGCCATCACTATGAACACGGTTGTCTACCAGAAAACTATTCGGGAATTCTGGCAGACTGCCAAAATGACAAGGGACGATAATGGAGTTGTCACTGTGAATGCGATCGTTCAGGGATGCAAGATTGTTATCAATGAGACCTTTATGAGAGAAACTCTGCTGATCAACGACCTTCCGACCTTTCCCACGGAGATTGGTATTGATGATGCGCAAAGAATATTAAGGAAAATGGGGTATGAGGGTGATTATGCACCAACAATGAAGAAACTTCTGCCGTCCTATTGGAGATTTCTAGACCACGTGTTCGTGAGCTGCATCTCCGGTAGAAGGTCCGGTGCTGATGAGATATCCCTGAGAAACACTGGCGCTTTTGTTTCTCTCGCTGCGGGGATCAGCTTCAACTTTTCTAGGTTTATCCTGGACGATTTTGTGGTCAACATTAATGCCACTACTCGGGATACTTTCCTAATGTACCCTCGGTTCGTCCATCTCTTCATCAATAAGAAATTTCCCAACTTGGTGAAAGAAGGAGAAACACTCGATATGAAGTCTTCGGGCCCTCACATCATTGGGCTCGTTAAACAAAACCGCAAGGGGAAGGTAGTCTTTCAGGGGTTGTATCTATTGGTCAAGTTCGGACGATTTGCTGAACCGAACGAAGCCACCGAGTCACATGGATCTTCGGACGAGATTTCATCGGAGCAGACTTCATCGAAAAAGGTGATCTCGGAAGGAGATGTGATCATCGTGTCGGATCAAGAAGGAGAAGAGACTACTGTTCCTGCTTTGTCAGTTGCAAAGGAGCATGACCTACAAAATGTCCAAGTTGAAGGAGATTATAATGAAGGGTCTTCTAAAAACACTGTTGAGCCTAATCAATTTGAAGACCTCTATCTCACAGGTTTCGAAAGAGATGAGATTCCAACTAATTTCGGAACTAATGATGATTTTCTGTCAAACGTCAACCTCAACTCGCTACTAGATAATCTCAGCGATGTTGCTCACACTACAACAGAGAGTAGGGATTCGGAAGAAGCTCTCAAATCAACCCCCATTACTACGGAACAAGTGGCTATCTCTATAATTCCAATGGTGACAGTGTTAGGGATTCCACCCCTTGGCGTTGCTTCACCTACATCTGAGCCACTTCAAGGTGATTTTTCAACAGACCAGACTTCGCAGCCTCCGTCCAAAAGAAGACGACGAGATCCTAGGTTTGGGCATCTGGATTCTAGTTTGTCTCGGGGCTTTCCATTCACTCCAACTACCACTCCTGCTATTGTATCTACAGAACCTTTTCATGAAGGCCCTAGCACATTCTTTGAGACCGGTGGTTCCTCTATTCCATCAGGATTCTCTCTTCCAAGAACTGATCTTGATGCAACCTCTGTACGTTTGGCCCAGCATCTTGCTCAAGAACAAGCTGTTGCACCTTCTTTTAAGGGCAAAGGAATTACTTTTAGTGAAGGTCAGCCAAGAGAAGATGACTCCATGATCGATGAACTCCAGAAAAGAGTGAGTATGTTGGATCAGGAAAAACATTGAGCTAAGCATTCATGTTGAAGATCTCTTGAGTTAGAATACGAATTTGAAGATTCAAGTTTTAGAACTCCAAGAATATAAAGCAATCAAGTCCAGGAAAATCTCTGAGCTCCAAGATCATTTCAATCTTTTGACCTCCAACTACTTTAATCTCAATAAGAAGCTTGAAGAAGACTTTGGTGATAAGTATAAGACATCTGCAGATGAGCGTAGAATCGATCTTCACTCTCAAGCTCATCCTATTGTCGTGCCAACTGCTCAGACTTCTCGAGTGGTGAATCGTTTTGAAGAACCTGTTCATGCTCCTCATGTTGCAGAGATTATGCGAGATAAACAAGACAAGGCCGTTGAGAAGGGACAACTCTTGTTCAAGAGGAGTTCCAACAAGAATGCACCGGCAAATCAATCCACAATAATTGTTACGGATCTCAAAGACGTAAGGTTTAGAGATACATATGGTGATCGGTCAGGAATCGTATCTTGGGGTTTTCATGATCCCCTGAAAATGTGGATTGTTCACAGAAAGAGCGGCAATACGGAGCTCTACAAGGATTGTCATGATTTTAACTCTTGGACCAGGGTGGATCTTTCAGAGCTATCTCAATCTCCATTTTCAAACCCAACAGATAATCAGCAAGCAACTAACTTCAAGCACTTTCTGGAAGATCAAGTAAAGAAGGGTTTTCCATCTATGAAGACTATTGAATCTGTGATAAAGCAGTATCCTGATGTTATTGATCCCAAAACTGGTCATCCACTCCATGTGGTGATGTGTCATGCTACAAATCAAGTCAAGCAAATTCCCGTGCTTCAAGATTACCCGGATGGATCCTTAAGCTCTATGCTCTACTGGGTATTTGATGAAACCACAGCATCTGCTGTCATCAAACTTAAGGAGGGGTGCATTCGTTTGTATGATAGAAGGGATTTGTTTCAGTTTAGAAAATGGGACATTCATCATTTGAGCCATTTTCAGATCCAGGTTGCTGAGGAGATATTTGAGTCTGCCGCGAAAGAATACACCTCTATGGTTGCTAAGATTATAAACAAGTGGATGTGGAATGGAGCTATGGGGTTGGATGATGTGATGATCGTGGACAAATATTGACTTCAAGCTAGCACCAAACCAAGGGGGAGATTGAAGGGTCTAATTAGTGGTTTGGTCTAGGCTTTCTATGAAATAGGTTCTTTTGAGTCAATTTATAGCTTTTGGTAGATTGTGTGTAGTTTACTGCCCAACAATGGGTTTACGGTCGTAAGCCTGTTTACAGCCGTAAACCCAAGGCCGGCCCAAGTCCAGTATATATAGAGGTGTGCTACGTCTTTTGTAGTTGTTGATGCCTCAGAGTTCACGGCTGCTTTCACCACAAGTTGTACCATACGTTATTCCTAATAGAAAAGTGTGTGCAAGCTTGTGTTCATTCTTAATTCTACTTGTTCTTTATTGTTAATAGATTGTGTTTGCTATTTGATCACTGGTAAGATCCGTTTCAGGACCTTACAAAACCTGTATGAATTGGATGTGTAAACTAAATGGTTTTGGGGTGATATAAAGATCAAAGAACAGTTTCAATAACGATGATGACAACTGAACCAGATCCTATAATAGTGGAAACCCTAAAAACTCTTTCAACACAAGAGATGTGTATATATTACACAGTCTCCTGCTCTGATACCAAGTGAAGAGTCGAAAACTCTTAAGATCGATTAGATTCAAACAAGTATAAACAATTAAAGACAGAATTTAAATCAGAAAGGTGTCGAATGATTATAAGTCACAGTCTCAGAAGAGCTCGATTAAGAAATGCTATTGTAGAGGTGTGTAGGGTTTACAATGACACGATTTCCTTACGTACGATGCATGCATGAACTATAAATATTAAAACCCTAATAAATAATCACGAGTTGACAGGCCCAACTCGGTTATACAAAAGACTAAATATAAAGGCCCAAGCGACGCAACACTTTAATAATCAACATTGGTCCTTCAAATGTAAGATTTGTTGATGGGAGGGGACAATATTTCCATTTTTGGAATTGTGGGATGGAGACACATACAATGGGTGTACATTTGCATACGTTAGGTGTACCGGGTGAAGTCCCAAACCCTAATATTTTTGGTGTGGACCCTATTTATTCTTCACTAACTCTTAAACTTGGTTCCTTTCATCAGCCTCCATCCTCTCAAAATCTTTCTGCAAACCCAAATCTACCTTGTGATTATTTTTGAGCTTATGTGTGTGTTTTGTGCCTTTGAAGAAGAAAGAAGGAAGTAGAGACCATCTTGGAGGAGTGAAGCACCTTAGATCTAGGATCACATCATCATCTGACATCACTTGAAGGTATAAAGTTCTGAACATGGTGAAGTTATGCTTAGATCTTGGTTTGGGCTTGATTTTATGATCTTTTGGTCCTATAAGCTTGGTATTATGAGTGGGGATTATTCTAATCCATTTGAGTTATCCTTTCAGAGGTTTTGGAGCCTCTTGAGTCATAAAAATGTAATCTTGGACACTCGTTTCTTCTCATGCATGGCCTAAGTTGTCTCAGTGGATTAAGAGGTTAGGATCTTTGGTGTTGGGCACTTAATGGTTATGCAATACCATAAAGTTGGAAACTTTATGGTCAAGGAAATCATTTTGGACTTGGATCTAGAAAATGGACTTAAGGGCTTAAGGATTAAGCTCTTAATAAGTTGGGTTAGCAGCCAACTGCATACGTTGGGCGTACAAGGCATACGTTGCGCGTACGTGGTTGCCAGGACCGTGCCTAGTCAACCAATGCATACGCTGGGAGTACAGCTGAGAACGTTGGGTGTACTCAGCTAGGTTGACTCGGTTGACTTTTTGGAATTTTGACTTTTACCTAACTTTTGACCAAGTTTGACCTAGGGGTATTTTGGATATTTTTGGATTGTGTTTGAGAATTTGTCATTTGGATTGATAGCTGACGGCTAGAACTGAGATTCAGAGTCGGGACCTCATCAACTATTGTTCAGATTGAGAGGTGAGTCTTCCTTACTGTACTTGTGGGTTGAAGGTACCAAGGTCGGCCCATTGGATTGAATATCCTATTATATGATAGTATGTTATTATGTTGTATAGATCTATTAGATCGGTATCCTGGTATATAGGATGCTAGTATGCGGTAGTGATCTGTAGATTTGCCTGTTGTTTGTGGATTGGTTATATGTTTATACGTTATGTATATGTCGACATGTTATGGATGGTTGGGTTGAGGCGGTCCTGCTTTGTGCTGAAGGCCAAGATACTTGGGGCGGTCCGGATAGACTATAGGCCCTAAGAGGTGGTCCAATCAGGTCAAAGGCTCATAGAGTGGTCCAGATAGGTTGTAGGCCCTACGAGGTGGTCCAGTCATGCCAAAGGCTCGAAGAGCAGTCCAGATAGGTTGTAGGCCCTGTGAGGCGGTCCAGGAAGGCCGAAGGCTCATTTATGCATGTTGTTGTTTGTTATGTTTATGTGGTGGTACTTTGGGGAAACTCACTAATCTTTGTCTTACGGTTTTAGTTTATCGTTTCAGGTACTTCTGATGATCATGGAAAGGCGAAGGTGTGACCGTACACATCCTCCTGTTTTATAGCCTTATGATTTTGGGATACTCTAATATTGATAAACACTTTGGAAACAATGATTTGTAAATGGTTTTTGATTATGGTTTGTTATGAAAAGTTTAAAATTGTTGTGATTTTTGAGTCGTTACATAAAAGTAACACTATATACAAAAATTATATTGTTACATTTAAAAACAAAAACAATGTTTGATGTTTTAAATAATTACATGGAATGAAATTAAAATGTTAACCAAATAATTTTTAAAAATTAATTAATCATAACAACAACTATAAATATCATTAAATCATATATTATATTTAATTTTATTCATGAGTAACCCACGGGTAGAGACTATTAAGACAATTAAGATTATAAAATTTTAAATGACATCTATATTATCATATACTTCAAAACAAACAATGTTTTATATCAACTTAGTACTAAAATTATTATATCAAAGTTAATAGCAACATCATTTTAAATTTAAAAAGCACATATTTGTAAAGATTTTTGTTAGGGGTCAGAAATGGCGTCGACCAAGTCCTCGCACGTTGGCCTGGAGTTTCGCAATTGAATGCCTGGTCCTGGAGGGCTGAATGCGCTATATGGGTAAGGTTGCGCCCTTTCTAACACCAATTGGTTTTAGATCAACCGGTAACGTTGATGCTCAACAAATGGTATCAGAGCCAGTGGCGAGGGTTTGATTCTCTCAGGGAGCAATTTCTGAGGGGGATTGTTGGGGGTCAAGAATGGCATCGACCAAGTCCTCGCACGATAGCCTGGAGTGCCACAATCGAATGCCTGGTCCTAGAGGGCTGAATGCGCTATATGGCTAAGGTTACGCCCTTTCTAACACCCATTGGTTTTAGATCAACCAGTAACGCTGATGCTCAACAATTTTAACTATATTGTATTATAGGCAACGTATGCATATTCACCAAATAATTATTAAAATACAATAATTTTTCTAAAGTATCCTGCATAATATTTGGTAATAATTAGGAATGTAAAACTATTACATTAGTTTTCGGTATTATTAAAACATTGCTAGAATTTCCATGCATACAAAAAAAATCATCTTGATCGAACATAAATCTTTTAAAATGAAAATATCAACATGTATTAGAATTAGTTATGTTTGATCTATTTTATGGTATATTATTTTAAATATTATTAGTTATAAGTAACAACTATAATCATAAAAGTATAAATAGATAAACATAATAAATTGTAACATCCCGACTTCCAGGTATAAGAGTTATATTTTGTATGATTTTCCAGTCGAACTCGGCGAGTTGGGTAGCCTCAACTCGGCGTGTTGAGGAATGTTTTGGCCGTGGGATTTAATGAAGCAACTTGTCGAGTTGACAGCTGGGAAGGAAACCCTAATTTTTAGGGTGTTGCACCCTATTTAAAGGCCTTAAGTCCCTTAGTTGGCCTCCTTACCAGCCTCCTCTGTCCAAAAACCCTAAATTCAAGTATCATCTTCCATAGTTGAGTGTGTTAGCTTGTGGAGAACTTTGAGTGTTGATTTTGAAGGAGCCTTGAAGTGAAGGTGTCTAGCTTGGTGGAAAGGATTTAGATCCAGAACTTCCCCACTTATTGCAGTGTCTTTGAGGTATAAAGCTTGTACCTTGCTTCTTCATTGATTAGACCTCTTCTTTTGGGGTTTTATCTTGATTAGTGGATTCTTTGATGGATTATCCAAGGATTTAAGTGTTTCATGGGTTGTCATTTTAGATTTGACCATTTTGTGGCCTTATTTGGCTTAAAGTTGCAAGCTTTATGAAAATTTTGGTGCCATGCATGCATTAAGTCAATTCTTAAATCCGTTTTAAGCTTAAGAGCTTCATTTAGACATGCATGAACGTAAAGTTGGCAACTTTACATGGTTTTCCAGCTCAAGGAAGTCGGATCTAGGATTTGAGTCATGCCTTTATGGATTAAGTGCTTATTGCATTAAGATGTTGGGTTTTGGAGCGGACTCGGCGAGTTTATCGATAAACTCGGCGAGTTGGATTGGTTTTTCCCGACTTTGTAGTTATATGGAAAAACACTACGAGTTGGGTCAGCTCTATTCATTGACCTTGACTTTTTGACTTTTGTATTTGACCAAGTTGTCCTAAGGGGGTACTTAAGGTAACCTGAATTGTAATAAAGGAAATTATGGGCTTAGGATAAGACTCATATGAGGTTGGGCCCAATTTGGAAAATTAGGCCACTAGTGGGCCTATGTGGATCTTTTGGTTTAGGACCATTTAGTTAATGGAATTGGGCCTCAGTTTTGGTTCATGTTGGGTCAGAGATAAAATGGTTATTTTACCCCAAGTATGGATGGTGGGCCTTAGAATGAAACCCAACTGCTAATTGGGTGTTATTTTGATGTGATAGATCATAGGTATCGTCGGGGCAATAGCTAAGGATTCTTGCGGTGAGCTTCAGTATTCGAGGTGAGTTCTCCTTACTACATGTTCGGGTCGAAGGCACCAATGTCGGCCCTTTGGATTGTTATCTTGTTCTATCGTATGATTGAGTATTGTGGTGGTCTGTTAGATCTGTATCCTGGTAGATAGGATGATGTTATGCTTAGTGATCTGTTATATCTGGTTGTTATCTGTTCTGGCTATATGTTTACCTGTCGCATATGTTGATGTAGTGTGGTTGGTTTGAGACTGTACTGCTTTGTGTTGCCATTCAACAAACCCGATGATATTTATATCGGTATGTTATATGTATGCGTCTATGTTATGTATATGTCAACATGATTTGTGTGTATGGTTGGGTTGAGGCAGACCTGCTTAGTGTTGAAGGCTAACAGATCCAGGGCGGCCCAAATAAAGAGAAGGCCAGTGGGGCGTACCAGTCAGGCCGAAGACCCGGAGAACGGTCCAGATAGGCTGAAGGCCCGGTGAGGCGATCAACACATGTTGAAGGTTCTGTGAGCGATCCAAACAAGCTAAAGGCCTGGTGAGGCGGTCCAGACAGGCCGAAGGCTTTTTATGCATGTTGTTATTTGTATATGTTATATGTTTGGGTATTGGTACTTTGGGGGAACTCACTAAGCTTTGTGCTTATAGTTTTGGTTTATGGTTTCAGGTACTTCAGCGGATCTTGCCAGGGTGAAGGAGTGACCATACACATCCTCGCGTTTTTGGATTTATGATTTATGGGATACTCTGATAATGACAAAGTTTTGAAAACTATGTTGAGAACGATTCTAGTTTTAAATCATGTTTTGGAAACAATAGGCTTTGTAAACACTTTTATAGAAAAAGGGTGTTTTGAAAAGTTTAAATTTTATGAAATTTTATGGATGTTACATAAATAATTTCTTTTATTATAGTATGCAGTCAAAAACAATGTAAGATAAAAAAAAATGATTTTATCAATTGTTTTTAAAAAGATCATTTAATACTAAGGGGTTGTTTGGTTTGTCGAAATATAATGGAATCGGGAGAATTGAAATCCAATTTCACCGCATTCCGGTATTTGGTTCAACTTTTTGAGATGAAATTGGATTCCTAAATAAAAGTATTTTCTACCAAATGAATGAAATTTAATTCCTTCAAAGTTTAGAAGGAATTAATTTCAATTCATATGGGAAAGTGCAAGATTAGCATATTACCCTCTATCATCATCACTACAAATACCGTTTCCTACTGCCATCGACCACCGACCACAAACCACCACCACGATTGTCATCGCCACTGCCACAAGCACCACCTCCATCATCTCCGCCACCACTACACCCTCCAAACCCACCACCATAGCACCGCTACAACCATCGTTACCGTCACCAGCCATCACCGTCTTCGCCACCACCACCACCCTCACCATCACCATCACTGCATATAACCTTTAAAATTAAATTAAATTAAGCATATATAAATATATATATATATATATATATATAGAGAGAGAGAGAGAGAGAGTGTGTGTGTGTGTGTGTGTGTGTGTGTGTATATGTGTGTTTCTGTGTGTTTGTATGTGTGTGGTTTAAATAGGAACCAAAATGGTTCGGAAGGCTATGAACTATTTTTTTAGTGTTATCATTAATGATGTTTTTGTCATTCTAACCTTATGGAAGATACAATCCACTAATCTTAGGGGTCATTTGATCGTTGTTGATTGGGTTAGAGCTAACTGGGTTAGAAATGCTGATTGAGTTCACATCTGACTGAGTTTATGATGTTTGATTATTTATCCAACTGATTGTGTTGAATGAAAAAAATGGCCATATTACCCTTATGTTGCCCCTTGTGCTAGATAAAATAATTATAAAAATACAAACTTTCACATAAAAACAAAATTAAACATACATCATTTAAAATCCAAAATACAAAGTGTACTACAAAATCCAAATATAAATTGTCATGCATAATAAAAAAAGTACATCATTTAACGTGAACCATTTGAAAGTAACTGATTATCAATCTGGTCACGCAAAGTAATCATAGAGTCAACTGCTTCTGAACCCCATTCTATGCCTTGTATGTTTTGGCCCTCACTTCCTCCACCTTCCACGTCAGGATTAACCATAGTGTTTTTTTCAAAGTTCGTAAATAATTCATCTTCGATATTGTATTTCCTTATAAAATTATGGACCGCAACACAAGCAATGACTATGTCTCTTTGCACTAGAAAAGGATAAGGAGCCATTTGTTTTAAAATTGGAAATTTCGCCTTCAATACACCATAAGCACATTCAATGATATTTCTAAGTTGTGCATGAGCATGATTGAACCTTTCTTCCTTAGTTAAAGCTCTGTTTCTTCGAAAATCGGCTAACCAATACCTAGTATTGCGGCAAGGAGCCATAAACCCACGGGTGCTGGTTTATGCAGCATCACAAAGGTAAAACTTATCCGTAGATGATTGAAAAACTTATTATATAAATAATACAAATAATAAACCTTATAGAAAAATTACAAACCTGGTGGAGGGAATGGAAATCCCGAAGTCGAATTAAATGCAATTTCTTTCAAAACTTTAGAATCATGTGCTATGCCCTCCCATCCGGCCCATACAAAGGTGAATATCATATCAAAATCACATAATCCTATTACATTTTGATAACATTCACCTTTTCCTCTTCCCCTATAACAAGTTTGTTGATCAACGGGCACAACTGCATGTACAAGCGTTCCATCTAATGCACCTATTGCTCCGGGAAATATATTTATTAGTCGTCTATGTCGTTCTGATGTATTTCTTGTTGGATTAGATGATGTTGGTACTATAATTCTCTTGAAAAACACAGAATTGCATGCAAGACCTCATGAAAACATTGATGAATTGTTTGTGTTGAGTGGTGAAATCTTCCTTTAACTGCTCGAAACCGTTCATTATATCCTATAACATGTAAAAATATAGTCATCTTCTCTTCAACACTTATTGTCCTACTACGTTGCAACCAATTTCTTTGTGTAAAATGATTGCATAATAATAAAAATGCATCCTGTGAAAGACGCATCATATCGTAACATTGTATAGGATCTCCGTGTATCAAATCTTGTGTATACGTATGCCCATTTTCTACCGGTTCGCTAATGCTTATCCTTTTAATTATTTGTTGCCTTTTTCGAACCAGCATCAACCAATACCATGAGAAAACAAGGAAATATAAAAATTGACCTTGTTTATCCATATATGACCTGTAAAATGTTAAACACAAATTATATAAAAATCAATAACATAACAAACCATAACATATAAATGCAAAACACTTAACATTCCATAACATATAAATCCAACAACAAAAATATGTAACACATAAAAAACCTAACAAAAAAATCCTTAACACATAACAACTCTAACCATAAAAATCCATCACATGAACCATAATATATACTAAAAGTCAAACAATGAACCATAATATACTAAAGTCATACAATTAATCCAAATTTTTTTCCCGCATTTGTTACCCATGACTCACAAGTAGACAAGTTGAGGCGCAACCAAATTTTCCTATTACCTGTACTTTCAACAAATAACATAAGAGCAGTGGTGTATTTTGGATCATATTCTCCTCACTCCAACCTTGCCAACTTCGCCATACAATCATCCATCTCCTTGTCAAGATTATTTTCTTGCTTGAATGCCTATGCAGCCTTGATAATTTCTTTGCCAACTTCTTTCAACTCATCATCAAGTGTGGTTTGTTTGGGACCATTTCGTTTCCCCCCCCCCCTTTCTTTTTGTCCGTCCAGAGGATTCTTCACTTGTAGATGAAACACTAGTAGGTTTGGGTACTGTTGAGGTTGGGGTATCAATATGAGGTGTTGGCTCCTCCATCTCAGTATCCTCAAAATCATGTGTACTAAACACTTCAGAAGGATGAGGTTGTGTAGAAGATGGACCCCAACTGTGAACTCCGGTCGAGGTTGCCCCATCAGACAGTTAGATACAAAGATCAGGGCAAGGTAAGGGTGCATTTCTCAGCTTATCTACATACTTGTTCAGCTGTTTGGAAAATTAATAATTATTATCAAACTAGTAAAAAAATAATCTAATTATATATATATATATATATATATATATATATATATATATATACACACACACACACCTTGGCCTCTGCTTCCCATTCTTCATCAGTCATGTTGAAAGAGTTCGTTAAAGGATTATAAAGATTTCTAGTTTTACTTTTCAATTTCAACCACACTGTATACTTTGCTTTTAAGTAGTCGTATCGGTTTTTCATTTGTTTTCTTTCGACAACAAAATTATGCTCACTTTTTAATTTCTCCGCGACTACAATCCACGAGCTTCCTTTTAGGCCACTACCCTCCCGGCCATTAGTGGTTAATTTGTGTATACATGCCTCCAAAAAAGTTTTGTCCAACTCTCTGACTTCCAACTAACTCTAGTTCTTTTATCTGTCATGTCTATATATAGAATAAAAAACACACACAAACACGTACAACATAAGTCAAGACATTACAACTTCACATTTAAGCTTTCATACAAAAGATTCATATTTCTAACAAGTTTCAAATTTCAGCTTTCATATATATATATATATATATATATATATATATATATATATATATATATATTCAGATTACAACTTTTATATAAACAAATTTCAAATTTAAACTTTCACTGTAACATATGTTTGACAAATTGTAAGAAGTGGTAGTTCCATGTTGGGTAAAGATCACTTATTTCATCAATGTGAATCTTGTGGTTGGGAAAACTTGGTATTAAAAAATTTATAAGCTCAAAACAGTCTATAATGGATTTGGAAGTAGTAGTATCTCCATATCTTTGTATGTGTAAACTGCCCGCATTTGCATATTATGCTCATAGTAATGTTTACTCATTGTTCTTATCCTTAATTAATGGAACATGAACATCACTGTCCTTCAATCAAAGTACCATTTTGTAATAAAGTTTTTAAAGATTATCATGTGTGGTAGGTTCATTCAGAATCAAACTTCAAAAGAGATTTCATACATCAGGAAAAAAAAAAGATGTGATGAGATGCTGTCGTCGATGATCAAAAAAAATGATGTGATGAGATGTTGTTGTCGATGAGATGCCTCGTGATCAAAAAAAAAAAAGATAACCTGTTGTTGTCGTTGCTGCAGTTGATGTTGTTGTCGATGATGCTTTCGATGTTGTTGTCAATTTTGAAATTGAAGGAGTCCTTGCTGAGAAAGCGTCGAAGCAGGAGGAGTCGCTGAGGAATATGACGTGATTTTTGTTTTAGGGCGCAGGGGCAGAAACGGCAAGATAAGGGCTTTTTCTTGGGTCAGCCTTGTTTTTGTGGGGGACCGAGTCAGCCGATGGGTCAGCTATTGTTGACCAAATCATCACTTTTGGAGGCCCATCAAACAATCTGACTGTTGACCGAGTCAGCAGTCAGCTCTGACCAGTCCGGGTAAGTGCAAAACAAACGACCCTTTAGTCTTTTATTAAGGAAAATATGGATAGATCGCATGCAATTGTTAAATTCTTGTTTTTTGTTTTTAGTGGAAAAAGGTAAAAATATCATTTTTAAGATTCAACTAAGATATATTTAAAGTTTAAATAGTATATTCAAAGTTTAGTAACCATATTAATTAAGTTATGCAAAATTTAAAATAAGTTTATATACTAATTCATAGTTTAATATATTCAATTACACCTTAAAATAGTCAAACTTAAACTCTACCACCACCGCCAACTACCATACACCACCACCAACCATCGGTTACACCGTTATCACTATAATTTTATTCTACCACCATCACCACAATTACCTACTGCCGCCACCACCTAGCACTGCTGCCACTCTTCATTCCTCATACCACCATCAGACCTAGATCTTTTACACTCTAGCAAGCTGCAAAAGTCTCATATTTGGATAGAAAAAAAAAATTAGCATTTACACTTTAACATAATATTTCATACACTCATCCACAATATTTACAACTTAAAAGACTAATTTATACACCTCTTTATAATATTTATAAGTTAAAAATACATGTTATGCCTATATACAAGGTAAAAAAAATAAGAGTTAATTATCTTTCTATATAATAAATTGTATTTGTTGATAACTCAAAACTATATAGTAGATAATTCGTTTTTCAACAATAATATTAACCCTTTTTTAATAATAACTAGTACTCAAAACCCAACCAAACATAATCGGTTCCTAACCGATTCTCACTTTTTATCAAGTGTCATTTAAAGTATTTTAAGATGATAAAACAATCACTATTGCTTTCACATATCTAGATGAAAAAGACATTAATACTCACGATTTCTACTTCCTATCACGTATCCATATATAATAACCTTTTTCTACTTCAATCCATCAAAAACAGCCGTCTAAAAACTTAACAAGGAATCAAAAGTTTTAACAAACCACAAAACCGATGTAGGAAATGGTATTTATCTATCTCACTGCTGGAATCACTGATTATCTTACTATAATGGGTCAACAAATGGATAATAAGTAACTATATATAACAGATCTTTGTTTATGTAAACTTTGTAAATACAAATCTGTTAAAAACTTCACCTGACATTTTCTTCCCCTACATTGATGTTCTGACTCTAAGGCTTCTCCGTTGATTTTTAAGGCCTTGTGCAAAGAGTAAAGATGGACCTCAAAATTTTCGAATTAGACAGATTAGCAACGGATAGTAATTTGTATAAAAATTTTGTCAAGTAACAAGATAAATTGTTTTTGTGAAGCATCCAAAAGAAGAAAAAATAACAGAATTGGTCCATGCAAGTGATAGAAACAGGAAACATTAAACTGTGGATACGAGACATGGACATAGCAAACAGGGTCGATTTCACTTTCATACATATGGTTTGTGGCAGTCTAGAGGGCAGTAGGGTATCCTATTCTTGACAGCTTGTAATATATACTGTCAATAATGTGATATGGACTTGACATATTCTAAGCTCAAAGTGGTCCCTGGCCCCTTACTTCGTATGACAACCTATGAAGCCGTCGGTGTCTGTGATATTCCTCGATGGACAGTGTAGGGTTTAAGAGAAGAATAAACTTGTAACAAGTTTACAAAATTTTGGTTTTTTTAAGTCTGAATATAAAATTATATATCTCAAATTTTAATCAACTAATGATCTCACTCTAATCATAGATTCTGGATAAGGGACTTGACAAACAGTTTACCATAAAATAATCTAAATTTTCAACTCCTACTGCCTACAAAATAACCGCTAATTTCGTAGTCAAATTCAATTTTGTTGTGAAATTGATTCCTTTTGTCTAAGAAATTTTTTAGACTTTTCTTTATTTTTACATCAAATTTATTTTGGAAGATCATTCTTAAATAGGTCTCGCAATTAGGTCGGGTTCGGATTGGCGAGTTACAGATAAGAATACATTGATCCAACCCAATCCATATAATATATGGGTTGGTGCAACTTGGTGGTTCATAGTTGGCGGGTTAGAAACATCAACTAGGCCGGTCCTGGGGATTTAAATATCTTCAAATGCATTGGACGAGCTTGAAAAAAAGGATCTTTATCGTTAATATATTTTTATTTTAAAAATGTGTATATATATAATAAAAAAATTGGTCTTGTACAGCTGTCCATTTTGCCAGTTTGCCCTCCCTCAACGCCCCCCGTGACATAAACCCAACCCAACTCACATCACACGTTTAACTATATAGGTTCGCGGGTCAATAGGTCGATTTCGAATCAAAGAGTCAACGGATCATTTTCGGGTAACTTTTCAAATGTTAAATTTGTAAGAATTATACACGTCTCTAAATTAATTAATAACTAACGTTTTACATTGACTATAATGAAATGAACATCCAAATACACGTCACTCACGTCTAGAACTCTAGATTGAGAGTTGGATTTCAGGTAAGGAGTGCTAGGACTTAGTCACTTAGGGCACCTCGTATACTGATTATATTTCATTAATTTATAAATAATTTTTTAATATAATATATATAGTCGGGTTGGCGGGTTGATCCGCGAACCCAAATAGGTAACTCAAACCAACCCATGAAATAAATGGGTCGGTGGGTCAGAAATCGCAACCCAAACTCGTTTATTTCCGTGTCAGGTTATTGGTTGGATCAAGAATTGTCATCCATATTCTTACAGGGTATACTCTTTTGAGTTTTACTCTATCAATCAATGTCACGTCTCTCTCCTCACTCTCTTTTCACTTACAAAATAGTCACCTCTCACCTTTTTTATAAATAAAATTATAAACATACAAACTTAAAATTTAATTCTAAAATCACATTATATAATATGATACATGCATACATTATGTATTGTAATCTTCTGGGATCACATGAACGTGTCTAGAGTTTGAGTATATGTCAACGCCTCTTTATGATATCAAATGCTCGTTCCACATCCTTCTTAGTTTCTTCTTGGATAGTCTTAAACTTTAATCGTTTATCGACGTTTGGACATGTTAATGATATGACAAATATATCTAACTAAGGATATATCTCATTAGTAAGATAGTATTGATGCTTATATGATACTCCATTATCTTGAACATCATACGTCTTCCAAGATAGATGTTGTGGAATATTGGCGACTAGTCAAGCACTGATGTCGTTGGCATCTGCAACGCCAAAGAAGGCATGTCCTATCAAAAATTCATAGAGCAAGATTGCTTCTAGAATTATCGTCGACTCTTTATGATCATCTCAAATGTAATGATGGCACATTACCCTCGCTCAATGCATACATCAATGCTACTTAGCGTTTCAGGGAACACATGCTTGTTTTCATGTGGCGTGTACAATTGGTGGATGTCATTAATAGTAGCTTTGCGCAAAATGTTTCGCGTAAACCAAAATCACAACTTTAGCAAACTTGTAAATATTGTCACATCCCGAAATGTTCATCTCATGATTCTACTCCTATGTTATATGTTAATTGATGAACTACAATTGTGCATTTTTGTATCGAAGAAAAACTTCCTACCACTTGCATCCAATTTCAATTGAAAATATATAACCAACCCTTCAAGTCATCAACTATACGTAGGAATAACTCTTGATCTTGATTTTGATATAAAACTTCATAATTCTTTATCTTCACTTTGATATAAAACCCAACAGCTTTTGTACATTTTCATGTTCTAATTTTTGTGTACGTCTCCAAGTTTTGATTCCTATCTACTACTATGGCTTCCACATGGTACATAAATTACCATGATAGACATATTGGACTATTGGTTGGTACATCTTGCTGCAACATATCATCATTTGTTGTGTTATAATAGATCAAATAGTATTTGTTTTCACTATTGTTTGAATTTTCTTGTATAACTTATAAATAACCAACTAATGGGTGGAAATACATTTTTCACGCTTTAAACTTATAAATATGATATTTTTATAAGATCTTTGGATCATAATCCAATCTTACAGTCACGATCTTACAAAGCAAAAAACAATCATACATCGGATCCCGATCTTGACATTCTTGGTTCCATGGTTATAGATTCTATTAAAAAAAATTAAAAATGAAGAAATGACAGGTTTCATTCAAGTGGTTTTACACGGTTTTGAAATTTTAAAACCTAACAAGCGAGATCTGATTTGTCAAGAAGCGGACTAAACCATTGAATACACATGATGTCTTGTTGAACATTTTGGGCAAAAAAAGACATAATCAGAATGACTCACATGAGAATAGTCATCATGCCCAAACGCTGGTGACATAGATGAAGCCAAAACCAGTAGGACCAATTCAATAATTGGGTTTACATCTTACCCAAAGAGCCTACACTTTCAATCTTTTGTCCAAGATTTACAGAACCCATAACTTTTACGAAACTTTTACATCACCAAGAATGTTCAGAATTGCTCTATAATTTTCATGTATGTAAAAAGGAGTGATGTGACGATAAATTTTCTATAATTTTCATGTATGCAAAACCATTAGGACCAATTCTATATGTCTCACTAACATCGGTTTTTCAGTCCATTACACTCGAACACATTATAAATTGTTACGTCATGTCTTGCCATATGTAACAAGTGAAGGAAGTAATAATTTTTGTTTTCACATTGTTCCGTATTATTTAATGTCTTTTTCTAATTTTGATGTTGACAGATTATATTCTTTCTGAGCTGCATATTCATCATTACATCAATACAAATAATTTGGTCAATGAGATAAGGATACATAATCATCATTACAATAGTACAACTCATCAATTCAATTACCCAAGATCTAATTCTGTCATTATAGCAGACCCTTGAGTCTTTGATAAAACACCTTTATAAAGCCCATAAAAGTAATTTCTGATAATAACCGATGGCCGACTTATAAGCTCCAATTATTTGTCATCAACAAGCCATATTCCCGAATCTTTCTTTAATTGCTTAGTATTTACACTTCGATGTGGATGGCGACAACTCTAATTGCTGGGGTTCTTTTATTGACAATTCAAACCCTTCAACTATCCTAATTAACCCACCCACACCCCTGAACAATGAAGTTTGCCAAAGTTTATGTAATCACAAGTTCACAAGGCCAAAAACTAAAAGGCTTACCCCCACAAAAAAAAAAAGGCCCATAGGCTTACATTCCTCAAATACCCAAAAAAAAAAAAAAAAAAAAAAAGTTAGTTTATTTGAATAATGGATTTGCTAATTTCCTCTTAGATGCATGGCTACCAACTAAGAGTATAGTTTTTTTTTCCGATTAAGTCGTGTATGGATAATGATTTTTGTTTGGATAAAATGTTGACAGAAGACTAAATGACCATTTTACCTTACATTGAAAAAAATCAAATTTCACAATATTTATCAATTTTAACGAGAGGAGTTAGGAGGGAAAAAAAATAAAGGTCCAAAAAGTAAACAGTTGCTAACCCATTAAGTCATTAGGTCCGGATTAAGTCAAAAAGAAACAACATGCCCATTAGGCTCATTAAGTCAAAACGAAACAATCCCAAAAATAGATTTGCTAATTTCCTCAATCTCAATGAAAATGCAACATTTGGAGTCTTCTTAATTTCATCATAATTTTACAATTTGAAGCGTAGGTTTCGCACGAATAAAGATTTACAAATAATCATAAGGTTCACGAATGAGCATCCACCAACCAGAACATGAGCATTTTGAAATAAAAGACAAGAAAAGATGAATGAAACACGATTACGTAAAAGGAAAAGTGTATATTAAATATTAATATATTATATATAGGTAGAGCAGAAGGCGTAGCGTATTGTGTTTACCAAATTTCAATCCTTCACGACTCGAATGACTATGCCACCTGGCGTGTGGAGTGTTTTGAGATGACCAGATCCAAGCAGATCACGCAGATGAAATCTGATATCCAAAGGTGAGAAACGCAGACGTTTCTTCTCAACAAGACTCAACATCATCTCTTTGTATTTCTTATGATTAAGTAGAGACATCACCTCTTTTCTTCCCTATAATGCCACCACTCATTATCAAAATAGCCAAAAAAACAAAGGACATACCACAATTATATTATCATATACACACACTACATGTCAAATACATATAACCTAATCTGATCATATTTGGAGCAATAACATTTACACACATACATGCTGGAATTTCTGACAAACATGGTTTGCATGTGAAGATACCCAGCAAACAAACACTGTGGTATTACTATTCCAGTGAAAGCAATCACATTCTATGTTTCTATTGTAATACATAATGACAATGTGATATATGTGGAAGTACTTTTTTGTTATGTTAAAGATAGATAGATAGATAGATACCTGTGTGAGGGCCTTGAGAAGTGAGCCGATATTTGGAATTGCAAACCAGTACATGTCAGGGTCGATAAGCTGACGAGTCTGTAAATGGTAAAACAGCCAAAGTGAAAAAGATGAATCATAAGAGGTAGATACTATTATTCATCATAAAACAGGGTACAAGAAGAAAAATATCACAGCTTATCCAATACTTACTATGTTATAAATAATAACTGCAGATTTACATGATTATTAAGCATGGCACAAACGTAATTCAATTCATCCTTTTGATTTAAATACATAATCATATTTTGTTACATTTATTGACGATTACAGCCTTTTGATTTAATACATAGCCTTAAGAGTATTATGTAATCTACAACAACATGAAAAACCCATCCATAACAAACTATATTTTTTGGGGGTGGAGGCTATATATAACACTATTCAATACAAACCAGAATATATCTACCAAATCTCATATCTTAAAAGACTTAAAGCAACAATATTTGAGTGTGGATAACAAAGTCAACAAGTCAACTGTCAACATGTCAACATTTACTGCCCCCCACCTGGGATCTAGGCAATACATAAGCTAGAACTGCAAAAAAGTAAATAAATGATAGTGAGGATCACTAAATTGACTTACCAGAAGACCAGCATTTATCAAAAGAGATATGTCCTCATCTTTTACCTTTCCTCCTATTGATAAAAGTGAACACTGCAATTGAGTAAAACCAGTTATAGTAAAAAAAAAATAACAATAAACATCTCATGCTTACAACTGTTTCAAATAATCACTTATAAAGTCAACAGTCTAAAGAACTTGGTTTAGTAAAGAAGTAGTAATTCAACTTAATTTTGCACAAACAAAAATTAAGAACATCATCATAATTCATAGTTTAACTCACTAGCTCTTGATGTCCAATACAAGGTTCAGGCTTGCTATGGATGACATGCACTTCAAACCACTCAAAAACTGGAAGAACACTTTGCTTTTTAGCTTCCATGCTTTTCACAGCCCGTTTCATCTAATGATCAAAGTCAAGTTATAATGGAATGGTACTTCTAGATTGCAGAAAAACTTGATATGAAAAATAAACAATGTTTTAACAAAACTGAAGAGGTCACTAACCTGGTTCAAATAATCTTCCATAAACATTACAGCATGATCATCTTGTCCAGTATTTAGTTTGAAAATGCGCAAAACTTTCTCCCTCTTCAATGACTGAGTATAATGCAAAAGTTTAGAGCAATTCTAATACATACATAACTTCAACTATGCATGATTTCCCAAAAAAAGAACATGATCTTCCCAACAGAGCCCTTTTACAGATAATGTATGCTCAAATCACATAAGAAGACATCAAGACAACAAAACAAACCTCTAATTCTCTATCAACTTGTGTCCTATCCTTCACACTGCTGTACAATTGGGATCGTAAGATAAAAGGCTCGACAGTAACCTGTAAAACAATAGTGAAGTAAATTAGGATGGCAACATCTACAGTTAAAAAAATGGACAAAAATACACAAAGGTTTCTCCAATGGTCTACTGATACGAACACAAGAACTGCAAATAGATTAAGGCTCCTCTTTGATTTTTAACAAAATAAATATCAAACTGTCATTTCAAAAGTACCAAATTCAGCATATAAAAGTTTTCCATACCTTATCAATATGAGGAAACTGTCCGCGCATCATGCGAAGAGCAACCATGGTGTCGCTGAATATAAGATTATCTTCTACATCATCGACATAATACATCTATGATCAGAAACCAACCATTACACACACAAAAACACCGCCCTGATAATCATGTTAACAGACATTGATGAGAAAGAAAAAAAAAAAAAAAAAAAAAAAAGTTAACCTAGTGAAAGAGATTGATTGGAGCCTTGAGGTTCAGGTATCGCCTCCACTTCGCCTCGTTGTCTTTTCCGTGATGTTGACGAACTCTCACTAATTTCCATCGAGCGTACAATTTTATTTGTTTTCCTTCCTCTCTTCCGGTAGGGTTTTATAATTCGTTCTTTGCTCAAACTCCAGTCTCGTATATCGCCACTAAAAGACTCTTCCGTCGCTGTAAAAATTCGAGTGCAAATATTCATTGCATTGTTCTCACCGGCGACAAGTCACCCGCCACCGCCTCGCCACAACCACCGCCAACCAAAAAGAATAGTGGATTTGTCAGGGGTGGAAAAAAAAAATGGTTGACGGTGTTTTTTGTAAATAGTTTGAAATACCGTATCTAGCAAAATATTGAGATTGGGATTTCATAAGTTAAAAGGATTTTTATCCAAAAAAACGTCTATAAAAGTGGAAAAAAAGTTTTTAAAAAAAATGATTGGATTAGTTTTTATAGTTTCAAAAATTAATTCACTTAATTTTATCTTTTATCTATTTTGTAAACCTAATAAGTCATGAGTTGTTTTAAAAAGTTAGAAATCCTGATTTCTTAAAATCTCATCTCAAAGAGTTAACGAAAAATTATTTTAAAATGTCTTCTTATATATCCAAACACTTTAACTTATTAATTTTTCAAAAAGTCTAAGTTAATAAATTAATTTTAAATGAAATTCCAAACACCCTCTAATTAATGAAGGAAAATTTAAAATAAATAAATAAATAAATAAAAAGACTCGGATAAAGTCATAAAACTATTTGATAATATGATTCTATCGTCATCATCTAATAATCAGTTTTTTAAAATAGTTGTTTTCTTCAAATTATATTTATATTTTGACATCATTGATAATATTTTTGGCTTAGATATTAGCACTTATTCGTCAAATATAGTTATTTTGAGATTATTGAAAGTCTTAATAGAACAGCCATTAGATTAGACCTTTCACAGGTTCATTTCAAACCTACATGAAGTGAAATCAGAATCTTGTAAATCTTTTAAAGTCGGATTTAACATTAAAAGCTTTCAATAGAAAAATAAATCGGTAATGTTTTGTGTTGGGTAAGTCAAAAGTCAAAACCCATAAATACATTGTGTGACGTAAATGGCTCGAAACACTTTTTATCCAAAAATATATATATATCAAAAATAAGTCCAATCCCATTTTTTAGCAAAACACTTTAGAAAAGTGCATACATTAAAGATACACTTTCAATAAACTTATATTAATATTCAACATAATCTAAATCAGCTCATTTATCGAAATTAAAATCTCTACAAAAAGACTTGGAATTCTTATATCTCTAGTTCATGGAATCCATGTGATTTTTCTTTCATATGAATTGACCAAATCACTCATCTGTTTTATTGTTTTTCAAGCGGATTTCACCTTGGATGATGTTGAAGCAAGGTGCGAAAGGGTCCTATGACCCACAAACAGCAAGAACATTCCTAAAACTCCCAACGCTTTCAATGTTGTGAAAAGATCAAGCTGTAGGCAGAAACAAGAAACTCAAAATTAGAACCAAAAACGAAAAAAAAGTTGTTTGTGGATGATGTAAAGACAAAAGTCAAGAATTAAAAGCATACCTTCAACCAGAAAAGAATGTAGAGTACAAGAACGGCTGCAATACCACCATGGAATAGGATGGCGAATGTGGCAGGTGCTGTTGATGTAGGGAAGTTCTTCATGTTCGCACCAAGACGCGACAACTGTAGAGAAAAAGTTAATCGTATAACTTTTTCTTATGATGAAGATGAGAAGTAGAGAAGGGCATTAACGTCTTTTGTACAGACAAGAAATCAATGGCGAAACTTTGTCCCCTTTGTTCCATCTTTTGTAGGCGAGACAAAAATTTGGAATTTTTGTCGTACTGACATTAATCACAGTCTTAGTCCAATGCATGCCAGACAGACACAGTAGTCCAGTACAAACTGTTATATCTTGGGATGATGAATAAAGGACTTACCCCGATCAAAAATGCAAGAAACGGAACAAAAACGAGACCCGAGAAAGCATAAGAGAGTTGTTGAGAAGGACGCTTCTCCTGTGGTCTGAATATGTGACTTATTTCTGGCATCGGGCCAAATCTTGAATACGGGTCAACAGCTTGGGGAGGCGGGCGGGTTGCCTTTTCGGGTACTTCAGGTAGATCCAAATCGATATGGCCAAGAGCTTGTGAGAAAGAGTTCTCCTGGAACATAGAAATTGAGCTTGAAAAAATGACTGATAAATAATATGCGGTAAAAGTCAAAAACAAGGATGAAGCATTTATTACCATGGCAGCATCACCAACTGTCAACTCAATTTCGTATTTACCCGAGAGATAAAATAATTTCTCAACAAGCCCAAGAAAATCCTGCAACAGGGAAAGTAGCATGTAGTGTCAAAAAAATACATAAAAGTACAAACTACTTTTTTACATTTCTATCAATTTAACAGCTGAAATGTCTAAATTGATAAAGTGGTGATAGTACAGGTGTTTTTCTTTTTTCTAACTAATTATTTTAACAAGAAACATGAAAATGGAAATGGTGAAAGAAAATGACCAGTGTAATCTCAAACTGCTTGCGAGAATTCCCCACAACAAAAATATGTTCAACTCCAGATTCATGTCTCAACTTCATCAATGCTTGGTGAGGATTGAACGGGTTTTGAAGTGGAGTTGTCAACTGAAAAGACAACCTCAGCTTTTGAAGATGGTTTGCTGACAACGCCACGTCGTTCTTTCCAGATAAATCAAGCCTAATAATAAATCATATTTTTTTTTAAATCATAATCAACGAAAAAAAGTGGAATTGTAAAAACAATTAAAGTAAACATACTTGTTTTGAGTCTCTTCTACACTGTCGCTCTCGAGTACTTGGATTTTGGCATTATCAATTTTGATGACTCCCGTGACATAAACTGGCACCTTTGTTCGTCCTCCAGTTGCATATATTTTTTTATGTTCTGGATCTGAAAGCACAATCTACAAGGTACAAAATATAATCAAAGATTAAAGATGCTTTGTTAATAACTTAATATAATAAGGTAAATAAGTAATTATGGATATGTTTTTACACAATATGAAGTACCTCAAAAGCAAAAATATACTTCCCAACATCAACACCAGCTGGAAAAGCATCAAGGGTGTGGACCTCTTCTTTAGGGTCAAATCTGAGTTCCTGAAAAAATGGACAAGATTATAAAATAATTAAAAATCATGCATAAAACAATATATAACTGCAGCAGAAATGTAAGAAGAGATTTTTCATGGTGTACCTGGTTAATTATTGAAGCGTCCTTTGATCCAGAGGTGAAAACTTGCATGAGTTTTACTGATAAAGGAGGTGTGGTAGATGTAGATCCCAGTACAGTGGTCACCCTGACCTGTAAGCAAAAGCTATAGGATAAGTGACAAGCTAAAACCTAAATTCTAAATAAAAATCATTTTTAAATCTTTATATTAGTGATTGAAATGTAGGAAAAAGTCTATAATTTAACAATTTTTGAAACATGAAATAGGTCTAACAAATGAATCAACGCACCTTAAGTTTGTCTTGGCTGGTAAACGAAAGGACACTAGCTGGAAGTGATAAAACGAGAGGAACCAATGCCCTAAACGAAAAATAAAAAACAAAAATGTCAATAGATTCAAGAATAAATGTGTTAAGACTTAAGAGAAAATATTATTCACTTGCCTGTTTTGATCTAAGCAAGCTAAAGCATCAATTTGGTGATATAAATCCTTGCTATTGCCAGGGATTCCAATCCCAAGAAAAAATCTTGCCAAACCCAATATCTTGTCCCCTGGTATCTGCAAACATCCAAATAAAAAAAGAATTATAAATTTTAAAATTATGATCATAGGAAATACAAGTGGTGTCTAGAAATATAACAAGAATGTGTCATACATTAAAACTTCCGGAAGCGGAAGCGAAAGTTGTCAGCCCACGAACAACTGATGAGGTGGCTGAAACAGGACCTTGATGTTGATCATCAAAGAAATTGGCCCCATCATCTACAAAATTGTAGAAAAAACAGGAATCATGTATAAAATTATGATATCCCCCATGCTAGAATATAATTCATGCACTAACCATATTTATCAATATTTTCAAATAGCTTCACAGCATCCTTTTTCAGTGCCTCAATCTGCAAAAAGAAAAGGATAATTAGAACAGATAAGACCCTTAATGCAATAATATGTCCAGTAAACGAGAAAGTTAAGAAAAAGGCACAAGCAGCTGAAATTTGCCAAAGTCTTCAATGTACATTTTAAACCAAGGGAATAAACTTGGTATTAGCTTCAAGATTGGTTTGCACTTATGTGGAGTAGCAATAGTTCGTATCATATATAAAGCAGAATGTGAAATTAAATTACCAGATTGCCATCAAGTTCAGATGATGTCAAAGTAATAATTCCAGAAAGTGTTTCAAGTGCTACTCCTGAGTCAAATAAGCATATTAAGTCAGTGTCATATAAATTACAACAAACCCTTACAGACTAACAGCAACCATACTACAACAATCTGACAATAACAAAAAGTCTAAAATACATCTCTTTTGATAAAAGAAATAAATATATTAGAAAAATCATAAGATAATAATCTCATTGGGTGTAGGAGGCTTACCTGCAGCATAAGTGCTTGAGTCAGGATTGTTAGAGCTGTAACGCCACCTTCCATCACTTTGACTGAGAGCCTAAAAAGAACATGCAATGTCAACTTTATCTTGGAAAAAGTAACAGGAAAGTTCATAACACATAATATAGGCAACTAACCTTTATAGATCTGAAAATTCCATCAGCATCTTCAAGAAGCACATCCACTTCAGAAGTTTGATCCTGCATGATTAATAAAAAAGAAACCTTTTTATGCAAAAGTGACAGCAAAGTGATACCACTTACTTGCAAACATGGTCAGGATTTGATGCAAAATTGAGAAATGAAATGTTGAATTTGTTCCAAAGAGGCAAAGACTATGTACCTTAATTAGTGTCAAACCTCCTATCGAATAGTAGAAATCTAGAAGTGACTTTGCATCTTTGACAGAGCCTTTAAGCCTTGATGTAACACCCTAATGATATAAAACACCAAAACTTAAGATTCCAAACATTTTCAGATTAATTTGAACAGAAAATGGTTGCAAGATTAAGTATACCATTAGAGCCTCTTTGTTGATCTTGCATTTTAATAACGAACCAACTCGTAATGCATGATACAGATCCTTTGAGTTGGATGATTCTGAAGAAAGAGTATCCACCACAGATTTACAAGTGGAATCCTTTAGATCAGGTTTTGTGTCTATTCCAAGGATTTCAAATGTCCTTAAAGCTTTGAATGCTTCTTCTAAGCTGAAGCAGAGAAAACCTAATCAGATGTCTAAGTGATATATCAACAATTAAGTATTCTTGAGACTTAAGAGATGACAAAAAAAATCTCTCTGACAAACAAATTAGACATAAGTTTCGATTATACATGTTTCTGTATACTTTTTCTCAAACAGTCAAATACTCACACACCCCCTTAAAGGTCTCCCGTGAAGCTTGAACCCACAACCTTTAGGTTGATGAGTATGACATGAGCCCTTAAATATCAATCAAGCTAGACACTTTTCAGTATAAGCTTTGATGTGCTTGATGAAAAACGCACTTGAGTTTACCATATGAGGTATAATTTTCATTATAGAAGTTAAAGAAAACCACTGAATTAAAACAAATAGCACTGCAACATCCCTCCTATTCTTTACATAGTTCCCTAAGGAGATTAGATATATAATGTTTACTGAATCAATTGTCCCCCATAACAATTATCAGCTATATGTGTTTTCTTTTCCTACCAAATAAACTCTAGCAGTAAGAAGGACTATCAGAAAGGCGTTATTTTAGTTACCACATAAAACATTTTGCTTTTCCTCATTTTGATAAAGAACAAGGTTACAATACTATCATTTCATTAAATTTGATCAATATCTGCACTCCAACGAGCATAGGTGCATTACTGTTTATCCTTCCTTCATCCAAGAAATCTTCTCAAACGAAGAGCAAAACGTATATGCGACGTTAATAGTTATTACATATCCCCTGACGCCCAATCAATGATTAAGCTAACACTAAACAGAACCACGTAATCATACCAAATGAATACCAATGCAACCAATAACTACACCAGATAATCCGTAAATAATTCAAGTACAGGCATATGAAACAAAAAATGATAAGGAGGTTACAAGGGTTCAGGTCGACCTCGAAAATGAACCATCGGCACGGGAAAACAGTTCAATTGCCGCGGACTTGTGAGATTCAGAGATCGGGTTAAATATTGCAGCAGCCTCACAGATCGACGCTACTGCTAGTAGTAAAAAAGTAAATCCTAATTTCCTTGCCATTGCCTGTAAGAAAACGAGGAGTTACATATAATTCCGAAAAAGAAAACCGTCAATAATTATATGATAGAGGCATCTGCAATTGAGATTTTATAGGGATCGTACGAATTTGATCGCCGGTGAAGACGGAGGAGCTTATCTACAGTGTACGAGCATGTAACACCAGTTGAATGTGGAAGCTGGAGTCTTCCTCTCTGGGGTTTAACACAGAATAGCGAAGACCATGTAATTCCCGATTTTGCCCCTGTGTTTGATGTTACCGGCAGCTTGAGGCTTGAGCCCAAAAGGTGCTCCGAGCTAAATGGACGTTATTTTTAAAAACGGGTCGACACTTGAACATGAGTTAGTCCACAAAAATGATTGATGGAATTTGCCTATATAAAAAAGAAATTCATATTTTATTTATTTGTTTATTTTTAGTTTAATTTTTTAACTGTTTAAGTCGTTTGAAATAATAATGTATTCAATCATTGAAAAGTAAATAGGTTAAAGATATTATTTTTTTTATTTGGCCAAATTCCTTGTTTTTTCAGTTTAACCTCAAAAGATTTTTTTTTCTAGTTTACTCATTAAGAGGTTTTTCGTTTTAACGCAATTTATATACAACTTTAAATTCTGAAAAAAAAAATTGAAATTTATTCATTTTAACCACTTATAGAAATTATTTTTTATAAGTTAACTATTAAAATTTTATTTTTTTTTTAAAAACTAACTAGAAAAATATATTTTTTATTGTTTTTTCAAATTATATGAAAAAACACAGTAGTATTTCTAAAAGGAAAAAAGAAATCATTGGTTAAATAGTAAAAATTATATATCTTTAGGTGTTTAAAAAAATAAAATATAATGGTTTTTATGGTATTTAACATATTGATTTTCAACAAAAAGTTCTGCAAATGTAGTATAACTAGTTTCTTAATTGAATAATTTTTAAAATATCTAATTGATGCAAAATGACATATTATTTATTAAATTCATTAAATGTTTAAAAATATAGTATATAAAAATACAACATATGTATTTCAATTAGTCAAAAAAAAATATTTATCATTTAAATATTTTATAATAATAGATAAATAAATAACATCATATTTAATATTAAATCTTTTGATAAAAAAATTATAGTACATTTTTCTTTTTTGATTTGTCCCAAAATAATAGTCCATTTCTAAAAATAAATAACATTTTTATCAAATTACTTCCTCATTATTACTTAACTAACTAAACATTTAATGGAACATTAAATGCACAGTAAGGACAAAACTGTCATTCTATTATTTCCTCATTATTACTTAACTAACTAAACATTTAATGGAACATTAAATGCACAGTAAGGACAAAACTGTCATTCTATTATATAAAGTTAGTGGTGTTTAATGTTGTTTTTAATCTATGTGTTTTTTGTCTGTAGACAATAATATTAGGATGAAAAGAGTAATAAATTTAATCAGTTTTGAAATCACTTCGCATGTTTTTTTTATACTTGTTCTATTTGACCCATTTTATAGTTGATCCTCTTACCCACTTAATCCATTAATAACAGATAATTAAAATCAACATATACACACACCAAAAAAAAACTACACACCTAATATTTCCAACCGCATATGGCATACACTCCAATTTTGCTCTATTAAGCGCATCCGCTTGATATACAATTTAAGGTTAACACTTCGGATAATAGAACCACACATATTTGAAGATGTTAATTAGCCAGCCTTATGTCATCAAAAAAACTAATAAGGATTAGGTCATCTCAGTGTGATAAGAAAATGAGCCACAGATTGATCAAATACACAGATCAAACATTAACGAGTATAAACAAGTTGTAGGATCACAAACAACTTTTTCTCCTTAATTTAAGAAGTGCTAAAAATGATTACTTAAATAACACTCTATTTTCAGCAGACTCTCTCAATTCCTTTTTGGCTAAATGTTTTGATTTTACATATTTGACCCCTTAAAGATAAACACATCCCAAATCAAACAATTTGTCATTAAGAAACAGCCACAGGTACTACTAACAAGTTGTAGTAATTAATTAAGCTAACACACATTAAACAAAACAATGAAAGTAGCAATTTCTCAATACTTCCTTGCTGGTTTTTGGGTAGGCAGCAATCCAAAGCGCTTCTTCAACAAAACTCTCTGCCTTGAGAACTTGTCATCAGGGGAAAACCGAGCTGTAAATCAGCCCAAAAGTTACACCACATAAACTTCACTAATGACATAATAGGCTGTATACTGTATTTGGACTATGAATGACATCAATGAAACAAAAATTGCAGCTTTTTGTCTAGTCCAGTCATGTTCCATGTAACAAATTAGACAAGTAGCATACCAGGATGAGCTGATTGTGTGGCCAAACCAACGGGTGATTCTTTCTGCATAGAAATAAGGGTTCAAATTATTATATGGCAATGATAAACAATGAACTCAAAATTAAAGCAACAAACCTTGGTGGTGTAAACTTTGTCACCGTTATCATTTATGTAAAACTGGAGATACATTTTGGCTTTGGGCAAACTGTTCGAACAACAACACATATGGTTAATAAAATACCCAACATTTGGTATAAAGATAATATAAGTATGTTGAAGTGACACCTAGCAACTTTTTTCAGAGCTCATAATTCCGAATAAATGAGTAACTACTAGTGATAAACAAAGGAAAATATAAATGTTACACGGAAACTAAGCCACCTATTGAGGAAAATCTATGAGACGATCAATAAAATACATAAGGGGTTAGCAAAAAGAAAAAAAAAGGTACTGCGATTACATATACGCATCGAGCAACAGAGTTCAAGCAAATCGAAATATTGAAAAAAGAGAATGGGATCAGGAATCAAACAAACAGATGAATCAAGTAACCAGATATGAACGAAAAGTGAAAGTTCGGGTACCTTATACAACTGACAACACTCGCCGGGGAAGAATGCGCTCTGATGCCTGAAACCGAATACGTCTAGGGTTTCGTTCGGGGTTTTAGGGTTTTTGTATTTATAGCGAATGAAAGGTAAGACTAAAGACCCTACACTTTAGCTTAAATACACTTTTTCCCTCGTCTTCGTAATTTTTACATGAAACCTCTTTTAAGCGGTCTTTGGTTGACATAAAACACGTAAACATTAAAATGGTGAGTTTTAAAACATGAAAATGGTGGCTTACACAATATCGCATTTTGAGGATTTCCTAGCAAAAAGTCACGTCACTGGTCCTTATGGTTTCAGTTCTTTGCGCGATTGGTACTTGACCCTAACCCCGTCACTTTTATATTGTTAGTGCAGGGATATTTTTGTCTTTTTATTTATGGCTACCAAAACAACAAATATTTCAATGAATCAAGACACCCACCAAATAATTAAACTCATAAAATACTAAACAATTTTCATGTTTACATAACCCTTTTTGTCACATCTAATGCTCGATTCCTTCCTAATCTCTCAAATTCATGATGTAAAATTAATAAAATTTATAATTCTAAACATTTGTTTTATTGTTTATTGACCTACCGGGAGCATGTCGGTGGCCTGCAATTGCAACCCACTAAACACCGGCAAAAGACTGAAAGATTTTCCATCTCCGGTGAAAGTAGGGTGGCTAAGAGGCGTCGGCCTATCAGGAATCACTTGCACTTCAACATCTCCTTCCAACATCTTCAATACATCCATAATCGTAGGCCTTAAAGCCACCACAAAAATCCCACAAGCACAAATATTTCCATTATCCCTTTAGGGTTCATAGTCTCTGAATTTTTACCTTCTCCCAACAGTGAATGATCCAAAACATGCCCTAATTTTCCTTCTTTTATAAGCAACCATGCCTAATCAGTAATCAAGAAACCACGCGAATCTGAACAAGTCAAATCCAGAGCTTTTCTCCCACACATAATCTCCAAAATCACAACCCCAAAGTTGTAATTTGTGATTGAGAGGATGAGGGTTGGGTCAGATTGAGGGAGACGAACCTGGTAGGGAAAAAGAAGGGACCGAGAGGTTGTGTTGGCTATTTATTTTATTTTAATTTTTTTAATCTGAAGATGATGATAAATGAAAAGACAAAAATACCTCTACACTAACGGTACAAAAGTGACGATGTTAGAGTCAAGGACCAATCGCGCAATGAACTGAAATGATAAGGACCAGCGGCGTGACTTTTTGCTAAGAAGTCCTCAAAGTGCAATATTTTGTAAACCACAATGACCAATTGTGAAAATTTGTCTAATTTTTACACAAAACCTCTTTTAAGCAGTCTTTGGTTAACATAAAACAAGTAAACATGAAAATGGTGAGTTTTAAAACATGAGAATGGTGTAATCAATCCATTCATATATTTGGTGTTTTAGATGTTTGTTTTTTGTAAAAAACTTTTTTGACTCTTTTTTTTTTACAGTATAGTACACATGCAACACTTGTCATTTCGCTATAGTTTGTTTTTTAAAAGGTTTCAGATTAAAAAATCTATGTGCGTATTATGTACCATACATCACCTAACTTGCCTCTTCAAACCACTTCCAACATAAAACTTAGAGAGAGAGAGAGAGAGCATACACTCTTTTTCCTTCGCCATTGTCATCCGTGTGAACAGGTATGTTTCTTTTTTCTGAAATTGATTGTTCCTAAAATTGACAGTTGTTAAAATCGATTTTATCCTCTTCATATCAATTTTTCTCTTCAATGTTGTTGTTATGCTAATTTTTAGTTTGTTAAAATCAATTTTTTGCACAGTTATAAATGACATGGATGTTGTTCAAGTATATAACATATGACCTCGACTAGTTTTTTTTTTATCCTGAAAATCCTGAGAATATTTTATTTTATGTACTAAGTTATAACCTATGGACATCACTATGAAAACGAGAGGATGATGCCAATATATATATATGGAATAGTCAAATGTCTGTTTGTAATGACCCGAAAATCTCACCGTAAACAACGTTAGTTTTTCCGTTACTCGAATAACTATTTATGCAAAATATTTTAGCTTTATGAGGTTAAAATGGAATAAAATAACTAAAAATAGTATTATTTAATTTCTAAAGAATTAATCAAAATTAAAAGGTGTGTAATTTAATGAAATTGATTTATGAAATTGTTAAGGTAAATATAATTCTTTTTATTGGGGTTAAGGGACTCAAATGTCATAAAAGGAAACTTTAATGGTAAACTAATTAGGGTTAACTGTGTAGGAAATCTTCTTAAGATTCTCGAGGGGCTAACTAGGAAATTTAAAGTAACCCCCAAGGACAAGGATCGATCCTTCTCCTTGTGTCCGTCCATCACCACGCGTTAGAAATATGGTTTAGCACTTGGAAATCTGAGAATCGTGATAATCACTTTATAATCGAAGTATTTAGGTGGTACTCCCAAATCCTCAATCGGATAAGACTCAGATTAAATCAGAGAGAAAGAAAGAGAATGAGAGGATATGATTTCGTGAGTACCAGAAAATGAGACCAAAAACTAAATTTAGATCTTTGTCTGAAAATTGTCATATGACAGTTTAAAACTGTCACAAAACCACCAAAACGGTCATAAAACGAGTCAACTGAATAAAAGTCAAAAATGGGTCAATTGTTTAAAAAACTGGATTTCTAATGCATTTTTATATAGTAACATAACCTATATAAAAAAAATTGTGGTCCCAGCCAGGGGCTCTGCCCCTTGGACCCCGCTCCCAGGAGTGCTGCCCCCGGACCCCCCTTCGTTTAGGGGCTTCGCCCCTAAATGACAGTGTACTTTGATACCTGATCAAACTTAAACAAGTGTGTACTCCACACCTTCCTTACTTATTTAATATTTATCAATATCACTTTTGGTCAACAAAGTAATCCCATTACACTTAAATAACATTGATGATAACAAATCACCAACACCACGCAAGTACAAAAGAAAAAAACGATCGACATCTATTACTTCATTGTGTACATCGATCGATCCTATAAAAAAAACTGAACCTTCCCTTTTGAGAGTGTTCACCCGACGCAAGAAGCAAGAAGGGCAAAAATGACAACTTTAGGGGGAAGGAGGCATCGATGAACCTAAGAAGGAGGAGGGGGAATGAAACCTTGTTTGACTGATCCTAGAGGGAAGAAAGGGGGATGCGATTTTGGCCAATAATTTGTAAAAATCATCTTCTAATCTCCTTGCGGTGTTAAATATCAAATTCATTATTAATTGAAGATTATGGTTGTCAATTCTCTTCCTAATTGATGATCATAATCTCATCTTCTTCTTCTTAAGAACCTTTGAAGGTTCATATGGTTTGATTTCACTTTGATTGGGTGTTTATGATGGCTCAATTGCTGTCAAAATTTCTTTATGGGCACTTTCAATAAATTCATTGTTCAAGTTCATATTTTGATCAAAGTTTTAGAGTCACAATCTTTCTTGTTGATTTCTAAAACTTATGTTAACTTCCACCGTGAACTAAATGGATATTTTGATGTGATAAAATCATGTTTTGAGTCACCCAATAAGCCTCAAAACAATCTCTCAAAGTCCCTCCATTAGACTTGGTGGTGGAAGCAATCCAAATTCTTATTTGTGCCAACCTACTTCAACAATGTATCTTGTTATTCCACCAAATGCTATGTACTTTGAAGCATGGGGTGTAGTTGGAATTGTCATTTTTATTTCTTGACATGTTACTTCTATTAAGAGGTTATGTAACAACCCGAAGTTGTTCATCGCCAAAAACCCCGTTCTACCCGTAAAACTCGCCGTTTATCAATTCGTTCCGATTTCGTTTTTGGGTTAAATTAAATTAAACCTATATGTTTATTTAATGCTAATGAGTGTCCAAACCCCTTAGGAACTCATGAAATTAGCCCAAAATATTTATTTCAAAAATTTTAGAAACGTCCCCGCCGGATTACGGAAACTTAATCGGGTGCGACCAAAAGCCCCGTTTAATGCCGGTATCGGGTAGAATTCCTCTGTGTCCAAGCTTTGGGACCTATTTAAACATGTTTAAACATTCATTTGAAGCTTTTGCTTCCTCTCTTTACTCTCTCTCTCTAACCTCTCTCCTAAATCCAAGTTTAAGGGTCCAAATCTCAAATTTAAGGCTTCAAACCTAAGGTACCTTCCTTAACTCATTGTATATCATATTTGACCTTCAAATTCAGGATTAAAACATGAATTAAGGCCTTGTATATGAGTTTACAGCCCTGGAAGGAGCTTAGGCCGTAAACACATAATTAGAGGGTTTTTAAGCCCTAAAACCCTTCCTAGTCCCCAACAAGACATAGATACGACTTCTAGAATATTGGTTTTAGCCTTAGAAAACTTTAAACATAAATTTTGAGGGGCAAATGAGAGTTTACGGCCAAGGCTTATGCTTGGGCCGTAAACCCTTCATACATGGGGAGTAAACTCCTCTAAAAGTGTTAAAATGCCACTTTAACACACTTAAAGCCTTGGGATAAATTCTAGAAGTGCATTCAAACAAGTTTTAGACCTTAAAACATAATAAATCACACATCAAGGGAGTTCACGGCCATGAGGGGGTTCATGGGCCGTAAACTCCAAAAACCTTGTCCAAAGTCCCTCAAAAAACCCTACAATGCTAGGAAAAATCATTAGAATCACATGTGATTAATTTGGAGACATTAAAACACTTATTCAAGGGGGTATAGAAGTTTACGGGCGTAAGCTCCATGCTAGGGCCGTAAAATCCCTTAAGTGTTGTCATTGGTGTTTTAAATTAATTCCAAGCCTTAAATCAAACCCTAGAAATTCCCTCTTATTTGTTTCAAGCCATTTTGCACCATAAACCACCCCACCATGATTTTACGGCCGTAAACTCATGGGGAATGGGTGTTATAGGCCGAAAACTCTTGTATGAGTTTACTCTTGAAGAGTAAACTCCATTTCCCGGTCACACAAGTCCTTAAACGCCACCCGGGTCCTTCCAAACACTTGTAATGGGGTGTTTCCGCAAGTAGAAGAGTATGTCCCTAGCAAATAAATTAATCAAGTCCTAATTAGATACAAATGTGTATCTTTTCATTATACATAGGAACCTCATGCGTTTGCAAGTCCCGAACCAACGTTTAACATCCGAAATCGTCACATTTCTCGTCCGGTGAGTTCATACCCCTACGCTTTTTCCGTGTTTTTCAATGTTTTCAGGGGGGAATACAAGCAAACTATAACTGTTTTCGAATTATAACATTGATATGTTTCAAATAATATCTGGCAAACTAATAAACACTTTTACCCCTTATGTATTATGCTGAGCATAAGGGATGATTTATCAACTACAACTAAATGAATTTTAGTTAAGGAAATAACCAAACTAATCAAATTATTATGGGAATAATTTGGGGTTCTTTAGTTTTCGTTTTATCATGTACTGATATGTGTATAAAGTTATTAGATAAACTATGTCTGATTCAGTTTATCTCCGTTTCATTTGAATGTATTGCCAGATAGTTTCATTGTATGTATCTGTATTCACTGTATTATGCTTCATAATCTTTTGTATGTTTGATATTGTATGAGAACCCAGTGAATAGTTTAGTACTAGCTTGTGAGTTCGTCACTACCCATTTTGGATGATCAGTAAATCCTCCTCGGAAGTGTAACCAGAGTCTCCTGGAGGGAGAGCGAGGAATTTATGAATAGATCTATTCGGGACTGACAATCCCACACCTTAACTGCTAGCTACAGTTAGGCGGGCACGCCTGGGGTGACAAATTTTGGATATCGTCCGACGTCTGACAAACGTCAAGGAGGTCTCGTTGTCGTATCAGCATGGTTACCCAACTCACAATACGTATTAATATAAGTTTATTCACGCCTTTGGTTTTGGATATATATCTAGTACGGGATGGTAATCCCATGGTTTTTAGTCTATAGGTTTCATATCTATTGCAGGATGTTATGCCTATGGTTAGAATCTATATCTAGTTCGGGATAGTAATCCCATGTTTTATCAAAATATCTTATATCTAGTTCGGGATAGTAATCCCATGGTTTTATCAAACTATCTTGTATCTAGTACGGGATGGTAGTCCCATGGTTTTCAGTCTATATTTTCATGTATATCAAACTATCTTGTATCTAGTCCGGGATGATAGTCCCATGGTATTAAATCTATATGTAGTACGGGATGTTAGTCTCAAGGTTTTCAAACTAGTTTCCATCTACAGTTCACGTATATTAAAGTATTTTATATCTAATTCGGGATAGTAATCCCAAGATTCTCAATATATAGTTTTATGTATTAAACTATACTCTGTGATATTAAATTGGTCTTGTATTTAGGAAAATATGGGATTTTCCTGGGGTAACATATAACGCGTAATTGAACTGTAATGAAAGATAACTAAACTGTTTTACATAAGAAAATATGGGATTTTCTTGGATAACAAACCTTTTCGGAAAACTAAAGGAAACTGGTACATTTTCAGAAGACAAACAATCTTATGAACTCACCAGCTTTATGCTGATTTTCAAACCGCTTGTATTCTCAGGTCCACGATAGACAGGTACCCCGCGATATCTTTTGGTGAAGACGAATTGCTCAGAAGACTCGTCTCAACTTTTGTTCATATGATATATGTATAACACTTGTACAATTTACTTTTGAAACAAATGTAAACTTTCATATATATATGTAATGTAATGGTTGTTTACTTTGATTACTATGTGCATTGGATTTGATACTTAACGTGGAGTCAACCCTGGAAACGTTTCCGCCTTTGGTTTTCGGGGTGTGACAGGTTAGTTTTTACCTTTATCAATGTTTTTGGGTGATGGATTAATGGATTAAGTGGTCAAAAGTCCTTGAAATCCAAAGCTGGAAAATTCAGCAAAATTACCAATTTGTCCTTGTATTGAAAAAAAAATATAGAAAAATCACAAGGGGTCAGATTAATGATCCGTAAATTCTCAAAGTTTTAATTTTGAGTCTAGTTGGTCCATGAATTTTTCTAGGACCTGTTGTTGCCACCAACTTAGGTGAAAATTGCATTTTCACCAGCTAGTCAGAATGTAGCTATATTGATAGGCAGTTTTGTAAAAATCATATAAAATTGTAGAAAAATCGTTTAGACCTTTAAAAGTACTTTATGAAAAAGCCAAAAATCCGAGCTTCTAGAATATGAAATAAAAATAGAAATTCTACAAGTCCCAATTGTAACATCCATAAAATTCATAAAAGTTTAAAAAAATTTCAAGCATCCAGAAACCATTACTTATTACAAATATATTTTCAAAATAGTTTCATATCATAGTATCCCATAAATCAAAATCATAAAATGTGAGGAGGTGCACGATCAAGCATTCACCTTATTGTGATCATCCAAAGTACCTGAAACAAAATCCAAAATTGTAAGTCCGAAGCTTAGTGAGTCCCCCCCCCCCCCAAAAAAAAAAAAAAAAATTATCGATGCATAACAAGTAGCACACATAATAACAACATGTAATAGGTCCAAACTTTCCAGAATGGATTACCCCCGAGCCCACAGTATGAGTCCAACTTGCCTTACTGGCCCACAACTTATGATTGGCTTGCCCCTTCAATCCTAAGATTGAAATATAAATGATCATCCCTTAGTGCGAGTCTGGCATGCTCCTCTGGCCCTCAGCTGGCATCTAGAATGCTTAGGAGTCCTCAGTATGAGTCTGACATGCCCTCCCTGGCCCTCAGCTCATATATGGCATACTCCAAGGTTTGTTGGTTACCGCACGGAGCAATACGACCTTAACCATGCCCACACGACATGTTGACATGTAACAACTAAACATACATATAGATAGTCAGACAATATCACATGTAGTCCTACATACCTACCATACTAGCATATCAAACTAGCATGCATAACTAACTCGTACTTAGCATAACAACAACTACCAGGATATCAATCCAATGGGTCGTCCTTGGTGCCTTCGACCCCTAAGCATAGTGAGGAAAACTCACCTCACAATGTCAAACTGAACTGAAAAGATCAAGCTCCCGAAACACAACTCCAAACTCAAACACCTACAACCACCATATAACCAATTCCAACAAGTCCCAAATTACCAAAATACCCTTAGAAGTCAAACTTGGCCAACCCTGGTCAAAGTCAACAGTCAACAGTCCATATTGACCTAACTCGTCGATTGCAGCTAGTAACTCATCGAGTTCCTTCAAAACTCAAAAAACCGGGAAAAACCCTAACTAACTCGTCGAGTTATCTCATCAACTCACCAAGTTTATTAAGAATCGAGAAAGCGGAAAAATTCTAATTAACTCGTCGAGATGGCTAAGCAACTCGTTGAGTTCCTTCATCCTTTTCATACTCAATCTTTTCCAGTCGAATCCAAAGCCCCAAACTACAAATCTAGCCTCTTAGGACTGAGATACCACGTAAAGTTGCTAACTTTATGTGCATGCAAGGCATTAAAGGGATTAAAACACTAAAACTAAGCTTAATAAGAGGTTTAGGGCATAGAGGAGGGCCAAGACTAGATAAAGTGGGCAACTTTATGTTCATGGAGGCCTAAAGGTGTCCAGATCTAAAACCACATCCTCTTGACAAGCTCAAATCCGAGAATGACTCTCTTTTGCACCAAAAATGATCATATAGTTGTTGGATTAGTGTCTAATTCCATAACTATTTTGGTATGTACTTGACCCGATGGTGCATGGTCCTTTTGGGTTGCCTTCACCAAAGCAACTTGATAGGATGAATTATGGAGAGAAAGGATTAAATATGGTTTATTAATATATTATGAGAATAATATATTAAAGGAGACATCATATTGTTTAATTAATATTAGTCAAGAATTAATTGGTAATTAGTTTTGTGACTAAAAGAGATTAATTAAACTAAAGGGACTGGAATTGTAATTATAAGATAATTGCAATTTGGGCTATGGATTGCTATATATTAAGAAGTGGACGAATTCTATGGGGAAACCCATAAGGAAATCCTCCAAGCCCTTAAGGAAAGTAATCCATGGGTTGCTTAGGGCTTAAGCATCCAAATTAGGGTTTCCTTGTTAGATAACCCTAATAGCCTCACTATATATAGAACCCTTAAGGCTCAAAAACGTGGGGAACTTCTCTTCTAGGGTTAGAACACATTTTGGGCAGCCTCCATCCTCTCTCCTCTTCATCCTCTTGCTTATGGTGTTTATGAACCATTAGAGGAGTGACATTTGTGACTCTAAGCTTTCTAAAGTCAATACAAGGAGATTTGGGATTGTTATTGCTACATAACAATCAAGGTAACATCTTAAACCTATTATCAAGTTAATATGATTACTTGAATGCTAGAACTAGGGTTTATAGTCTTGGATAACTTGCATGTACAATAGAGAAACCTAGATCCAAGCATTAGGGTTTGTATGAGCACATAGGATGTTCTTATGACCAATACCCATTAGTGGTATCAGAGCCTATATTGGTTTCTATTGTATTGATGCTTTGTATGTTGAAAAATTCGATTTTTGTGTTTCTGGGGGCTGAACTCGCCGAGTTTTTAAGATGAACTCGCCGAGTTCATGCTAACTCGACGAGTCCATACCTGACTCGACGAGTCAGCTGGTCAGATGGAGGGAAAACCGGGATTTCTTGCTGTTTTTGCTTAAGGATAGTTGCCTTATCATATTAGATCAATATAAATCCGATTTTATGATATATTTGACTATATTCTTGATCTAATTGAAGATATTTATCAATAAATAAAATATTTTTTTCCTTATGTGATAATTGATTAATTATTTTGATTAAATTGGTAAATTGTTTTGCAAGAAATCATTAAATAAATCAAATATGGATAATTATGTGATTAAATGTTAATTTAGATTATTTGTTATTTGATACTTGTGCTTTGAAAAGTTTCATATTTTCCCCTTTAGGTTTTATAGTTTAAATTTGAACCCAAAAGTTTTGTTGTTTTGAAATTTAAATAGTTAAAACCCTAATGTTTTGAAAAAGGTTTCAAAACTTGCCCTCAAGTTTTGGAATTTAAATTTTGAATTAATAGGTTAATTTTGATGTATATTTAAATTCTAAACCCTAATGTTTTTAAATGTTTCAAAACTTGCCCTCAAGTTTTGGAATTTAAAAGTTGATTAAAGGTTTAATTAGGAATGTTAAATTCTAAAACCCTAGTAATGTTTTGAAAAGTTCAAATCACACCCTTATGGTTTTATTAATTAATTAAGGTGTATAATTAAAAGAAGTTTAATAAATCCATAAAAATCTAGGTTTGCAATTTAATTGAATTAAAAGTATAATTGTTAAATTAGACCACCTAGTATTTTGAAAGTGTAAAATACACCCTATACTATATATAACATTAAAATTCTAACATTATATATATGTATGAGTAAAAGTCAGTCTTACCGATAGTAGGCCTCATTCACGAAGCTGGTCTATAAGGGGTGTTTAAGGAAATTGCCTGTAAAATGGCGATTGAATGGGTATCCACTCTTACCCACCGCACTCTTGACTAGTGGAGGGTCGTTAGCCGAATGGGTATGATAGGACAAAACCTTTCATTATAAGTATAATAAAGTACAAAAGTAACTAAATGTTTTACAAATTCCCAGTCTTAGTTACTTAGGCAAAAGTGAATTGATGCAATTCCATGAAATTACACTTTGTGCCCTTGCGAAGACGTTAGTGGAGCATGTGTGGTTAACCGGCACACTAAATGGTTCTAAGCAAAGGTAGCAAAGGGTGACTCAATGTTTGTCATAGTTCGGTGGAGCGTAAAGGGTGACTCAATGTTCTAAGCAAAGGTACAAGCTCACTCAAGCCCTTTTGGCGAGTAAACATAAATAAGGAAAGTCAGTGTGTGCACACGTCCTAGGGATGAAGTCACACATTGATTGGTTAAGAATGTTGGGATCCGTTGTCTGTGAGGAGATGGCTGTTGATTGGGTTCTTCAGTCACTTCCAAAATCATATAGTGAGTTCGTAAGAGAGTACTATATGATGAACTGCGATGTGACCCTTATGGATCTCACCTATATGCTTATTGCTGCTGAATCAGCAATGGTTTGGCGCAATAGAAAAGCAAAGTTGATTCGTGAATCTGCCTTCAAGACCTCTATGGATATAGACAATGGCAATGAAAGACATGCTATGATCGAAAATTCTGATCATAAGAGAAAGGCAATGTCTGAAGTAGTTCCATGTCCTGTTCCAAAAGAGTCAATTTGCTTTTATTGCCAAGAGAAGGGGCATTGGAGACGAAGTTTCCCTATTTACCTAAGAGATCTAAGAGATGGGAGAGTCAAAACGTATGGCTCTGCTTTAGGTAAAATCCATTGACTAACTCTTTTAAGCTCCTATTCTAGATTCTTAATACATAATGTGATAAGATTACAATTGATGTTTTGTAGAATCAAAGAAAATAGAGGAAGCTTAAGAGAAGAAATGAGCAGAATCGAACCGTGAAGGAATGGATTTCAATCGCATTACTTGAAGATTAGATTTTGAGCTACTGCTTAGAGTTAGAATTAGAAATATGTATTAACATAGTTTTCAATGAGTTGCATTGTAAGGACAAAATTTTTTTCCGCAATAAAATAAATTTTGATTTTTATATTATTTATTTATCCCTGCAATGGCATATATAAAAAAAATTGATGTTTGGATGTTTCTATTATTTGTAATAATGGATTTGATTCTCAGTTATGGAAATGTCAGAAATTTACCAAAAAAAGGAGAGTTTCTCATTGCCCAAGTTTCAATTGGACAGAAACTTAGAATCATGCAACTTGGTTGCACGATGAATGAGAAATTTCATATTTGGAAATTAGACTAATTCATTGACAAAGTGTCAAGTGAAGGACTAGGAGATCGAGTACACAAAGTTACGTGTTGATCAAGTCCACCACAAGAATAACAAAGATATTCTTCATGATTTACTAAAGGTTTAGTAAATATGATTATACTTATAAGATTAAGTGTAATTCTGAATTGATTGAAAAAGTTTAAATCAATAGCAGAACGAATAAGAAGAATCAAGTAAGCAGAAAGATAAAAGTTTCTCCATTCTAAGAAGAATGGAGAGTACCTTTACTATGTTTTATGATGAGTCTTAATGATTAAGAACCATATCTCAATTGATCCTCTAAGTGAGTCTTAGTACAATTGTATGTCTAAGAAGAGGAATCAAGAATTGAAGAAATGGTTAAATCAAGAAGTCAATCATACTTCGTTCCAAAACAAGTCTTAGAGTTAAGATTGTGAAATTGAGTGATAAGTATTAAGAAGGTTTATAAAATTCATCAAATTTGGAAAGTTGTGATGTCTTGGATAAGACAAAGACCAACTAGGACAAATTTATGAAGTGTTTGATAAAAACTACACTAACTCCTGAATATTTGTTTGTCAAGAAATGTTTATTGACAAGAGAATCTTATATGTCAAGGAGTCAGTGGGAGTCTTAATGGTCTTGAAAGGTTTCAAGAACAAATCAAAATGGACCTTATCGATCATCACTAGCACACGAGTTGAGGTTTACAACCTATCGTATTGACACTATAGTGTTTCTGTGCTGTTCCAATTGAGTTAATTATGCATGTGAGTTCTATGAGTTCTCATTTTGAACGCATAAAAGACAAAGCACCTTAATCAATGAAAGGTACATTGATAGGAAAAGGTGAGCTGCTTAACTACTTGGAAGACATGGTGGGCAGCTGTGCTACCATAAGGCAAGAAATCAAGATTAAGGAAGTTCGGTCCATATGAGTTTGAATTTGTCGTAAACTTTGGTTTTAACAAATTCACATGGATAGGAACCCATACACCGTTTAAATCTAAGTGTCATAAGATTTCCTCCTTCATGAAAATGATTGTGAGGAAATGCTTTCACTAAGAAAGATTTTAATAAGATAGTGATTGTAAAATTGCATTCTCGAATTCAATTATGGTTACGGTATCCCTTTCCATGATTTGAATTGTGAGGTTTGGCAATTAGTCTTAATTGTTTAGACACACATATGAACTATCTAAGACAAAGGTGTATAAGTTTAAGAGGCATTGATAAAAGATTATCAAAGCATTAAGTATTAGAAACATGGACTTAAGAAATTCAATAGGTATTGTTTTTCTGAAAGTTAAGATGTTTCTGAATACATGTCAAAGCTAGTGGGAGCATAAGTGTTATGTTTATAATAATCATCATGATAGTGGGAGCATAAATGTTATGATTATATGATTATTAAGGCACATATTGCAAGTTGGCAATATTAATTATAGAAAACAAGAGTTATACCTTGCAAAGTAGTAAGGGTTGTAAAGTTGTTTTGCTATAATTAAGGGAGAGAATATTATGCTTCATTTCAAATATAAAGGCTTAGGTTGTGGAATGTTAATAAATTTAGTCAAAGGTACATAGTGTGTTCTTAAAATTTTGATTATGATTACGGCATTCCTTTTCACAATTCGAATTTTGAGAACATAGCAAATAAAACATTATGGCAAAAGATTGATAAAGTATCAAATCTTTATGTAAGACGTTATGCATCGTGTCCCATACGCTTCGGGTATAGGATCGATTGCAAATGCTGTAATATTTGACCATTCTAAAATTTTCCAAATGTCTAGCGCATTTAAAGAGAAAAGGACAAGAATCGGTTTTGACTAAGATGGATAAAACAACTATCAAAGGACAATCCAAAGTTCGCTGAGGATTGGTCGTTTGTGAGTAGTTGGAAGTATAGTATTGGATGGAACATATTGACATTATTATGAATAAAAAAGATTCTATTGAGAATGAGTTGTCATATGGTAAGTATGGAAAGGTTTCCATATTGGGAGTTGGATATTGAGAATCAATGTCTAGATTAGAAATTTTATGCAAAAGGATGTTCAAAGGAATGTACTTTGAGTGAGAGACATCATATCTAAGGAATTGTCTTGTAACAATCTCCGATAGAGGACTTTGTAATATCATTGGCAATAGTCTTTATGACTTTGGTGCAGTGACATTACGAAAGTATCATTGCATAAAAATGTTAGAATCTAGCATATTCTATAAGTAGCAAGAATTTGATATTCTTTCACTTATAAAAAGGATTTGGAGTTGTGAAATGAGAATGATTGGAAATGTGTTCAATTTGATCTATTTCACAAAGTAAGAACCACAGGTAAACATTGTGTGCATGCTAGGAGCATGGGACAAGTGTAATAATTAAAGTAAGAAGTTGATTACCCGAAACGACAAATAATGAGTAATCGATATGGTGATAAATAAAAGGTGTTTTATTTATACTCAAAGTTTTGAGGCCATATGGGGTTAGTATTATTCTTGTGTTTCACATTTGCATGTTTTGACTTCCTGAATAATTTAATTGGTTAAGAACAGTCAAATTATTCGAACGGACCACAATTGTTCATATGTTGGAAGTAGATATGAAAGAAGACTGTCGTGAATTGGTGTGTGGATTGTCTAAAGAGCATTAGGCATAAGAAAATGTTTGATGCAACGTTCATGAGTGCTTATGAATATGAATTTGAGCATTGGATTAAACCCACACTCACTTGGATCACTCCATGAATTGTATCACGAGTGATTGGTGAGACGATAACATCTTATATTCTTGAAACTGAGATGTGTGAGTTGTATCTTGCAAATCGGTTGCACATTGATAATATGTAAACGCACCAGTAACTTGGTGTTATAAAACATATTGTTGTGTGTAATTCGGTGAGTGAGTGCAAGCAAGCATTGTATCAAATTTTATTCGTTCCTTTTATCCAAAGTAGGATAAAAGCGATATCTTTGGGCCCCTCGATGATTTAGTGATGACAAACGTAAATGCTCGGCCGGGCTAGGGCTAATTTGATTTGTTCAATTAGTCAGTCGTCATAAATCGGAAGTTGAGATATAGTACAAAGAGAATGATTTGAAATCATGTCTCATATGATATTTAGAATGGAGGAATATATGATCCCTTATCTAAGGACACGCGTATCTGATAGGATCAGAGTTGACAGCGGCTTTGGAAAGCTACGATTGCAGATCATGATCTGAAGTCATACGCATAATAGTTATTAGACTTATCCAAGTGGGATACTGTTGGATTAATGTCTAAGTCCATAACTATTTTGGTATGTATTTGACCCGATGGTGCATGGTCCTTTTGGATTGCCTTCACCAAAGCAACTTGATAGGATGAATTATGGAGAGAAAGGATTAAATATGATTTATTAATATATTATGAGAATAATATATTAAAGGAGACATCATATTGTTTAATTAATATTAGTCAAGAATTAATTGGTAATTAGTTTTGTGACTAAAAGAGATTAATTAAACTAAAGGGACTGGAATTGTAATTATAAGATAATTGCAATTTGGGCTATGGATTGCTATATATTAAGGAGTGGACGAATTCTATGGGGAAACCCATAAGGAAATCGTCCAAGCCCTTAAGGAAAGTAATCCATGGGTTGCTTAGGGCTTAAGCATCCAAATTAGGGTTTCCTTGTTAGATAACCCTAATAGCCTCACTATATATAGAACCCTTAAGGCTCAAAAACGTGGGGAACTTCTCTTCTAGGGTTGGAACACGTTTTGGGCAGCCTCCATTCTCTCTCCTCTTCATCCTCTTTCTTATGGTGTTTGTGAACCATTAGAGGAGTGACATTTGTGACTCTAAGCTTTCTAAAGTCAATACAAGGAGATTTGGGATTGTTATTGCTACATAACAATCAATGTAACATCTTAAACCTATTATCATGCTAATATGATTACTTGAATGCTAGAATTAGGGTTTATAGTCTTGGATAACTTGCATGTACAATAGAGAAACCTAGATCCAAGCATTAGGGTTTGTACGAGCACATAAGATGTTCTTATGACCAAAACCCATCAATACTTTCATAAGAGGAGGTCTAAGCAATAAGAGGTCAAGGTATCAACTTTATACCTCCAGATGGTTGCCAAAACAGAGTAGATGTCAGATCTATAACATCCTCTTCACTCCAATCTTTTCAATCTTTGAGTTTCCTTCCAAAAGAGCACCAAAAGTCACTTTCCAAGCTTTCACACACACAATGAGATATGATGCACAAAATAGGGTTTCTTTGGGCAATAAGGTGGTAAGGGAGGCTGGTGAGGGGACTTAAGGTCCTTTAAATAGGGTGCAAACTCTAAAAATTAGGATTTTCATGCACAACCTCAACTCGTCGAGTTGGGCTTTCCAACTCGTCAAGTAGGTTCTCCGAAATACACGGCCTTATTGGTTTCTACTCGACTAGTTGGGGCCTACAAGTCGTCAAGTTGGTGTTATGAAATTGCTTAATGATAGTTTCATTTTATTTACTTATTTTTGTAGTATATTTTAGCACATGTCATTCGCATTTTAGTTAATTTTCATGCATATTTTCCTTTTTGTTATTTTATGACCATTTCGGGTACTTTCTAGTTTCATGAGCATAATTGCAGATTTTTTAGAGACTAACGGAGCGGAATCTACAGGAGGCGATTGGACTTGGAGGACAACGAGGATTTTGGGCTTGATGGCTATGGAGGTGATTCATGGAGTGGGCTTGTCAATTGCTTGAAGGCTTGGAAGATTTGAACTTTAAATTTGCAAGGCGCGGGAGAATTTTCGAGTGTGCGAAGATCGATAATTAGGAGTTTGTGGAAGTTATGAGTGATTTGGAGAACGAAAAATTGGGCTCAAATTGAAGAATTCTTGAAGAAAAATGGGCTAGAAGCTGATTAGACTCAAACTGGGCCAATGGAATAGCTGCGGGGGCCCAAGACTTGAAGAAGCCCAAAAATCCGTCAAACTCACACGACCCGCGTAATGTTTCCACACGGCCCACGTGGATTCCTGAAGGGGCAATTTCGGGATTTTGTTTTGAGTTCTATATTGGGAAGGTTGGTGTGCCTCTTTAGCTTTATCTTGAACATCCGATTTTAACACATTCTCTCTGGAGTTTTGGAGCACTTTGAAGTCCAAGAACCCTCAAGAACTTCATCATTTCACCTCTTGATTCTTGTTAAATGTTGGGTACAATCTTTACTAACTTTGTTTTCTTAAGTTTAGCCATGCCTGGCTAGACTAACTGTGGTTGACTTTGGCGGAATCCTTTGACTAATTGTTGAATGTTTAAGATTCCATGAACTTGTGTTTGAACCTTTATGATTTTTTTTTTGTGTTTTAACATCTTATCACTACTTGTATGTTTTTATTCATGAGTTTAAATGTGTTTGTCACTTAGTTGGCTAATTTCTTGATTAAGTAAAGGATCTTCAAATTAGCAAGCAACAAGTGGTTTTTGTGTTAGGTTTAATTCACACAATCATAAAAACATTTTCTCCAACATGGTAGTGGAAGCTTTTGACTCCTTTTGGATTTGGTGAATTCTTAATGCTAGTTGACTTTCACTAATTACATGCTTAATGGAATTGGTGAATTTGACTAAGGAAATTGTTATGAGTTTCTCTAACCATTTCAACAACTAAGAAAAGTCTAGGTAATCTCAAGTTCCTTGGATTATTATAGCCAAATTAAGGATTTAAAACTAGTATTGCACCATTGGATTCTAATGATATGTTCATCAAAAAGTCAAATTGAGGAAACCTCAAGTCAACCATCTTTCTCTTATTGATTTTACATCAAACTCTTATTCTTGTCGAAATTGTCCATTTAAATCTTAGTTTAATTCTATTTTGTTTCAAGTATTTCAAAACACCTCCCCCCATTTTTAATTTATTGTCATTTTACAAGTATTTTTACAAATAGATTTTTCGTAAAGTTATTAAATTGAACCAATCTCCATGGATTCGATCCCTTTACCATTGTACACTATTTTAGTGTAAGATTTAGTGTTATTAATTTTGTTGGCCTCGACAACCACTTCTTAAAATCCCTAAAATTTCATTCATGGAGTCTTTAACTATGTGTGGATGTTTGGTGTGAATCCATCTATGATATGTGTGTTCTCTTAACACTGTACTATGTTGACTCACTTAGCTTATGATAATACTTGTTCTTTGCTTGTTGGTTTTTGTGTATTGGAACATGTAGGTTGACATGATGCCTTGGTGAGAATAAGAACCATTGGGTAGTTTAATTTAGTATATTTAGTTATGATACCATTTGGACATGTTGGGTTTTCATGAATATGTTTTTGTGTACTTTAAATTTTATTGGGTTTGTTTTGTCATGAAAGTAACATTGGTGATGTTTTTGAAATAATCATAGTAAGTCTTCCACAACGTATTCTGTTAAATAAATGTATAAAAATTGGGTAAAAAAATCATAGTTTTACACTATTGGTGTATTTTTCCTAATTTCCATTTCTTGGCTTTTACAATTTTCCTTCTGGGTGGAACAAAAATAGTCATTTACATACCAATACCAAATACGAGACAAACATACACATACACAAAGACTTTATTAAAGGTTGATTGGATATTTAATATGTTGGAAGAGGTTTATTGGGAAACTCAATATGGAGGAAGTTCATAATAAATATTATTTTGTGTCCACTTTACAAGTCTTGACAATGATTTAACAGTGCAAAACCAAATCGCCGATTCTCTCTGTGGCTCTTATGGATTTTTGCCTCCACTAAATTAAAAAAAAAGCACACTCTACCATCAGAATAGATACAAAAAATCAAAAACGATGCAGATATCTTCGACGAAGGGTTTCATACCCAATGGTAGTCACCGAAAGGACAAATAGGTATAACGAATCAATACAATCTAAACATGCGTCACTATGATTCATTTTGGTATTATTCAATATCATTTCTCTTGCAAATCCATGATGTAATTTACAACCCTAGACAACGATATATATTGAATGAACCTCAAATCTATCAACAAAAAAAAGCATGAGAAGAGTTTTGTAGATGGTGTGATAGGGAAAACCCGATAACTACAATGACAGATTCGACAACAACAATGGAGGTCGGTGAAACCAGATATGCTAGCATACGATGACCGAAGGAACTAGATCGGAAATGAGAACGGGATACCGACAAAGAGACTTTCGCTTCGGCCATCAACTAACCAGGCCAACAAACCTTTTTATCGGAGATAAGAGACCGAGGGATGTAGTTTCCGACGGTGGGAGGAGTATAGACGGAAGGAGATGCTAACAACCATACCTAAAGAAGTTGGAGAAGCAACAAATCACTGATTCCGACGCCGTTCCGGTGATTTCGATGTCGTTCTAGTGATTCCGATGTCGTTCCGATGATTGTGATGACAATCTGGTGACTCTGGCAGTGGTGGTGATGGTTTGGGATTTAGGGAAAGTGGAGTGTTCAAATTTAATATTGATAGAGTAGGTGAGGATTGGGTGGGATATGGGATGAGTATTTTAATTATTTTTTGATAACTATTTATTATTTTATAAATTTAATTAAAAGAAACTAAGTGGTCCAAATATATTCTAAGACTCATTTGAATATACTTTTATATATATATATATATATATATATATATATATATATATATATATATATATATATTGATAAATATGTAAGTTGCAAGTTATATTGACACATTCGTCGAGGGTTCAATTCCCTTATCCCCATTATTTTTAGGGATAATGACTTAAAATGATAATATATTTTTCGATTTGCACGCATTTAGTCACTGTGTTTTTTTTTTCGTCCATATTTACCCATTCAACTTGTTAAACTGTACACATTCAGTCTTTATGACCGGTTACTTCAGGTTAGCCGGAAAAATGACTTAATAGGGTAATATATTTATCATTTTGTACACATTTAGTCTTTAATATTTTTGTACACATTTAGTCATTTATATTTTTTTTGTTTCAAAATAAATCATTTTTGTTTTTGTACTAATTTAGTAGTTATGAATTACTTATTTAGGTTTTTTCTCACGACATCTTACGTGGGACAATCATTGATGAGATGTTTATGTTCTGAACGTTGTAACTTCTTCATACGATATCAGATTTTAATGATCTTTATATCACATGTTCATTTTTTAGTGTACTACAACTTTCGTTAAGATTACTCCTATTAAAATGTAATATATTTTTACTTATGATTTTATAAAAAAAAACATTCCACATGCATTCATAGAAAACCGTATGGATACAAAGATCGTAAGTAAAAATATATTACTTTTGAATTGGAGTAATCTAAATGAAAGTTATAGTAGACTTAAATACGAACACATGAATATAAAGATCGTTAAAACTCAAAATCGTATGAAGAAGTTATGACGTTCAGAAGACATAACCTAAACAACCAAGTAGTCAAGATCGCTATGGACACAAACATCAAAATCCCTAAAAACTTCATTAATGATTATCTCACGTACAATGTTGTGAGAAAAAACTAAATAAATCATTTATAAGTACTAAATGAGTACCAAAACAAATTGACTTATTTTGCAAAAAAAAAATGACTAAATGTGTACAAAGTGATAAATATATTACCCTATTAAGTCATTTTTACCGGCTAACCTATAGTAGTCGGTCATAAGGACTGAATATGTACAATTTAACAAATTAATGGGGTAAATGTGGACGAAAAAAAACTGAGTGACCAAATATATAAAAATCAAAAAATATATTATCATTTTAAGTCATTATACTTTCTTTTTATTTAACTCACTTTATTTTAGTATAAACCAGTGAAGGAACCCGCGTTGCGGGATTAGAACTTATTATTTGTAGATGACAAACATGGCAATAGGTTGTAACTCTGTTTTGGGCGAGACACACAACCCATTTATAGCAAACTGGAAATATATACTTGAATGAAATTGGTCTAGAGTAGAAGTGGAGCAGAATCTTGAGAACCACCGTGCTTTGTTGAGGCTATATAGCAACCACCGCCAAAAAAACAATCAAATACAATATAAATTTTGATAAATCATTAATTTAATGGAATAAACTCATAACCCAACATTTCCATTAATTAATTGCAGCATCTCTTTTGGTTTTTTGTCATTGGCAGGTTTTTCTCCAAGGTTTTTTTCTCCGGTGGCTTTTCATTGGGTTTCTTATCACCACCACCTCCGCCGTCCTTTTTGGGCTGAGCAGAGAGGATCTTCAACTTTCTTGGTGTTGTACTCTACTCGTTCCTTGATGCATTACCCAGCAACTTATGAAAACTAAGTTGTTTTGCTTTCACTTGACGATTCTTCACATCAACTTTGTCTCCACATACCACAATTGGGATGTTCGCACAAACACTATAAAAATATATCAAGAAACAATAAAGATTCATGATAAAAAATATCACAAAACTAACTGGCAAAGATCATGATGCCATGTGGGAACATTCTTGTAAGTCAACCTTGCAGTTACATCAAACATGATGACGTCATATTGACCATGAATGTTGAACATCATTCAAATAGGTCAGTAAATATGCTTATTGTCATTGTTAATAAAGGGCATTTTAGACATTGGATATAAATAAACAATGGCATATTAGATACTTACTAATAACCATCATGAAGACCACCAAATGTCTCATGTCCGGCTGTGTCCCTGCAGTAAAATCGAATCTTTCCACAGTTAGTGAAGAAATCCAGAGGGTGAACTTCAACACCAATGGTCGCTATATGAACGAAAAAAGAAATTTATTAATTATTAGATTCGAAATGAAAGACTTTGGTAGATAGGAGAATGCAGTTTTATAATTACTTAGGTTTATATTTCTTCTTAAAATCTCTAGTTAAATGTTTTTTCACGCAGGTGGTTTTTCCTACACAATTCAAACAATGACTATTTAGGGTCATGGAAACAGAAAAAAGCATCTACTGCTATAGAGAGAGTACTCTTTGTGACCTAGATGTCAGTTTGATAGAGATTCAAATTCATCTCTAACTTGGAATTGTATGTAAACACAATGCGTATCAACTCTTTATGGAAAATTAACCATTAGTCGAAAATAAAACTTGGAAAACAATGTGCGAGGTGATAAAGACCTAGAAAATGTCCCAGAAGTAACATAATACATGCAACAACTGTTAAAACTGTTCCTTCCTCAAATATGATGCGGTTTAAGTTTCTTTTTTGCAAGAACATTGGTTTATTTCATTATTTGTATAGTAAATGCAAATACATTCTAACACACAAGATCAGTGGCTTATTTTATTTTTTCAAGCACAGTGGTTTTTTTTCATTATTTCTAAGGTTCAAACGTTTTATTTATTAAGAACCACCACAGGGGTATATATCTCCTAAATGTATCTTTCACATATAAGTTGTATAAACAGTAACCCTAACCCCTAAAAGTCGGGTAATCGACAGGTTGCTAATTCGGCAACGCCTACAACACAAAACCCGTAAAATTAAACGTTTCCAATCAACCAATACAAATTCGTAGTTTTTTCATCCAGAGATCAGTAGACCAAATACAATTTACAAACACACATACACATTGTAGAGTAGAAGGAGAATTGAAAAAAAAATATTTCAATAGGAAAAGAAATTAATATTCAGTAATAGTTACCTGAACCAAGGCAAGTGCATTACAAACTCTTGTAGCTTCCGCCATACCAAGCTTAAGAGGCGACACCAACTTGTATACCCACAAAAGTTCCTGAAAATGGGAAAGAATTATAGAGAGCCTTCTCTTGTCAAATTCTATTAAGTAATGTTTATTAATGTTGTATAGCTTTAAATTAATGTCAAATTTATTTGTATGATCGATACACATTGTTTTATGAGGTTAATCATACCTCAAACAATGAAAAGATTGTGTCTCTTGAATTCCAAAGTAGCAACCCCACCTCACGACCTCCTTTTCCCTATATTAAGAAGGATACTAAGTGAACATAACAACTATGGAGTTAACTGTATGGAGCTTGAATTAAAAAAACTTTGGACTGCCTTTATCGTCACACCCATGTAAACTGGATACTAAAACCCTAATCGTTTATACAAGCAATGCATTCTACCCAAAAAAGAAAATAATTTCAACCAAACCAATGTTGAAGAGGAAAATCGTGCATAGATGATAGATCAACTTCCGAAGACTGTCTAGTTTGCACTAACTCTTACTCATACCAAAATTCAACATCTAATTAAACCATAATTCTAGATGATAGTTATTAGATTAACTGCAGGAACCTCAAAATCGACAAACATCAGCCTTCCTTTTCTCGAATCACCCCCTTATATGAAACCACACCCCCAATTCTTTATGAAGCCGCTACATTCTACTAAAATGACCAACAAATTCAATCATCGTCTCGACAGATATAGATACGCGATTGAAAGAGATAAAAAAATATCGGTCTTACCTTCTACTAATTAAGCAAAACGTATCGCCTACTTTGGTTAGAGGTTCGGCTGCCAGTGAAGTGGAATGTATGATCAGCATCTCTTCCTCCGGCGAAAGTTCTCTTGAACTACCGCCCGTGGCTGAAACGTCCATCATACCTTCTCTCTTTAGCAATTTCTCACTCCATAAAATAAGAAGGGGGGTTTTCAAGGGTTTTGAAGTCGAAGGAGACTGTGTTTCTTGCTTAGAAAGAAGACATCGATAAAAGAAGAGAATAATAGAAAATCCAAAACTAACATTGCCACCCATTTATACTGATCATATCTCCGGACAGATTGGCGTCAAAAGGAGGAGGCCTAGTCGACATAAGAATAGGACGACGACCTCCAATCCAAGTTGGAAGCTTCATCGGTTTACAAACAGAGGAGGTTGAAGATTGTGCAGAAGCAGCGGAGTGAATCGGTGGAGACGATCGACTGCAGTCATGTTTGTATACGCGTATATGGTGGTGGTGAGCAGCGGCATAAAAGGCGGTGGTGGTGGAAGCGTTTTGGGTCTCAACTGTGAAGAACAAAACCGATGATGTTAGTCTACTAATCTGGGAGAGAGACGGTGATGGGTAAGAAAGGTCATATTTTTATCGGAAGTCAACGGCGATGGCTACACGCGGATGGGGTGGAGAATCATATGAATCGATTGTAATGGAGCCGTCGATCAATATTCCCATTAATGCATCTGAATCGATTGTAATGAAGGTGTGATACGTCAGGCGGTGGTAGGTGGTGATACATATGAGAGAAGACGAAGAGTAAATGTGAAATATGGGAAGGTGAAAGGTGAGACATTTGAGGCGGTGGATGGTTACGTGTAGAGAGTAAACTGATCAACGTGGAGTGGTAAAGAAGACGAGGACTCGTGTACACTTTGAACAATAAGGTTGACTGCCAAAAGAAAAAGAAAAAAACAAAAAAGAAAATTTAAAAGTGGTCCAATAGTAAACAAATCCTGTTCATCGTGTCTTTCTAAATTAGTATATATATAAATTTGGCCCAACTTTTTCCCCAACATCAAATAAACCCTATCCAACTTTTTTTCTTATAATTTTCCTCCAAATTTAAGTTTAATTCTACTCTTTAAAAAGTACCTTTTACAACTTATCTCATTTACAAATAAATAAATATCGGGTTTTGCAGCTTTTTAAAAGACGACTTTTGTAAAAAATCGTATATAAAAATAAATTACAAAATTTGTCTGTTTAATTTGTAGAAAATATCAATGTTCATTTTTTTTATATTTGCGTTTTAGACCGTGTCAATAATACTTACGATTGAAATGTTTTGTCCATATGCATAAAATAAATTACAAAACGCGTCTCTATAATTTATAGAAAAGGTTTTTGTCGATTAATAATTTTGTATGTTGGCACATTTGGTCCCAACTTCCCATATTGAAATAAATTACAAAGTTGTCATTTTAATTTAAAGAAAAGATGCCTGTCCATTTTCTTTTTCGTTTAGGTTTTGGACTTTGGTTATAATACTTTCATATTTTGGTAGGTTGGTCTTTATGTAGAAAATAAATTACAAAATTATCATTGTAATTTTCATATGTTGGTAGGTTTGGTCTCTATATAAAAAATCAAAATTATTCATGTAATTTACAGAAAATGTATTTATGCAAAAATTATTTTACAACAAATGTTCCATTTATTTAAATATTAGAAAAATGGTTCATGCCTAATACAACATTTATAGATTACATCCACCATAAAATGGACATAAATAGACTCTCGATCTACATCCCCGCGAAGCCGGAAGGAAGAATTTCTAGTTGAAGAAAAATAAAATAAATTAAAAAACTCTTATATTTAGGTCGGAGGGAGTTGTGCGAAGGTTGCCATACTCCACATAGGCGTCACCTAGGATATGTCATACTTCATAAAAAAAAATTCATTTACAGGGCGTGGGTTGCCACACCTGTCATGCTATTTTTTTTCCAAAATTAATTTATATTAAAAATAATAAATTTAAATAAATTATTTTAAAACTAAAATTTCATTAAACTTCAAAAGAAGTTACAACAAACCTAGAAAAACAATATAAAATTTAAAAGTACAAAACATAGAAATTAAAATTACCAAACCTAGATAGACCTAAAAGACATTTTCATCGAAAAATTGACCGTCTATATCATCAAAAGGTTATGCGTTATGATCGATGTAGTCAACGATCCAAATATGTTCTGTTAAGTCTCTACGTAGAACATGATGAGTCTCAACGTCATGAATTATTCTTATCCTCACCAAGTACTCCTCGCTTCCAAGCTCAAAAGCAACATTTATGTCATTGAGGGAACCAATAAAACCAAATAATGCATGTAAGGCCACCACTTCAAGTATGATAGTTGGATAATCATTGATCACCTCATGTGTATTGGTATTGATGTGTATTCGGGTAATTACCTCATTTCCCAGTGGAGGCAATCCAAACTTTCCGACATTTTAAGGAAGTTATGTACATTCGAATGATCAATATATATTTGTTGGACGTCACTACATGTAGGTTTGCGTAAATATCGTGGACCATACAATCTCATGACATACTTACAAAATTTGTGAAAGCTTTGTCGTGTAGTACGTTCAGATATCTTAAGATTCTCATCTAGTGCATCAGGGTAAATGACGTATGCTAATTGACAAAGTGCAGCGATGCATTTTTGTAAATAAGTAAAACCAACTGTAACTTTAGTATTTGCTCGTTGTTGAACATATAGACATGCTGTCGTGACGTAGTTGACGATACGCTGAAACAAATGTATATGCATACGAAATCGCCGACGAAAATAATATTCTTGAAAAATCGCATTTTTTCAAAATAATATTGCATGAGGTGTTGGTGAGGCGCTTCACAATTTCTTTGTACATATCTTTTTTTTTTTCAACTTCTTTGTACATATCTTTTTTTTTTTTTTCAACGAGCATTATCGACATTTTTTGACGCAATTATTCTATCTTCTATTCAGCCTCTTAAATAATATTTATGGCTGATTCAAACAACACATCAAACATAATCGATTAGGAAGAAGACGAAGATAATACTTTTAGAGAGTTTAGAAGAAAGTTTTGAGGAAACCTTTGAAGGAATGTCCTATATTTATAGTTATTAAAAAAAAAAATTTTCAAAATAACGCCGTTGCTCAATGCTGAGTTGAACTCACCTACGTGACCACGGTGGTTGCCGAGTCCATTTCATTTACCAATTACCACGAGCATCCCCGAAGTCTCACTCGGTTGAGCCAAATGAAAATAAAATCTTGCAAATGGTAGATAAAATAGGAAAGATAATCTAACATCGCCGGCAAGCCGGATTCCTGACTGCACACGCAAGAGCACATATGCTTTCCTTCTTCGAAACCACGCATCACCTACTCCACCGGTTAGCTTCATTCTTCTATCCGACGTTGGAACAGAAGCAATAAAAAATTCAACATCAATAACTTTGTATTTCCAATTCCGATCACTGCAAGCTTAAGAAATCCACATATTTCTTAGGTCGAATCCGTATTCACATTTGTCGATATTTAAAGAGCATAACGATGTCGTTTGACTTGGAGGAAGAAGAGTCATTCGAGCACACGTTACTAGTGGTTCGAGAAGTTTCCGTTTTTAAAATCCCGCCGCGATCCACCAGCGGCGGTTACAAGTGTGGTGAGTGGCTTCAGTCGGACAAGATCTGGTCCGGTAGGCTCCGTGTGGTTTCATGTAAGGATCGGTGTGAGATCCGGTTAGAAGATCCAAATTCCGGCGATTTATTTGCCGCTTGTTTTGTTTACCCTGGGCAGAGAGAGAATGCTGTTGAGTCCGTTCTCGATTCGTCGAGGTATTTTGTGTTGAAGATCGAGGATGGAACGGGGAAGCACGCGTTTATAGGGCTAGGGTTTACGGAGAGAAATGAGGCGTTTGATTTCAATGTGGCGTTATCGGATCATGATAAGTATGTCAAGAGGGAGAACGAAAAGGAGGATGGTGAAGCTAGCGATGCGAATCATATTGATATTCATCCTGCTGTGAACCATAGATTAAAGGTACACGTCTTACCTCATTTTCCGTGCACACGCATTGGAATTATAATTCAGTGTTTGATCTGGTCATATGATCTTACATTTGGAATCGGTTTTGGAGCTTGTTTAGCTCACAATGTTGAACAACTGTGGATTTATTTCATCCAAAACTAGCATAACAGCTATCAGAGTTTTACCTGGTGCTGATGATCATGATTTAATCTAGTTAACACCACTAAGCTCGACAGGCAAAATTGGCATAAAGATTCTGATTAGCAAGAACTATAAGAAAATTTACGCAAGATATGCACCTAAAAAGAATGTTATGAAGGAGTCAATCTTAGAAATGGAGTGGATTTGTGTTCATGCATTGATTAACTTAAACTAACTCTGTGCAACATGTGTTCCAGGAAGGTGAAACCATTCGGATAAGTGTAAAAAACAAGCCTGCTAGTGGATCTGGGATGCTTTCTTCTGCTGGGTTGTCAGGAGGTCCTGCTGGAACTGGAAATATTAAGCCTTTAAGCCTTGCTCCTCCACCAAGTTCCACTTCAAGAATCAGATCTCCTCTCCCACCCCCACCCAATGATCCTGCTGCTGTTCGGATGACTTCTACAAAAGTTAGTATCACTGTTGAAGGAACCAAGGAAACAACAAGGCATTCTACGAATGCTTTCACTGATTTCTCTCAACTTGAGGTATCTTTATCATTTGATGTCTTTTACCATACTTCAATCATGATTCCAGTTTCCATTCCTACTCTTTAGTTGTTATAAAGGTTATGCTTTGCAATCACCTACATTACCTTATTCCTAGGTTTAGAATAGTCTATCGCCATGAAATTGCCACTTTAGCTTATTTAATAAGATTATTTTATTGTTGCCTTCAATTCTCTATCAAATATCCAACTAAATACATAGGATATTAGGGTTAAATGCAGGAAATAGCAATGTACTTTCGTTAATTTGTTTAATATACGTCTATAACATCCCATTTTCTACTTATTATGTTACAACATTGTGCTTTGAGTAATTTAACCAATTACAGCAATGTCAGATTGTCATCCTCATCAACACACAAAGCATCTTTCAAAGTATAATGTCATAATAAGAAAGAAATTGGGAATACAAGGCTATAGGTGGGACTTGGGGTAGATTTTTTTTTCAAAGTAGAGTGCCAATAAATATATATATATATATATATATATATATATATATATATATATATAAACTAAAAATACAGCGTATAATAGAATGAAATGCAAGTTATATGCTATAATACATGAATAAATGAAAGTATGTTGCTATTTCTTTCACTTAGCCCTAGGATAGAATCCTTATTTTTTCTTTTCTGACAAACAATCCCATTGTTTTCTTGCATTTAGCTAGCAAGTAGTTTACTCATAAATATAAATGCATAAGAATACTAATTCAACAAAATTACGTTGTTGACCACTTGACCATAATGAATGGAATATGCCATGCATATAATAACCATCTCTTACAACCACAATTATTATTGTAATTCAGCATTTATGAGTCTTTAAATCACCTCTTAGAAGTTTCCATATCTCACAATTCATACCACATCTATCAATGAGCAAGAAATATTATGAACTCCTTATAAGCCTTAAGTCATTGCTTATTAATAACCTAGACTTTGGTTTTAAGTTGATTGGGATGTTATTTGTTTGAGTCTTATCTTTAGTTGTCATGAAGATACATACAAACTGCTTTCTCACCATATCTAACTTATATATAAAGTGCATGATATTAATGGTTTTTAAAGGTTCTGTTATGATATACTTATGATGGTTGCAGAAGAATCTTCCTGGATCAACTAAAAGTAAAACAGGTGCAGCTGGATGGGCAGCATTTTGATTCTTTCAACTGTATACTTGTGGAGTGTTTGAAGAAAGCAACCAAATGAATAGGTTATAAGAGGGAGAAAACAGTCAACAGTACACTTCATTTTTGCTACCAATATATGTTGGTATGTTTCTTTCAAATTGCTTCGCCTTTTGATTGTATAATGAAGAAACAAACTAGTTTTATATTGTTATTATTCAATCACACCCTTGCGGTTTTTTGTTGGGTTAAAGTAACTGAATAGCAACTTACATTTTACTTGTTCCATTTAGATCACCCAACTTTTTTCCTAAAGTCGCTGTGATTGTGATGTTAAAAAATTAAAAAAAATCAGTCACTCCATCAAGCTCATCTTGTCATTTTTTTCGACTGTTTTAACCGGTAACCAAGGCTAGGGGTGCAAACGAGCCGAGCCCGAGCTTGGCCAGGCTCGGCTCGGGCTCGTTTAAGTTATATGAGGCTCGAGCTCGAACTCGGCTCGATTCGAGCTTTCTTTTACTAAGCTCGGCTCGAGCTCGTAAAGAATTATACAAGCTCGGCTCGGGCTCGGCTTGTTTGTCGTTTGATGTGCCTAAATAAGCTTAAGCTCGGCTCAAGCTCGTTAAAAAACTCGTTTACTAATAACCGAAATCCATAATTTCCCAAATATGTTGTTATTTTAATATAAGAAAATAATAATAAATTATATTATATAAAGGCTCGTTTAGGCTCGCGAGCCTAATCGAGCTTAGTGACATAGGCTCGAGCTCGAGCTCGTTTAATAAACGAGCTTAATATTAAGCTCGAGCTCGGCTCGGACTCGTTTAAAACCGGTTTCGAGTTGAGTTTTTAACGAGCCGATCCCGAGTAGCTCGCGAGTAGCTTGGCTCGTTTGCACCCCTAACCAAGGTGACTTAGTATTTACATGGCTAGAAATGGACATCTTGACCTCATTAATGATAACGTCATAGATTAACTACTTTTAGATTTGGGCCATCTGCGTCACCGATTTTTTTTCTCCTATAAATAATAGATTACATTACTAAAATGTTGTCAAACATGAACTAGTCACGAGTCTAATCGTACGAGTCTCGGTCTTTATAAACCATAAAAAGTCTACTCTGTAGTTTGACTCGGTTCAAAATTACGAGTTACTACTTGACTTGTTCGGAGTCGAGTCAACTCGTGGGTAATAATGACAAATCTCTATCTATTGTGTGAATATGTATAACTCACTGTGGCCAATAATTTTCAAAAGAAATTAACTATATTTTAGGCAAACTTAGTCAAAGTCCATATTTTAAGGGATATATTAATAAAATTAAATGATTTAATTAATTAATTTGCCAACATACCCGTAAAATGATTGATCCAATGACTTGTACATTCACACAACCGGTAGCGTTGATACCTAGACTTATTGTAGGGGAGGTGAGACAAGCTTTTTGCGAGTTCCTTCAACCTATGGGTCAGTAATCACAATCTCTTTAATAAGTTAATTTGTGACTTAATTGGTGGTTTCGGGTGGGGCTTGGACCAAAGATACAAGTAGTTGAATTTTAATGCAATTGGTAAATTTGTTACCTACCTAAATAACTCCATGGGAGTCTCAACATTCAAACTTTTTGAAATTGCAATTATGAGAATCTGATAATTCAAACTTTTTTGAAAATGCAATATGGATTTAGTATGATAAATCATATTTAAAGACTATTGATTTATTAGAATCTAATTAATAATTTAATATGCTAATAGAAGGCTATTTCCTGTTACGTATATGTTATAACCACATTAACACCATAAGTACTTGCTCTGTCATTGTGAATGATAAACTAAAAGACATTAATTTTCTAGATTGGCACTAGAATTTAAAAATCATCCTTAAGCGTGTATCCATCTCCTATCCAAATCCACACGGATCAGGATCTTATTCTGAGCAAGCCTACAACAAAAAAATATTAACTTTGATAAGGAATAACCAATTCCCCCCCTAGCTGGGTTAGTGTCAACTACCAAAGTGTTAGTATCAATAAAAAGCCCAACCGCAAATCTCATCGAGGCATCCATGGACCAAATCCGAGCATCATGCCAATCCGACAAGATAACAATATTCGTATAATTCCTCAAAGCCAAGTACTGCCCTTGCTCCTCTCTTCCTCCCAAGGTATATCCTAAAATTCGTACACGTTGAGTCGTTCGAATCCATAACAGCTTTTGTTGCAATCCAAATCATACGCTCTTGGGAATTGAACTTTAAGTGGACTATCACCACACTAAATGTCATTTCAAAAAGAAGTACATGCGTCATCACCCAACTTTCGTTTACAAGCAAACATAAGATCAAACCTTTTTTACCAAACTCTTGATTGACTTCATAATGGCAATCCACGTACTATTAATAGAAGCATGAACCGAGCACAACCAATTCCACCACCAACACCATGAATAGACTAAATGACCTTCACTATATCTGGATAAGTTCTAAATCTCCGTAGACATTTGAACAAAATAGCTATGGTCAAAGCAAAAATACAACCAATGCCCAAACCTCTTAGATTTTTACTAGCCAAACATTTATTCGATTTGATCCATGTCATCTTTTATCTTCCAAATCGCCTTTAATAAAAAAGTTGTTACGTACGGATTCCAGTTTCTCTTGGACAACACAAAATCTTATAGGACATATAATAAGTAGGCTAATTCCCAAGAACTGATTTGATCAAAGAAAGACGACCACTGACAAACAAAGATTTGACTTTCTAGTTCAGTAACATAGAAGCAAATTTGACTATAACACCCTTCCAATTACTGCAATGAGACTACAACTAACCAGAACTTCCAGATACGAGAAATGTAAAGGAGAAACACCACACCTAAAACACCAACCATATAAGTGATCGCAACATTAGAAACACTAATACCAAGAAGTGTATTATTTTCGACATTAATTTTGAGACCCCGACCCAGTAAAAACACATCAAGATCCGAAACAAGTTGCTAACATTCAACTGAGACCATTCTTAGGTTACAGACATATGATCATGCCAGAAACCATCAGTTGAAGCCACCAATTCAAAAGAAAATACCCGAATTGAGAATTGAACCATTCTCAATTTAGAGTATCTATAATGAGGGTTATATAGGAGTTGTATGAAGTGAAAACTAAGACAAAAACCATTTGCTGCTTGCTAATTTAAAGATCCATTACTTAATCAAGAAATTAGTCAACTAATCACTAGATATACATCTAATCTAAACTCATGAATAAAGACATATAAATAGAAGGAAGTTTAAATGCAAAACACTTTCATAAAAATCACCAAAATCTCATAATCATCTTCAAACAACTTATTATCCATGGATTTCACCAAAATCAACCAAGAGAAGTTTAGACTAACATGGCTAAACTCAAGAAACGAAAATAAAAGTTAGAAATACCAAACATATATCAAGATTCAAGGATGAAAGGAGAGATTCTTTAAGGTTTTTGTGTCTTCAAAAACTCTCACATCTTCAGAGAAAACGCTCCAAACTCGGATCCAAAAAATGGTAGAAAGTGCTCACCAAACTACCTTTGAATAACACAAAATGCGAATTTTCAGAAATGCCATTTAACCAGAGCTTGATCGGGCCACACATGGTTGCACGGTGTGGCCTGCTGAGTGAACTTCTTATGTATTGGGCTTTCATTACTTTAGCCCATTGACCCATTTGTATCCCATCAACTTGTAGCCCATAGTTCTCTAAGTTTTTTTTTTTTTGCCCAATTTGCCCTCTCTAAATCACCCGTTAGCTTGTGCACTCGCTCGATCAATTAACGTCGCATGCTCAAATATTCCTTTGTCTTCTTTTTAAATACAAGCCCATCTTTTTCAAGTTTCCATTTAACAACAAGCTCACAATTTGCATCAACTCCACAAGTTACCAAACTCATAATTCATTGTTCTCCAAATCCATATGCTTCCTACAAATCCTAAACATCTCCGCTCCACATTAGTCTTTTAAAAATCTACAACTATATATATATATATATATATATATATATATATATATATATATATATATATATATATATATATAGAAAAAAGTGAATATGTGGTTGTTATGTACCTAAGCTTAGGTATAAAACCTCTTAAACGACATAGTTTTAAACAAAACAAATCCAATTTCATTTTCTCTTAATTTTGTTTTAATATATTACCATTGAATTAAGTTAAATTATGGAATGAAAAAGATCAATTATATATATTTTTATTGTAAAAAAATCATTGAGGTTTATAGGAAAGTAAAAAATAAATATATTTTTAACGAATATAACTAAAACGTTTTTTCCTTCAATTGAAAAACTATATCCAATGATTTGTGAACACCTTGATTGAGTTATTGGATGTTCTTCTTTTATATTTTATTGTATTTGTTTTTATTTAAAATTTAGTAAGGTTGAGTAAATGATCATGACTTTTAATGCTTTAAGTTCTTAGACACAATGAAGAAAAAGAACATAAATTCGATCGGTTTAGCAAGTCACATGATTAAAGAAGGATAGTAAGCGAGATATCATGATTAGTTTAGATATAATTGATCAAAACTACATAGTTTGGAGGGTTCTATATATAAGTTTAGGTACATAACAACCACATATTCTCCCTCTCTCTCTCTCTCTATATATATATATATATATATATATATATATATATATATATATATAATATGTACCTATAAAAAGAAATATGTTGAAATAAATTATAAAAAAAAATAAATAAAATGAAACTATCAACTATATAAATAATATGTACCTATATTTATTTGTTAAAGTACATATTTTGTCAAAGAAAAATTACTCTAAAAAGGAAGACTATTATACCTCATGAGTAACCCACAAGACATTGGCCACCTTTAGTCGTCTTGTCATAGAAATATGGGAAATTGACTTAATAAGGTAATTAACTTTTCGGTTTGTTCACATCTGGGTAACTATCTTTTTTTATACACATCTAGTTAAATAACTTTTTGGAAGTGTTCACATATGACCATTAAGACCGACTGTGGTAGGTTACATTCGGTCATAACCAGTCATATTGGTCATATGTGAACACTTCCAAAAAGTTCGTTATTTAGATGTGTACAAAAAAAAGATAGTTACCCAGATATGAACAAACCGAAGATGTAAGAGTATATTACACGAATGGTCCCTATAGTTTGGGTAATTTGTGCTTTTGGTCCCTAATTTATTTTTTAACTTAGATGATCCCTATTGTCTGCTTTTGTTGTGTATTTGGTCCCTATCTTACATCAAAAGTCTATTGTACCCTATTTTAATTTATTTTTTAATAAATTTTCTTATTTATGTATTATTTTTTTTTTATATATTTTTAAAAAATTAACATACCCTATATATTTGTATCTCCTCACCCTAAACCTGAAACCACATTTGAGATATTTAAGTTCGGTCCCACCAGTCACCATCCCATCTCTCATCCTACTCAACTTATCTTTCCTTTCCATCTTTAATGACATCAATGTCTTCACTATCTCTTCTTTTTTCGGTCCTTCAACTCTGACGAACCAACCCCACAACCCTTCTATTGGGTTGTGGTGGTGGAAAATTCAATGAAGAGACAGTGTGTTGTGGGATTGGTTCGCCGGAGTTGAAGGACCTAAAAAAGAAGGGATAGTGAAGACGTTGATGTGGGGTTTATTAAATTTTTAAAATATATAAAAAATAAATACATAAATAAGAAAATTAATTAAAAAATAAATTAAAAAAGGGCACAATAGTCTTTTAAGGTAAGACAGGGACCAAACGCACAACAAAAATAAACAGTATGGATCATACAAGTTAAAAAATAAGTTAGAGACCAAACACACTAATTACCCAAACTACATGGACCATTCGTTTAATTTATTTTTACCTTTCGGTGTGTTCACATCTGGGTAACAATCTTTTTTTTGTACACGTCTAGGTAACGAACTTTTTTGAAGTGTTCACATATGACCATTATGACCAGATGTAACCTGCTACAGCCGGTTATAATGATCATATGTGAACACTTCTAAAAAATTCGTTACCTAAATGTATAAAAAAAAGATAGTTACCTAGATATGAACAAACAAAAAAGTTAATTACTTTATTAAGTCTATTTCCCTAGAAACATGAAGAGCATTTTCAGGTAAATACATTTTGGACTTCACAAAAATGCATCAATTTACTAATTTTGGGGGCAACATCATGAAGCCTAACAAATAAATAGACATATTTCCTATATTGTGTAAAAATGAAAAAAAGCAACATAGTACCTGTGGCCATTGTATAATGATCATGTCTAATTGCTTTTCTCGGATAACGATGCATTTTCCTCCTAAGACTGGTCGGTGTGGGAAACGCCCACCAACGTTTTTAGAAAAAAAAAACGGTCGTTATAGGATGTTGTGGTGGTAATGGGAAGCAATGGACAAGCTTATAACGTGCAAAAACGGTGAAGATGACGGTGTTTGTGTCGTCATAACGCACGAAAATGTCCCCGTAGACATTGCCCACACCTAACAGCCTAAATCTAACAACAAAAGTCGACTTATCGTAATCAATGGATGTTATTTTCTGCAAAACCCGATGGTAATTGCCTATATTTTTGTGAGAAATATTGTTGTGATCTCAATGGATCTTTCCTCTCTTTTTCTCTTTATATATAATATATATTTGAATGGTGACACGATATATAAAAAATAAAATAAAACTAACTAGACACTAGAACCAAGAATTACAAGAAACATTTTAAAGAATTACAAGAAGCAGTTTACCATAAAAGAAAAGAACAACATAATATGGTATATAAAATATCTAATACCTTAAAAAGTTCTTTTCAACCAGACCCTAAAACCATAGCTAAGAAACAAAAATTTTGGTCGTCAATCCATTACCCCAATATGATATTCGAACCCAGAAACGGTAGATTTTTAGTCCAAGTGTGTTAAAAATGGTGACATAATTACACGAATAGGTCTAATTTCAAGAATTGGGTTGTTAGTATCTTAACATAATTATGAATTAATTAAATCTTAATCATAATTTAATCTATAAAATAATAATAAATCACTACCGAAACCAACGTGGTGTGTTTGTCCATTTGCAATTTAGCTTCTTCTGCCTGTCTGAACCCTAACTATGCCGGCCATGGCTGCCCTCTATCACAATTATTTATATATGCATGCAATATATATCTATATTAATATATGTAAATTAACACACACTCCATTTTGGCCTGCAGACCCTTTAAACCTCACTGCAAACCCTTTCATTTGCTCTCTCTCTCTCTCTCTCTCTCTCTCTCTCTCTCTCTCTCTCTCTCTCTCTCTCTCTCTCTCTCTCTCTCTCTCTCTCTCTCTCTCTCTCTCTCTCTCTTAAACGTACAGAAGCGAAATGAGAGCTGGATTTGACGTGGTTCAAGGTGCTCTTGAGTTGATCCAGCCCCATGAACAATGGGACTACAACAACACTCTTGGTGCTTATGTTACCTCAACTGCGACAACTTCAAGCTCACTGAATGGTTTTAGCGACTATAGTTCAAAGGCGCCTGCAAACATAGAGAGACCAAACGAGCTCTCTGAATGGGTTGAACATGTTACCAAGACGCTCGTTGAAGACTTGCCTCATCAAGAGTCCAACCTTGAAGATCAGAGCTTCCACACGGATGACACTTTGCCAGCTGCTAATTACGGTGTCGTTTCACCTGACGTGTGTGAAACAAGACCTCGGAAGATACCCAGGGGGAACTGGTCGGATGATGTTAGGTCATGTGGTGATCAGGGTAATAATAAAGGGTTGAATTTGATTGCGCTTTTGTTTGAGTGTGCAGTTGCTATTTCGGTTGATAATTTGGGTGAGGCTCATAGGATGGTTCTTGAGTTAACCCAAATGGCTTCTCCTTATTCACCTTCTTGTGGTGAGAGAGTTGTTGCTTATTTTGCAAAAGCCATGGCTAGTAGGGTTGTGAACTCATGGCTAGGGGTTTGCTCACCATTGACTAATCACAAGCTCATTCATGGTGCTTTTCAAGTCTTCAACAACATCTCTCCTTTTGTCAAGTTTGCTCATTTCACCTCTAACCAAGCCATTCTCGAGGCTTTTCAACGTCGGGAAAGGGTCCACATAGTGGACCTTGACATCATGCAGGGTTTACAATGGCCAGCACTGTTTCACATATTGGCCACACGAATGGAAGGGCCACCGCATGTGAGGATGACTGGCATGGGTACTTCCATGGAACTTCTTGTGGAAACAGGGAAACAACTCTTGAATTTCGCAAAACGTCTAGGAATGTCTTTCGAGTTCCATCCTGTGGTCAAGAAAGTCGGAGATGTAGCTGATCTCTCCATGCTACAAATCCGAAGAGGTGATGCACTAGCTGTACATTGGCTTCAACATTCGCTTTATGACGCTACAGGGACTGACTGGAAAACCATGAGACTCCTTCAAGAACTCAACCCTCGAATCATCACCCTTGTTGAACAAGACATATCCCACGGAGGTTCATTCTTGGATCGTTTTGTTGGTTCCCTTCATTACTATTCTGCCATATTCGACGCTCTTGGAGCGTTCCTCCCAAGCGACGACAACAGTCGCCACCGTGTTGAGCACTCGTTGATCCATAGAGAGATCAACAACGTGCTTGCGGTGGGCGGACCAGGGAGGAGCGGTGAGGATAAATTCAGGGTGTGGAGAAGCGAACTTGGGAGAAATGGGTTTTTGCAGGTACCAATGAGTGGGAACTCACTGGCACAAGGTCAATTGATTCTTAACATGTTTCCACCAACACATGGATATACTTTGGGTCAAGTGGATGGGACGCTTCGGTTAGGGTGGAAAGAGACTGCTTTGTACACTGCTTCTGCCTGGACTTGTCATGTCTCAAGATAACAAGTCTAATCATGTTGAATATTAAATGTTTGATTTGTTACGTAGTTCTTTTATTAAATATTAAATTAATATTTGCAAGGGATCAAAAATTAGGAAGCAGTTGTGAAATTTACAAATTGAAATTTGAACAAAAGAATGAATATATAGCTTTTTACGAGTAAAAACCAGTCTTTTTTTACTTTGATGTGATTTTAATTAAGGATGAGGATTAGGTGGTTTTGCAGTTAGTTTATTCATTTAGGGTTGTTTGGGTATGAGTGGTGTATTTGGCAAAATTAGTTGGTAACGTTTTGTTAATTGTTATATGAGATAACTTTTAAATTTAAAACATTTTGTTTAAACTAAACTATAGTGTCAAACGAAACTTTTTGTTCAAAATTGAATGTTTTGTCAAACGCTAAAAGCTACAAGCTTTCAAACGCTCTGTGTCAAATAAGCTTAAGTCGTTTATAAACCGAACCACATAAGATGTATTTGGGTTTATTTGGTTGAGGTAGTCAATTAAATCGTTTATAAACAAAACACATAAGATGTAGTTTTGTACATTATTTGAGTGCGTATAAACGGTTCACTATGGTCAATCATACAAACTTAAGTTTTTTTTGTGAAAATTATTGTTTGGATTTTAATGATTGAAATGAGGAATATTCAAGTTTGAGGGTTGATTTTTTCCATATAAAACATTGATTCATCCATATAAAATAGAACATCTTTGCACTTATGGTATAAGTGAGTGAAATATATTGTTTATATAGATACCTCAATTTATTAAGTGGAAAAATCATCTCTATTCAAGTTTTGGAGGAACGAGGCACCAAAGAAAAGATGAGGTTTGCGTAAAAACATAATTAACTAATTATATCTAACTAATTTATAACATATATCTAAAAATATGATAAAACTTATTCTCGATTCAACAACACTACAAATGAACTGATATTTAATGATACAAAAAAGGTGTCATAGAAAACCCAAAAAACTGTCATTAAAACCCCCTTGACAATCAACGACAAAAAATGTCACTAAAAGCGCTACGGAGAAACGGAAATGGTTCATAATTTTCGTGAAAATATGAAAACGTCTTTTCTTATATTTACAAGCAACACAACATTAACCATTATTGGTCTTCTCTACTTATAATTCTCATGATTAGAACTTGTGACCTGATGATTATATATATATATATATATATATATATATATATATATATATATATATATATATATATATGTTTCAAGGAGAACATTTACTAATTTGAGAAAAAAAAGAACAAATATAGGTCACTAATTATAAATCTTAAAATTTTAAATTTTTTATTGATTTTATTATTTAGACAAATAAAAATGCCTCAATCGCACCTACACCTACCCCCCTCACACACACTATCAAAATCAAATGTTTCTTTCTACTATCACAACTGAAGTTGGACCACCACTGACCACCGAACAACCACCACCGGAGTCACTGAACGCCATCAGGATTACATGTCATTGCCTCTCCACTTCCCCCTGGTTGTTCACCACATCCCTCTGCCTCTACTCTTCCCATTGTCGGAAACAATATCCATACATCTCTTCTCTCCATCGAAAAGGTTTCCTATGTGATTTCTAACCGGCCACCTCTTCAGTCCCTCCAGATCTGATGTTCACTATAATATCAGAACATAAGGTATTGTAGTCCCCTCAGATCTGATGTTACCATCAATCACGTACTACCGAACATTACTTCTGCTGCAATGGATCCTGAAGTTCAACAACCACAACTGGTAGCTATACTAGGGGCCGATCCGCTGCCGTTCGAAACCCTAATATCTCACCTGATGACTTCAACGAATGAGAAACAATCGTAAGCGGACTTATATTCATTCTATAAAAAAAACTGATCTGAATCCCTATTTCTTAAACTTGGGCATCTGCTACAACACTTGCTCAAAATTTGATTCCACCGATGATGACGACGTTGACGAGCTCTACGACAGAGGTGGTCTGACCTGGTGAAGATGAACAGATTTCCGTCGAAAAAGGTGGCTCTAAGGCGGAGAGGCTTTACAATTGCAGATCTAGTGATCCGACAAACTAGAAGAACATTGTCGTCGCCTGAAAGTTTTGTTGTTGAGTTTTCGTTGCTAAGAAGATCTCCGGTGGGTTCTACAACTTAGGTTAATTTTTTAATTCCAGTCTCTCCGTCCACATAAATTGCTTTTGTTTGAAAATAAAATTTGCATTTAAGAATATAAATACATATTTCAAGAGCAATACAAAACAAGTGGGCTCGCTGTTCCCTTTCACTTTTGGTGGGTTAAATCATAAAAGCATTCCTTACTAGTTATTACATTTTAAAAATATATTATCATTTGTGCGTGGGGCTTAAGGATGAAAGTGGGTCCAAACCCGGACCGGATAGACCTGAACCCGGAAAACCCGGAACCGGTTAACAGGATTTTGTAGAACCGGAAACCGGACAGGTATATAGGAATCGGTTCCGGTTCGGTTCCGGGTGCGGTACCGGGTTGTAACGCCCGTAGATCCGGGCTAGGCAATTTAGAGACGATAAGCGTCAAAAATGACTTTTTGATAGAATAGAGTTTAGAATAAATAATCTTAACCAAGTTGTAGTATATGTCACAAGGTTTCCGTGCATATAAAGAACGCTGAAATCCGAGTTATAACGAAGAAGTTATGATCTGTCGAAGTTTGCGACAGATCCGACACGACATAGCGCGACGTAAATAGTGAATTTATGTTAGAGCGATATTTGGCCTTAACGATCTAAATGAAAGTCGTAGAATACGTTAAACCGAGAGCGTGCATAAAAAGAACGTCCAAATCTGTTCGTATGAGGAAGTTATGATTTTTCTAAGTTTTAGCTTAGCAGTATGCAGCCTGAAGTTCGAATATGAGATCGAAGGATTTCTAGCCGAAACAATCTAAACGAGAATCGAAGATCTCGTCGATAGTAGTTCAACGGTAAAAGGATAGACGAAAACGGACGTCGGATGAAGAAGTTATGAGTTTATAACGGAGTTTTCCTGTCCCGGCCTACTAAAAATAATATACTAAAAATAAAGTCAAAATTAGCCAACAGAGTCTAAACTAGAGTTGTAGAGCATAATCTTACCTTCGCGTGGATATAAAGAACGTCGAAAACGGAGCTCGTATGCGAAAGATATGAATTTCTAAAGTTCGAGGCACGCTTACCAAAGGGGGAACGCCCCGCGTTCGGAGCCTAGCGCCTGTCCCGTCGCATGTCAAGTCCGAAGTTCGTAAGCCATGACGCACAGCGGAACGCGCTGCGTTTGTCCAAGGAACGCGTTGCGGCCAGACCCCTCCTATAAATAGGATGCGAGTCCAGCCGAATTGGTTGCTTATTTCTTTCCTTTCACTCCCTTATTCTTCCTTTTTCTTGGCAAGTTGTACCCCCGAAGCCCCGGTATCAATCCCGACACCCGAAGCAAGTCCCGAAACCCCTAAGATCCCGAGAAGTAAAGTTTCTGAGCCGAAACTCTACCCACGAGAGGCCCGGTTTTCAAGGAAGCATCCCAGTTTCACCGAAGAATTACTACTTGAAGAGCCGTAGTGTTGTCCGATAATCGTCTTATCAGGTGAGTGTGTAGTTACTTTCTTCTACCGCATAGCTATGAAGTATTTGCTATGAAATACGTGCTATGTGTTTATATGTTGTTTGTTTACTTGAGATGGATGTTGAATGAATGTTTTATATAGGTTTTTAAATGATTTAGACTATATATGTAATTTATATCTACAAATATGTTAGGTAGAACATGGGTAGATGATATAGTTGGTGTGTGATGAAAGATGAGTTTGAGGATGAGACGAAAGATTATATAGATCATGAGATGAGGGTGACAGGTGAAAATGAGTGAAACCTTTACCCAAACGATGGCCCCCATCATTCATCACAGTAGGGATGACAACCACAGACTATTCTAGACAGTCCTATGGAACACTAGCAAGCTCGCAACTTGTAGGTGTTGTGGACTTGATGTTCACCGGTGTACTCTAAAAAAACCCTGGCAGCTATAGATTTAGTGCCTTATAATAAAACGATGGTAGATATGGATTTAGTACAGTGAGATGAACCTTGGTAGCTATGGATTTAGTATTGTATAGATGAACTGTAACAACGTAAATTTCAAAACAAATTTTTATTTTTTTCATCAATCAAGTTCACATAAAACATTTTCAAATATTTCCAATATTTAGTTTTTGAAACACAACATATCCCAAGATCATAAAATCAAATCTTTCTTCAGTGTGTACGAGTCACGCCGATGCCTTCCCACGGCCCTCGCTAGTACCAGAAACACATAACACAACAACTGTAAGCATAAATGCTTAGTGAGTTCCCCAAAATACTGCATACAACACATACGCCACTCGAGGCTATAATACGACCATCCGGTTGATGTGTCTCAGCGGGACCCTCCAGTCTCGTAGCTCGTTGGACCCTCTGGTCCGGTCATAGCTCGTTGGACCCTCCGGTCCGGTTTATAACATCATACAACATACATATATCACATAGCGCATAATCTCATACGTAACACATAAGAGACCCTCTAGTCAACACATATTACCACTCTAGGTAACGTATAGTGAGAAGACTCACCTCAGGTGTCTCGGTAAGTCTCTGACTCGGTAGAAATGTGATCTAGCCTTCGCCTAATCACATAAAGTAAGTAATCTCATAAATATAACTATACTCAAACCTTTCTTAACACCCTTAGAAGGGTAAAAGACCATTTTACCCCTCTCTTGGCTTAAAGGCCTACTGTTGACCAAACCCTAAAAGTCAACAAAAGTCAACGGTCAAACATTGACCCGACTCGTCGAGTGCACTAAGACGACTCGGCGAGTCTACACGTGTCCACTGACTCTCTTAGTCCCTCTCTTGGCACGTCGAGTCCTTCCCCTTACTCGACGAGTCACACCTAGCATGAATCGCGGGGCCACCCCGACTCAACTTGCCGAGTCTCACCGAGTTATTTCCCCAACTCAGCAAGTCTACTCGCTGAGTGATATACGGGAAACCTTCATCCTACTCGCCGAGTCTGATCTTCGGACTCGACGAGTTCGTGCCATGCACAAACTCCATAGACCTCCTGAGGTCAGATCTGTTCCTTTAATTCATAGATCTAGCCTTCCCAAGCATGATAATCATGTAAAGTTCAGACCTTGACACTCACATATCATCTAAATGGTCTAACTTGGTGATTTAGCCCCAAAAATGACATCCCAAGCTCATGGATCCCAAAATGACCCATAAAGCTCTAAGGGGAAAGGTCTCTGGACCTCTTTGGGTCCAGATCCAAAGCATAGACTCGAGAAGGGACCAAATGCTCCACTAATCCATCCTCTAAAGGGGTTAGAAAACCCTAACACTAAGATTCAACACCAAAACTGAAAAGGGTCCGAACAAATACCTCAATATGAGCTCTGTGAACTTGGAAGTCACCAAAATCGCACCTCCTTCAGCCTCCTCTTGCCTTGGTCACTTCCTTCTTGCAAATCCACCAACAAAAGGATCAAGAATGGCCTCTCCTCCCTCACAAACGCTCTAGATCTCTTAGGGTTTCTTTCTGGGGTTTGGTAGCCGCAAATGACGGACTTAAGGGCCTTTAAATAGGTCCCAAACCCAGGAAATTAGGGTTTCATTAAACATCGTGGACTCGCCAAGTCCACCCATGAACTCGCCGAGTCCGACTGTGAACCCGGATACGAATCCGCGACCATATTCGGCGAGTTTAAACACCAACTCGCCGAGTCTCCTCACAACTTCCAAAATTAAAAGAATAAAAATATTATACCTGGGAATCCGAATGTTACATGAACCTTGGTAGCTATGGATATAGTACTGTATAGATGAACCTTGGCAGCTATGGATTTAGTGTTTGTTATAAGAATCTCGAGCACCAATGGACTTTGTGTCAATTCCTTAGGTCAATCCTTAGGAACGAATGAAGGAAGGATAGTCGATTCTTAGGGTAGAACCTTAAGAAATAAAGAAGATAATGGGGATAGGTAATTGGGTTGATTGTTTGATGATTGAATGTAATAAATATATTATTGTGGGTTGAAAACCCTATATGCTCACCAGGCTCCCAAGCCTGACCCACTCAGTTTTCTTTGCATTACAGGTAATGGCACAAGAGTATAAGTTGGTGGACTTGACGAAAGATTTTAGATTATAGATTAGTAGTTATAAATAACTGTCGTAAAGTCTATTTTATATTGTTTATGCTTTGGTCTATATCGAAACATGACATCCCGAGATTTTGTTATTTAATGAAAATACATTTCTTTAAAGAAATGCTTTGATAAATTCTTAACATATTTTGTTTTGGGAACAAATTCTGCAACTCTTTTAATCAAAGGATTACTCTGATTTTATAAAACAAAGCATAAACAAATCGGTCTTTTCTGTCCATGAAAATGGGGATGTCACACGGGTAAAGTGGGTCTAGAAATGGAAAACCCAGAAACATCAAAGTGGGTAGGTTGGAACCGGATAAAGTGGGTTTAGAACCGGAAAACCCCGAAAAACCGAATTTTTTTGATAATTACTTACTACTTAGTGGGTTGAACTTTGAAAATTTTCATATTGATATCCCGATTTTGGGGGACAATAACTCATTGAATATGAAACCAAAATTGACAAAGTTATAGTCTAAAATCATGTACAAACTCTAAACTACACTCCGGAAAAAACCACATGTCAATCCGACTTTAAATGAATGAGATATGCATGTGTTAACATTTTTACAGAATACAAAGTACACAAACAAATAGTTGAAATGTTGAAAATTTTCAGTTTTGATATCTCGACTTCGGGGGACTGTAAATAATTGAATATTAAACCAAAATTGAAAAAATTATTGTCTAAACTCATGTACAAATTCTAAACTACTAGTTGGAAAAAACCATATGTTAATCCGACTTCAAACGAATTAGATATGCATGTTTTAAAACTTTCACAAAATACCAAAAAAAAAAAAAAAAAAACTAAAAACTTTCAGCTTTGATATCTTGACTTTGGGGGTTGTAAGTCAATGAATATAAAACTAAAAATGGCAAATTTATAGTATAAAATCATGTACAAACTCTAAACTACATATTGAAAACTACACGCCCTAAAAGTGGTTCTGGTTCCTAACACCGGTTCCGTTTTTTAGACCCGATGGACCCAAACCCGGATTAACCAGAACCTGGATAAAGCTAATTTTTAAACCTGAAACCGGAACCAGTTATATATATTCTGGTTCTAACAGTTCCAGTTCCGGTCCGATTTTTCGGTTCTAAATCTCATCCGTAGTGGGACTTCCGATAAATCATTTAAATGACTAAGAGAACACTTTATTGTCACATTTAATAATTATTCTATATAAATCATTTAAATTTAATAGCATACTTCACTATTATTGTTATATTTAATAACATTTTTATATAAATCACTAAAAGTTAATACCACAATCTATTATCATATTTAATAATGTTTATATCAATATTTAATCACATGTGATTAAATACGTATAATCATATGTGATTAAATAAATGAGAAAATATTATATATGATTCAATATATAAAATTACAAAAGATTAAATACATAAACATATTTTTTTGAATTCGACAAATCATATATGATTATGTGTATTTAATCATATATGATTTATATATCTAATCACAAATGATTTAATCACATTGGATTTACTAACATATGATTTCTCATGTATTTCCTCACATATGACATTCTATATTTAATTTAACCATATATGATTTATATGGACGATTCATGAAAACAGATTTTATCCATATAAATCATATGAGATTAAATATATAAAATCACATGTGATTAAACACACGAAAACAAATCATGTCCATATAAATCATATTTAATTAAATACATATAATCAAGTTTGTTTAAATACACGAGAGCAACTACTAAATCGAAAATGTCAAAATTAAGATTGTACATATAAGTCATATATGATTAAATATATATAATCACATTTGAATATATATATATATATATATATATATATATATATATATATATATATATATATATAATCGCATATGATTTATATGGCCGGCAATATTAATTTTTGAATTCTCAATTCCATATCGTATATTTAATTAGATGTGATTATACATATTAAATACATATAATCACATGTGATTATATGTATCCAATCACATATGATTTATGTGAACAATATTCATTTTCGCGTTCTCGATTCAATAATTGTACTTTGTTTACTATAATCATATGTGATTAAATACATTTAATCAAGTGTGATTATATATATCTAATCACATATAATTTTATTTGGATAAAATAAATCTTGTCTATATATACTATATGTGATTAGATACACACAATCACATGTGATTATACACACGGGAACAACTATTGAATCAAAGGACACGAAAACAGATCTTATCCATACAAATCATATGTAATTAAATACATATAATAATATGTGATTAAATTCATGAGACTAATTATTGAATTGAAACCGTGATAATCAATATTGTGCACATATATTATATTTAATTAAATATACATAATCACATGTGATTATATGTATGTGTGTATATATATATATATATATATATATATATATATATATATATATATATATACATATATCCAATCACATATGAGTTATATGGACAAGATTTATTATCGTGTTATCGGTTCAATAATTGTTCTTGTTCAACTTTTTTAGGTGTGTCAAACCCAACAAATAAAGGGGTACGATATACTCTGAAAGAACACTGTTATATTGCATTAAAATGTAGTACAAGGCAAGCTTGGTCGATCAACAGAGACGCAGGACAATCAGTCTATACCTCTTTGCGCAAGGTACTTTGGTCACCAACAGTAAACAGGGGGTTTTAAATGCAATGATTAGAACAAATAATTAAAGACACAAGTAATCGACTAAATGAGTGAATTAATTTCAGAAATTGTAAGGACTCCAACTCTATGTATGACAATTTAGCAATGCGATTCAAAGATGACTAGATACCTGCTCTATTCGATCTAAGCTGGTGCTTGAAAGTGTTAACAAGCTCTAACACTTCCTATTCACCACATTAATTAACCAAAACAAGATCCTTGATTAACCCTAACCTTACTAACCTAATCTAAACAATCCCTTTGAATTATATTAAAAGATTGATTAGGCTTTATGTGACTGTTCCCAACAACACCCAATACTCATCACAAGCTCGAGAGTGTAAGAATGTGTGAATAATATCTACACTAAATTCATTAATGGAAATGAGTTTAGTGTTTGTTACTTAGTCCAATTCACAAAACAATTATGGATTTTGCAAAATAGATAACTTGAGTAACCTAACCCTAATTCAAATGGCCAATAAGAATCACAATTAGAATCAAACATTCGATTAAAGCAAAATCAATTTCACTAGATAGAAATTAAAAGCAAACATCAGGTCATATGACTGAAATCACAACTAAGAAGTCAAAACATGAAGTTAGAGATACTAGGGTTCTAGCCACACATGGCTAGAACAAAATCACAAGTCAAAAGATGGAAATAGTATGCAACTACAACATACAAATAAGAGAAAGAATGTTTCCAAATGACAAATGATCAAATCTTTGCAAAAACCTTCAAAATCCTCTCACCAATAGTGCTCTGATATCATGTGTGTGTGTGTGTAAAAATGACCCAATTCCCGTGATATGAAAATTTGGAAAAACTGCCAAAAGTTGGTTTTATTGTCGAACACGCCCCGTGTCAAAATAGAGTAAATCAACATGGGTCGTGTTGAGTGAGAAATGGCCTTCAATCCTCGATTCCAATTCCAAAGTACAATGCTCAATATTGCTCAGCTGGACCAGCACGATTCGTGTCAAAATGGGCTAAACTGACACAGTCGTGTTCATCAAGGTCCTCTTCTTTATGGTCAAACACGACTCGTGCCCATTTTACAGAGTAAATCCAACACGACCCGTGTAGTCCTCTAACTCCGAATCTGAACTTCATTTTTTCAACTTTTCCGTTCTTCGTCCGATCAACCCGAAATCTTCACTAGTGCTTCCCGGCACCTCCCAAAGCGCGTTCCAACCTCCGGTTTACCTGAAAAAGACATGAAAGAGTGCAAATGAGGTTGTTCTAGAAAGTAAAATGAATATGATAAAATGCAAGAAGAATGAAATATAACTATGCAAAATAAATGCATAAAAAGGGAATAAAAGGTGTGCAAAAAGGTGCACAAAATGCACCTAACAAATCTCCCCAAGCTTAGACCTTTATTGTCCTCAAGAAAGATGTAACACCGTAAATTTTCAAATAATTTTTCATTTTTAAATCACATAATTCTCATTAACAAGTTTCAAAAAACCCCAAAGTATTAATTTATCAAAACACATATCCATAATGGTTGAATAAAAATCCAAGATCCTCAAACATAACTCCATCTCGTGTGTACAATCAAGTCAGCGTCTTCTCGCGATCCTGAGAAGTACCTGAAACATATATCACATAACACTGTAAGAACGAAGCTTAGTGAGTTCCCCAAAATACCACACACACAAATAATAAGCCTCTCATGGCTATAACTCGGTGTAGACCCTCCGGTCATGTGTCTCAGTGAGGACCCTCCGGTCTCACAGCTCGAGTTAGATCCTCCAGTCCTGTATCTCAGTGAGGACCCTCCGGTCTCACAGTTCAGGTTGGACCCTTCAGTCCAATCTCAAAATGCACTGAATAATATAGCATAAATCACAAAAAAATGTATAATATCACATAACTCAAATAAGACCCTTCGGTCACTCAGTAGTACCACTCAGGTATGTATAGTGAGAAGACTCACCTCGGATGATGAACAACTCCTATAATGTTGCTGCTGCACACCGGCCTCTAACACTGAACCAAAATCCACAATTAACCTAATTAAGGTGTAAGACCAAACCCTCACTCATTTGGTCTAAATATAGCCATTCCCAGGCCCATAAATAACTCAAGCCCATTGGGTCCTCCAAGGCCCAATAATAAATGGGCTCTCCTAAGGCCTAATTCTTAAGCTTAAGTCCAAATGGCAAGCCCAACACAAAGGCCCAAGACATATACATATATTTCTATGATCAAAATCTCCAGCACAATAAGCCCAAAATCCAGGCCCAACACTTAAGGCCCAATGTGAGATTTAGCCCAAAAAGCCCACAACAAGGTTACGTGGGGCGTACCTCCCTTGGTACGCTTATCGTACACACGAATCCTGATCGAGGATACTTGATCAGTATGTGGAGCGTACTAGAATTACGCTCGGCGTACGTCCAGACTTGCTTTTCCCACTCTCTTGGTCTTAACCCGTTAAGGCCATAGCTATACTCTTAGATACGGACTCCCTAAAGGCTCATACTCCATAAAGTCCATGACTTTACGCCTTTGCATGGCTGAGGAAGTCCCAAACACAAAAACTCTCATTCTTTACCCCAAAAAATGCTCATATCTCATGCATGGGGTGCTTTTAACATCCAATACCTCATTTTTATGAATCCACTCCTTTAAAAACACTCAAAGGGACATATATTAGGCTCTGGAGTTCAACAACTCATAAAGCTTCAAGCTTTGGGATCAAAAACCCTAAAATGGACCATAATATGCACAAATCAAAAAGGATGAGAAAATTTTGAGGTTTATACTTTCAAATGATGCTCCAACCACAGAAAAGCTCAGATCCAAAGCTTGGACTCCAACTCCATTCTCTTCAATGCTCCTTCTTCACTCAAAGAACCCCACAAGAGCACATAGAAGCTCATAGATGGCCACTCAAGCTCAAGGGATGGAAATTAGGGTTTTGATAGAGTTGAGGGCTGGAAATGGTGGCCACAAATGAGGCCATCATGATCTTTAAATAGGGACACACCCCTCATTTAGGGTTTTCACCCTGAGCCTAGTATGCCCAGCGCACTAGGTGGCTCTGCTTCCAAATCACGCACATGAGTACGTTGAGCGTACACACGCATACGCCCCGCGTACTCAGCTGCCACCTTTTCTCAAATAAGGGACTAAACTTGCCAAAACTTCAAACTATCATAGATTCTTTTTTATAAGTCCATTTCCAATGAACCTCATATCCACGGAAAGGTGGAGAGAATCCCTACGCTTCTAGTAACTCGTTGCAGCCTCAAGGCTTCCTCATACCCGGTTTGCAGCCCATGAACCCTAAATCACAGTCGATCCAAAACAGGATGTTACAAAAGAACAAGAATCGGACGAACAGGACGATTTCTAGATAGCAAAAAGAAACATAGAGCAAAAGGGACAGAAAGATCCTAAAAGCTAGGAATGAATGCATGCAATGAAAACTATGAAAAAGAAACACATGTACATAAGATACTTAAGAAACAAAAAGAACCAAAGAAAAAAAATTTAAGAACACTAGTAAGTTATCTATTTTTATAAATATATATAAATAAGATCAGACTTTACATCAATGGGGCTCCAATCATTAATACCTAGGCGAGCATCCTGCTACCTTCCGCATATCACAGACTCCCAAAGTGAAATAATCCAACCATAGTTTTATTTAAACTTCATAACTTAATTAGCTTTTACGAGCAAAAATAACACAGTTCAGGATCTCATGTCCTTAAGACTAGATGGTCAAGAATCAGAATCGACGCATCCTTGAGAACCCGTCACAGCGACTCATCTTTCGCTGAAACAGTGAGCCCACCCGAAGGGGCTCAACTCCTATGCTTCCACTTTTTCGAGAGCCACAAGTATCATATCACACAGTTCTTCATTCGCCAAATTTGAATTTGAGATGGCTTCTGATTTGATTGAACTTGGATTTGTATCTTCGTTTTGAGCTTTGAATTCTTCAATCAACTTTTGAATTTCTGAAAGTTTCTTCGATTAAGTGCTTTAAAATTTTGATTTGGGTACTGGATATGACAGTTATACACATCCTTCTTTCTTGACTGTGTGGATCTGATACTTAAGCTCTTTGTTATCGCGAGGGTAACGAGTGTCAACAAATAGGTCAGTGTTTTGTGGGTCCAGAGTTGTCGATAACGATTCTTTTTAAACATTCAGAAGCAAATCATCCTAAAGTTGTTATTACCGCCCACAAAAACGTTTCAGTATGCCATTTTTTATTATTATCTAAAGTCGGGGTCTTGATTTATGGTGTTTTGATCCCCTAGTTATGACAACTGATTCTACACTTCCGGTAACTATCCGGTCACGTCGGATTTATTTTTTTTCGTTTTGATTTTTCTCGTTTTCCCACTTCATGGAGCTATCGAACGTAAAGATTGTCTTCATCTTTTATTAATTTTAGTTTTTTAATTATTTATTATTATTATTATTATTTTTTTAAAATAATGCATGAAAATGATGGAATGCAAAAACATGTACTAAAAATATTTTTGGGTTTTGTAAATGCAAGATGCAAGAAAAAAATGAAAATAGACTTAGTGAGGTGAGGTAGCTTAGGATGATGAAACCGTACCTTCTCACTTTCGGACTTTCTTGCTGAGAAGGTTAATTTTTTTTAATGCATGAATATGAACAAATGGATGGATGAACCTATTGTACAAAAACTCTACCCCTCCCCAAGCTTAAAGATAAGCATCATCCCCAATGCTTGGAGAGGGTGGAACAACCTATTGCGGAGGAGGAGGAGGATAGTCGTAGTTTCGGGTCCAAGCCCAAAAGTCCTCCTCATGCTTGTGTTGGCGCTCTTGATCCCGAGCGTATTGAGCGGTGAAGGATGAAAAACTTTGTGTTAGGATCGAGAGGTCTTGCTAGTAAGTGTCAAGGCGAGGATGAATCGATTGGAATTGATGCATGTATTGCTGGTGATATGACTGGTGCCCAACATGATGGGATGGGATGGCACCACCCGTGGGAGGGATATTTTATGGTCCCTCTTCATCATCATCACCTCCATCCTCCTCACTTTCTTCATTTTCTTCGTCTCCCTCATTGGAATAGGAGGTGGGGAAAAGGTATGGGGTGATTTGCCAATAAGTGAGATTGGTGGGACGTCTGAGGGCAAGAATACTTTTGTTCTCGGGAGTGATTAGGAACTTTGGGTCATGATTTTGTCCCACGGTCCAATGATGGTTGTCGTCCGCTGCCGATCGGAATAGTCGCATGGACTCGAGCACTGTCGTGGTGAGATAAGGCTAATCGGGCAGTGGCTGGTGGTTTTCGGGATATAGGGACCGGAACGGAGTACTTTTGGCCAACAAGCTGACAATACCACCACAATAAAGTTTTCCCAACCGGGATGTGCTGAGACAGATGAGTTTGTTGCAAAGATATGACCCATAATGAGGTATGAAGTTCTCATCCGGGTGGGCCATAGCATAGAGGATTTTCAACTCAAGCACGCTGATGGTGCTTCGCTCTTTTCTAGGGATGACTAGCGAAGCAATAATCTGATGATCCACCTTCATCACAAGATGGATAAGTGGTGAGGCTTTCGCCACGCTAGAGACATATGGATGTTGATGGGTGAGTTGGGTCCACCACGTGAGATCATTATATCCTACAATTAATTCATTGGGGCCAAAGCTATTTTCGGTTATTGTGACATCCCCATTTTCACGGCCAAAAAAGACCGATTTTGTTTATGCTTTATAAAAGTCAGAGTACTTCTTTTCATAAAAATGTTGCTAAATTTGTTCCCAGAAAACACGATAAATACGTTATTAAAACATTTTCGAAGAAACGTATTTTATTCATTTTAAAACATTTGGGATGTCATTGTCAATACAGAAACATAAGCATAAACAGAACTTACATTTATTTACACTAGTGATCTACATCTCTTTAATCTCTCAGTGTAATGTGACTTCATATCAACACCTGTGATATAAATAAACTGAGTGGGTCAGGTTGGGAAACCTGGTGAGTACATAGGGTTTTCAAACCATAATAATATAATTATTATGTTTAAACAATCAAGCAATTAAACCCGATTACCCATCCCCATTATCTTCTTTACTCTTAAAGATCTACCCTAAGAATCAACTATTTCTCGTTCATTCATTCCTAAGGATTATCCTAAGGAATCGGCACAAAGTCCATCGTTACCAAAGCTTATAGATTACAACTGGTGAACACGTAGTCCAAAACATCTGGTAAACACTTAGTTCAAAAGTAACTAGTGAACACACTTAGTTCAAAATACCTAGTGAACACACTCGGTTCAAAGATACATAGTGAACACACTCAGTTCAAAATACCTAATGAGCACCTAGTTTAAAAACACCTACAGGTTACGAGCTTACTAGCGTTCCACCGGACCGTCTAGTATCGCCCATGGTCATCATCTATACTCCACTAGATGACTGGATCACTGACAACATTGATGTCTCCCATCGTGTTATCACAAAACAACTATTTCATCTACCCATGTTTTACCCAACACGTTGTGTAGATATAATATACATATACAGTTTAAATCATTTAAAACATGTATAAAAATCTTTCACCCAGCATAGACAACAAGTATTCAGACAATTTGCACACACAACACGTAATTTATATTAAAATACTTCATATCTATGTGTAAGATGAAAGGGACTATGCACTCACCTGAGAAGGTGGTGACTCGGTACTCGAACAACGCTTCATTTACTTTAAAATAATTTCCTTCGACGAAACCTAGTATTATTACCACTAGATTTTAGTATAATATTTACCGTGACTAATTATTAGTCTTATTATTATTATATAAGCGTTTAAACGATACTTTCCAACCACTATGTACAGACAGGGGCCAGACATAAAACACCGGAGGGCAGGACCATTTTGGCATATGGCACTTTTGAAATCCAACAACCCTATGCGGCCCTTTAAACCGGATTCCCCGTACCGCGAGTAGTTAAAAAGATATTATAACGACACTTATATAAGTCATAATAATAGCTCAAATATTTATTATAAATTTATAATAACAATACTAATTTTAAATATAAACTATATTTAAAATAGGGTAAACATAACTTACTTACAAGGGGGTTTTAGCTAGGAGTCGGGCTCTGCAGGGGCAGAACTTCGTCGCTGAATCTTTCTAAGAAAGATTCGTGCAGCGCTTCGGCGCTCACCTTACTATACTAAAACTACAGAAAGAGAAGTCGAATCATGAGGGACCGAAATGCTCGGGGGATAAGAAGAGAAAGACTCTTCAATCAAGAGAATGATGCAAGAATATGAGGGCCCAAGCCTCTTATTTATAGTAATTGAATTTACAAAAACTACCCTCCATAATTACTTAATAACCTTATAGTTATATAAACGACTAAACACCCCTTCATAGTACTATTTTAAATAGATTTAACGATTTTTGTACTAAACTAATATCGAAAATACTCAACCATAGTCTTATAATGACCGCATCTTCGATACATTTCTAATGATATATAAATTTGTATATATATATGTATACGTATATATATGATTTATACTTTATTTTAATACGTAAATATGCTATTATATTTTATAACTCGTTCATACGAACTCCGTTTTTGACGTTCTTTATATCCACGCGTAGGCGGGAACGTACCCTACAACTTTCGTTTAGACTCCGTCGGTTAATTTTGAATTTATTTTTAAAGTTATATTTTTAACAGGCCGGGACATGATTGGTCCGATCTCATAACTTCTTCATCCGATGTCCATTTTTGTCTGTCTTTTTATCGTTACACTACTAATAACGAGATCTTCAATTCTCATTTAGGTTGTGTCGGCTAAAAACCGCTCGATCTAATACTCGAACTTCGGGCTGTACACCGCTAAGCCGAAAAATCATAACTTCCTCATACGAAGTCAGATTTGGGCGTTCTTTTTATGAACGTTCTCAGGTTAACATATTATACGACTTTCATTTAGATTACTAAGGCTAAAAGTCGTTTTATCATAAATTCACTATTTACGTCTTCACGGTGCCGTGTCGGTTCCGTCGCTAAACTTCGACGGGTCATGACTTCTTCGTTATAACTCGGCTGTTGGAACTTTGTAGCTGAGCTTGTGGACCTGCAATAACCCTTGCCATCCAATGTTGTGGAACAAGGTGTGGACTTGGATATAAATGTGCAACTCACAGAGAGATGACACATGCGCACATTTTTGGATAGTATGAGTGTGCTGAAGGAATGCTTCAAGTTTGGCCATACCACACCACCATGTGCCGGATTAGATGGAGGTGACGGCGGAGGTGATAGAGACCTACAAAGACAGGACAACGACTTAGTGTTTTTAGATTGTTTAGAATGCTCGCCTTCCATATGCAAAATTTGGGGCAAAGACAAAAAGTCAACCGGTTAAAAATTCAATTGTTGACAGGTCCAGTGAAAACAAGTTTGACCACCAAAATTTTGCGGGAAACTAAGTTTTGAATGATTTCCAAGTGATTTTTGTGACATCCCCGTTTTTACGGCCAGAAAAGACCGATTTTGTTTATGCTTTATAAAAGTCAGAGTACTTCTTTTCATAAAAATGTTGCGGAATTTGTTCCCAGAAAAACATGATAAATACATTATTAAAACATTTTCGAAGAAACATATTTTATTTATTTTAAAACATTTGGGATGTCATTGTCAATACAGAAACATAAGCATAAACAGAACTTACATTTATTTACACTAGTGATCTACATCTCTTTAATCTCTCAGTATAATGTGACTTCATATCAACACCTGTGATATAAATAAACTGAGTGGGTCAGGTTGGGAAACCTGGTGAGTACATAGGGTTTTCAACCCACAATAATATAATTATTATGTTTAAACAATCAAGTAATTAAACCCAATTACCCATCCCCATTATCTTCTTTACTCTGAAGGATCTACCCTAAGAATCAACTATTTCTCGTTCATCATTCCTAAGGAATCAGCACGAAGTCCATCGTTACCAAAGCTTATAGATTACAACTGGTGAACACGTAGTCCAAAACATCTGGTAAACACTTAGTTCAAAAGTAAATAGTGAACACACTTAGTTCAAAATACCTAGTGAACACACTCAGTTCAAAGATACGTAGTGAACACACTCAGTTCAAAGATACGTAGTGAACACACTCAGTTCAAATACCTAATGAGCACCTAGTTCAAAAACACCTACAGGTTACGAGCTTACTAGCGTTCCACCGGACCGTCTAGTATCGCCCATGGTCATCATCTATACTCCATTAGATAACTGGATCACTGACAAAATTGATGTATCCCATCGTGTTATCACAAAACAACTATTTCATCTACCCATGTTTTACCCAACACATTTTGTAGATATAAAATACATATACAGTTTAAATCATTTAAAACATATATAAAAATCTTTCACCCAGCATAGACATCAAGTATTCAGACAATATGCACACACAACACGTAATTTATATTAAAATACTTCATATCTATGTGTAAGATGAAAGGGACTATGCACTCACCTGAGAAGGTGGTGACTCGGTACTCGGACAGGGGCCAGACATAAAACACCGGAGGGCAGGGCCATTTTGGCATATAGCACTTCTGAAATCCAACAACCCTATGCGGCCCTTTAAACCAGATTCCCCGTATCGCGAGCAGTTAAAAAGATATTATAACGACACTTATATAAGTCATAATAATAGCTCAATATTTATTATAAATTTTTAATAAGAATACTAATTTTAAATATAAACTATATTTAAAATAGGGTAAGCATAACTTACTTACAAGGGGATTTTAGCTAGGAGTCGGGCTCTGTAGGGGCAGAACTTCGTCGCTGAATCTTTCTAAGAAAGATTCGTGCAGCGCTTCAGCGCTCACCTTACTATACTAAAACTACAGAAAGAGAAGTCGAATCACGAGGGACCGAAATGCTCGGGGGATAAGGAGAGAAAGACTCTTGAATCAAGAGAATGGTGCAAGAAATATGAGAGCCCAAGCCTCTTATTTATAGTAATTGAATTTACAAAAACTATCCTCCATAATTACTTAATGACGTTATAGTTATATAAACAACTAAACACCCCTTTATAATATTATTTTAAATAGATTTAACAATATTTGCACTAAACTAATGTCGAAAGAACTCAACATTAGTCTTATAATGACCACATCGTCAATACCTTTCTAATGATATATACATATGTATATATATGTGTACGTATATATGATTTATACTTTATTTTAATACTTAAATATGTTATTATAATTTGTAACTCGTTCATACGAAATCCGTTTTTGACGTTCTTTATATCCATGCGTAGGTGGAGACGTACTCTACAACTTTCGTTTAGACTCTGTCGGCTAATTTTGACTTTATTTTTAAAGTAATTATTTTAGCAGGCCGGGACAGGATTGGTCCGTTAAATCCTCATAACTTCTTCATCCGACGTCCGTTTTCGCCCATCTTTTTCTCGTTATGCTACTCTTAACGAGATCTTCGATTCTTGTTCAGGTCGTGTCGGCTAAAAATCACTCGATCTAATATTCGAATTTTGGGTTGTACACTACTAATCCGAAACTTCGAAAAATCATAACCTCTTCATGCGAAGTCAGATTTGGGCGTTCTTTTTATCGAAGTTCTTAGTTTAACATATTCTACGACTTTCGTTTAGAGCGCCAAGGCTAAATCTCGCTCTATCGTAAATTCACTATTTACGCCTCCCGGTATCGAGCTGGTTCCGTCACGAAACTTCGACGAGTCATAACTTCTTCGTTATAAGTCGGATTCGGCGTTCTTTATATGTACGGAAACCTAGTGACATATACTACAACTTGGTTCAAATTATTTATAAGCTTCTGTCGAAAAGTCGTTTTCGACACTTATTGCCTCTAATTTGACTAGCCCGGATTTGCGAGCGTTACAATTTTCAAGTCCAATATGGAAATGCGCTGTTGTTGGTGAGAAAGTTCCTCCTCAACCTCCCCAAGCTTACCTACATGAAGATTTAATTAAGCACAAAAACACCAAAATCCTTAGTGATTTTCGGACCTATGGTTTTTCAAAACCCCCAAATCCACCATGAAAGTGCAAGAAAATGGTGTGTGAGATGTAGGAGATGAAGTGTGGAAGATAAAAATCAAACCTTTTGAAGATTTAAGCCAAAATTGGTGAAGAATCAAGGGATTTTGAAGAAAAATCGGACCTTGGGGTTTCTTGGGATAAAGAGGCTGTTTTGGGAAGTGTTTGTGGGTAAATGAGGTAAAAACCCGATTTTAAAACTTAAAAATCATTTGGTTTGTCGCGCGAACACGACCCGTGTTCGTTTAGGCCAAAACTACATGCCCTGTGTTTGGTTAAAAAGTGTTGAGAATGGCTGACACGACCCGTGTTAAAATGAACTGAAATGACACATGCCGTGTTCACGAAGAATTTCACAAATAAATTCACAACAATTTAAACATGACCGGTGTTCAATTCCAAGCCAAAATGAACACGAACCGTGTAGTCCTCTGTTTGCCAATACTCGTTTTTGAACCCAAAAAATCCCAAATTGTCCAAAAGTAATGGTTTTGCATCTCGAGATTCGTTATGATAAAACACATTTGGAACATTAAAACCCAAAAACTTCAAAGAAGTAGAAATGTTTTGAAAGAAAAGACAAAAATACCCCCGGGTTGCCTCCCGGTGAGCCGCCCTTATTGTAAGTCATTGGTTCGAGTTGGCCCCGGAATATGCTTCATTCTAAGTATGTGGGCCTTTCCAACACATCAACCTTCTCGCCACCTCCTTCAATCGAACATTCAGCCTTCATTTGGATTTTGTTTTCCGCACAAACCAAAAAGGACTTAAACTCCTAATATCGGAGATTGTCCACTTAGTCCTTTTTTGGTATTTATTCAGTAGGGTTATCAAAATTCTTTTCTTCCTTTTTTGATAGTTTGGTTGAGTTGATGATCGGTTGAGCGTTCTCCTTCTCTAGATACACATTCTTTAAAAGGTCCGGTGGAGTTTTGATCCTGAATCTTGACTTTGTTCCACTGGTGGAAGGATTTTGGATTTGGTTGTGGGTGGCTTGGATTTCATTTCATCAATCCTCATATGCTTCTTGTCATCAATAAACTCCAAAATCTCCAGCACCTCGTTATTTGTGTCAAACTCCTTTGCAAGTTATTTGGCTTTGTTCCTGTCTAGTTTTCGTGACAAAACTAACTCTAGAAATTCATTGTTAGACAAGTTTAAACCATTTCTAGTTGAGGGTTGAATCAAATTCACAAGATTGACAGATTGAACATTGGAAGGAACCTTTTTTTCTTCATGAACACTAAAGTTGATAACATCACCATCAAATTCCATAGTTAAAGTTCCATTGTAGACATCAAATTTTGTTTTAGAAATTTTAAGAAAAGGTCTACCCAAAAGTATGGAACTTGAACTTGGAGAGTATCTTCTCCCATATCTAGAACATAAAAATTAGCCGGAAAAACAGATTCATCGACTTGCACTAGCACATCCTCTAATACACTCTTTGGGTGTACTGTTGACCGGTCAGCTAGTTGCATGATCACACCGGTTTTGTTCAATGTTCCTACACCAATTGATTTATAAATAGAATATGGTAGGACATTTATGGATGCACCTAGATCGAGATCCTTGCACTTCGGGGGCATCCTATTTTGCAAAACCGCGGATACATTCTCCCCAATTGTTACGATTTGGTTTCCTTTTTATTTCTTTTTAGATACACAAAGATCCTTAAGGAACCTTGCATATCTAGATTCCTACTTAATGGCCTCGAGGAGCAGGATGTTAATGTGAACTTTCTGGAACATTTACATAATCTCACTCTCCTCTCGTTCTTTTTCCGTGCTCTTTAATCTTTCAGGAAATGGAGCAGGTGTGGCTTTAGATTCAATGATGAAGGACTTATTTTAGGTTGTTTTATCCTCCTTCTTCTCTTATTTGGTTTCCTCTTCACCCACTATTTCTTCTTCCTCTTGATCAACCGAAACTTTTGGATCATTGTAGCTCTTTCCGCCTCTCAATGTGATGGCACACACGTTGTGCCTTGGGTTCGTTTTAGTTTGAGCGGGCAACTTTCCTTGAGATTCTAGTTTGCTTATAGAAGTAGCAAGCTGTGAAACTTGTTGCTCTAAGTTCTTTATGATTGATTTTGTTTCTTGTTATCTTGTTGAGGAGGGTGTTGTGGCTGCCTTGGCTGAAAGTTTTGTGGTGGAAAAGGTGGTCTTTGTTGGTATTGATGTGGTTGACTTGGTTGATAACTTCCCTATTGATTTCCTCCCCAAACTTGATTATTGTTCCATCTTTGGTTACCCCATGGTTGATCGTATCCATTTTGATTTGATCCGGAATAGCCTCCCATGGCTTTTGCTTCTTCATAATCCTCCTCCTGAAGTTAAGGGCACATGTCGGTTGGGTGCCCCACTTTAGTGCAAATACCACAAGGGCGGGGTGTGGGCTGCACACCCTTGTCTTTAGCCAACATCATTACAACTTTCATAAGCTCGAACAATTGAGCTTCAATTTGAGGAGTTTGAACTTCTTTTACACCTCGGGGTGCATCTGTGTACCATTCTTTATCGTGGCTTGAATGTTTAGAATCTTCGGCCATATTCAGATTAAGTTGCGGATTTCAGTTGGAGTTTTATTGGGTAAAGACACGCCACTTGAAGCATTGAGAAGCCTTCTTTCCATTTGATTCATTCCTTCAATGAAATATTGAAGGAGTTGATACTCGATAATTCCATGATTAGGACAACGAGCACAAAGTTTCTTGAATCTTTCCCAATATGTATGGAAAGCGTCTCTCTTAAGCTACTTGGTTCCAATGATTTCCCTCCGTAGGACTGAACCTTTCATCTCGGGAAAGTATTTATCCAAAAACAATCGTGCAAGATCTACCCAAGTAGTAACCGTCCCTGGTAGGAGGTCGTATGCTTCAGTGACAAATACTCGTGGGCTAACCTCTTCCTCTCTACCAATGGAGCATACTTAGTGCAAAACATCTCTGTGAACCGCTCCCAAGTCACTACGTCCATCTCCGTAGGAGAATAAGCATTGGTCACCAGTTTCCACCACTCCTTCGCCCTCAATCATAGAAGGTTCAAGGTAAACTTAACCTTCTGGTCCTTCGAGCACGATCATGTGAAGAAACAACCCTCTACATCATATATCCACCTCGTGGCGACGATCGAGTCCTTGACCCCATCAAACGTTGGGGGCTTCGTGTTACTGAAGTCCTGATACTGCATCATTCCTCTCCCTTAAAATCCCGCAGTAGCAACGAGTGCAGTGGCTGCAGTAGAAACATCCTCAGATATGGTGGCATAACACTCGTCAAGTAGCTCAATCATGGCAGTCTTGACAGACCCAAACATCTTCGAGATCGCCTCCCTAACTGCCATGGTCACTTGGGTGGTGGTTATCTCGTGAATCTCATCCTCAGTCAATCCTGGACTTTCTAGGCGTCAGTTCCTGATCATGAACCTCTAGTGATCGCCATACTTAAACTAACCCATAACACATTAGACTAATCACATTATAATACAACACGTCACTACTTGGCCACCAAATCCTCTTAATTTGTGACTTCCTTGATACGCATACGTGTCCTGTGCTTTCAGTAGTACGTGCCCATACTACCTTCAACACCTACCCGTATTTGTCTCGAAGGATCGCCGCAAATTTCCTAGCCACAAAGCTCAATCAACTATGATACGCATACATCCTATACCCACTCTCTCAAGAGTAGCTAACCATTCATTATCCTGACTTTCTAACAACCACAACTTCTCATGAAACTTCCACTAACCCTGCAACTGCTTTGTGTATCCTAGTCATACATAACATTGGATTCAATGGATAGTCTAATAATTGATTCTACCCTAAGCCCACAACCAGAAGAGGAATATGAATTAAGGCTAAATCAAACATTCTCATGCTATAAAATCTTAGTTATGTATAACCATGATGCACACACTAAGCAACCACAGTAATAATGTCATTTCCATGTAGCATATCAAGAAATCCCTCTAGGCTAACAGACATCATAAATTAGTCAATTTTATCATGCGATTACCGAAGATCCCTAGCTTAGAAACTAGCATGTATTTTTAACGTATCATCAATACACATAAAAAGTGTGGGTACCTTGGGGAATAACTTTCCTTGGGCTCCGGATGGTTGTACACATCGCATCCTCTCCTTTGATTTAAAATTAATTATGAAAAATATTTTGCAGATCCACAGTTTGAGTCTGGAATCACACAAGTGTTCATCCAATTCTCTCAAATCAGGGCTATGATACCAACTTTTAACATTCCAAAAACTAGGACCAAAAATTTCATTTTTAAAATACATTTTCATAAAACCATAAGACTCCCAAGCATTGTTTTCAAACCAAATCCATAGATATTAGTGTATAAAAAAATCTATCAATATATAAATCAACAAGAGGATGTGTACGATTACGCCTCACCTTGCCCCGATCATCTGAAGTACATGAAAACATTAAGATCAACAGCTTCGAGCCAAAGCTTAGTGAGTTCCCCCAAAATACCCCACAAACCAATACATATACAATGCATTCCCACCGGACCCATAACATAAGACTGTATTGTCCTGAGCCCACAACATGAGACTGGATTGCCATTCCCCAAGCTCTCAGCTCATGATTAGCTTACTTTTGTGCTCACATCAAAAGATTGGATGGCCCCTCCTGGCCCTCAGCTTATGATTGGATTGCTCCTGGGTTTTTTTGGCTTACAACACAAAGTATAGTGAGAAAACTCACCTTGCAGCCTAGAAGATAGCATTAATGATCACATATCCAATAACTGGCTCTACAGGTCACATATACAAAAGACAAGGAACAAAATTCAAACTACAACCTAAAACCCTCAATTTGACCTAAATTCAAACTTGGTCAAAAAGTCAATGATCAAAATCAAAGTTAACACTCAAAAGTCACTTTAGCCGCTCGCCATGTCGTGACCATCCTTCAGTCATGTCGTGGTAGAGTGAGGACAACATAGTAGCGAATCTGACCATTCTCACATCGTGAAAACCAACCCATCACGTCATGAGATTCGTTTTGGACAACTTAATGTCTTAAGCTCTTAATCCTTCAAGCCATGCAACCAAACTTTCCAGAAGGCTTCCTCCATATCAAAATACCATAAAAATCATAGCTTTTTAGACATGAATGTCCAATGCATGTATCAAACACAAGCTAGGTCAAAATGAAGGGAAAAGGAGATCAAATCCCATGCATGGAACCCAAAGTTCACTAATATTCCAGATTTGGGACAAAGGGTTACACAGGAGGGTTAAGAACTCATAAAGTTATCAACTTTATGAGAGTCCAACACTAAAACTACCACAAATGATGAGAAAAGTGGAGAAAATTCTAGATCTAACATTCTTGAGAGGACTTACAAGAGTCTTAAAGCATATCAAATTGATGAGGGAGTGACTTGCTAGCTGAGATGATGCACCAAATGCCTTCTCTTCTTCTTCTTCTTCAAATCTTAAAATCACCAAAAGTAGCTCAAAGATAAAAAAAAAATGGAAGAGTATGGTTTTCTCGAGGGTGAAGGGAGGTGATGGATGTTGAGGGTGTGCAAATCCTAACCCTCACTTCCCTTAAATAGGGGGACAATCCTCAAAATTAGGGTTTTGGCACGAAAGGGTTGTCATGTCGTGACCAACATGTGGTCACGTTGTGATAATCAATGGGATGCGTGTTCTTCCGGGGTACCGTCACATTGTGATGCACAAGTGTTCACGTCGTGACGAAGGTTTTATCCTTAAAATCTAATTTATAACTCAAAAATAATGCATACATGGAACTAGGTGTTACACTAACGTTTAAATAAAATCTGTAGTTTAAAAAATATTAAAATGCATGAGTTCATTTCCGTTGGGAGATATGAATCATTGAAAGAATTTCATATATGCTCTTGTTAAGCTTTAAAATATCATATTTGCCTAATCTAAACTCTAAATATCAAGGTTGTCAAAATTAGGACCCTATTTAGGATTGTTTTTTGGTTTGCAAGATCGGGATCGTATGATTGAGATCGAAATTCTAAGATCCCACAAAATATAACATAATTTTAAATTATAATTTTAAAACATGAAAAATATCTCAAACATTCAATTTTACATTTAAAAGCAATAAAAGCTTCAAAACATTAGTCACAACTCAACACAAATGATAAACGATAAACTGGTAAAAAGAAAAGGACATAAAGTGGTAAATTCATTTTTTTCATTTAAAAAAAATCAAGGGAAGGTAGGTTCGGATCAAATCCCCTTTCTACGATCCTACCTATGATTTAAGATCTTACCTGCGATCCTATCCTAAATACAATCCGGATACAGCCCGACCCGTTTTTCATACATATGATCGTACTATTCTATAATCAAGATCACGATTTTGACAACCTTGCTAAATATCATATTTACACCTCTTAATTTTGAAAATATCACATTAATCCAAATTCTTGTTTAGACATTTTTAAAATCTTTTAATGATATTTCGGGTGTGTTTGGCAAAAGTAGTTGTTAGCTGGAAGCGGGTAGCGGTTAGCTGGTAGCGGGTAGCTGGTAGCGTGTAACAGGTAGCTGATAGCGGGAAGTTGTAGCTTTTTTTTATATGTATGTTTGGCAAAAGTAGTTGGAAGCTTTTGAAATATATAAAATTACATAAAAGGACAATTGATTAAAAATAAATAAATATATAAATATATTTTTAAGGGTAATTATGGAAATTGATTTCAAAAGCTCAGGAACGTTTTGTTAAATGCTACATAAAGTAGCTTTTATAATCGGAGCGTTTTGTTAAAACTAAAAGCTAAACACTCCTACTGCCAAACGAAGCTTTTTGTTTAAACTAGAGCGTTTTATTAAAAGTTAGAAGCTAGAAGCTCCCAAACGCTTCCAAAAGCTACGTGTCAAACACGCCCTTCATATTATATAATCATTTTAATTTATAAAAGAAAACAAATTTACCAAACTGCCCTTTAGTATTAAAATATCAGTACCATATCTTGGATTGCCAGAATTACCCCCAATTGCATTGCCCTTCTTGAATGAATAATTAGATCGACACCTTTTGGAATTCGAACAACAACCAAAGTTGATATCCCATCTTCTTCAACATTCATCTTCTTTGCGCCTCAATACATTCGTCGACATCTTCATGTTCGAGTTTCATAATTTGATTCAAGTAGCTTCCTTTGATTCTATTTTCTAAGGTTTCCGTCTGCAGGTCATTTCCAGATTAGAGGTGATATGTGTTTCGACAAAGGATATTAGGTGGTGGGTGTGATGAGGGAGAAGTGGGCGAGGGGGGGTGAGAAACTTTAATGGTGGTTGTGGTGGTCATAGTGGTGGTAGACGAAGAAGAGGTAGTGGCTCTAAATGGGACTTTGATGGTATAGCTTTCCTAAAACATGACAACTTGGTTCCAAGTGAGAAAAACTTTTATCAATAGGTGACACTTTAATGAGATCTTAATATTAAAGGGCAATTTGGTCAATTTGTTTTTTTTTATAAATTAAAATGTTTATACAATATGAAATCTGATTAAAAGATTTTAAAATAATATATTCTTTTTTGTTTTTTTGAACCGGCAAATATTTAAAAAGAGAATTTAGAATAATATAATCTTTAGATTTTAGACGGGACAAATATAATATTTTCAAGCTTAAAAAGACATATAAGAAATTCTCACTAAATCCTTTTATCAAGTAATGAAACAGTTTGTATTTCAACTAATGTTTCTAAGCTAATGAAATATGTTTTTAAAGTTAATTTGAAAATAGTGTTATATAAAATCAAATTTCACGAAATATATCCCTTTCCCATTTAATCTACATAAGTATATATCAAAATTAACATCAGAGTTTTTTTAAAGAGGTTTTAACGAAAATGATAAAACATTTATATTTCATTTATATTTTTGACTTGTGACACACTAAAAGTTAGAATAACACCATTTGGAAGAATTCTAAGCAAGACTACCAACTCCAAACGTATTATAGTCCTTTATATATGTTTCCTTTTCATACAAAACATATGTATTTCATTTTTATATATGTTTCCTTTTCATACAAAACATTTGTATTTCATTTTTTTAAAAGGAGATTTTATTGAAAATGATAAAATTTTGTCACTAGCTTATAGGCGTAACTTTTAATAATTTATTTAAAGTGACGCAAGAGTACAAGTTACAAATATTATCACCGTTGGTTTAGTCAAGGCTGACGAATTTTGGTATATTGAGCAAAATATAATTCTATAGTTAAAATATTATATAGAATTATATTAATGAAGACATTAAAATCGTGTTATCAACTATAAAAGATTATACTTAGATTAAGTTGATATACGTCATCATACATATTTTAAATTATTTGGCGACAAGTTTGGTCGTTAAACCTTTTTGTATGATAACACCAATTTTTTTGAAGACTACATTCATAGATTTATTTACTTATTATAATATTAGACAATGAAATTATAAGTAGATAAATAGAAAGTTTGGTGTATAAATAATTGACTCATAATAAACTCTTTATATATAAGTTTTTATATAATCAAAGAATCAAAACACATATTGCATGCAATCATCATTTAACACAATGTAAGGGAGCATCATAAAACTAACAAAAATCATATAATAAAAACTCACCCCAAATCGTCTTAGTCACTCGTCACCTTTACTCATTGTGACAACACGATTTTGGGATTTCCTACCACACGTGTTAGTCAAATCATGGTTGGAAGGTACTCTTATAGTACATGCACGAACCATGAACCTTTTTCATCACTCCCCATAAACATGGTACTCTTATGGCACATGTACGGACCGTGGACTTTTTTCATCCCTCCCGTGAACATGGTACTCTTTTTGGCGTATGCACGGACCCTTGGCCTTTTTCATCTCCGTTGTGAACATGATACCATCAACACACAAAATGGTACAAGAACATCACACCTTCTTATCAGTGTGTCAGATGTACCAACCTAAGGGTAGTTAACCCAAAGACTACTCTTTAATGTGAAGACTATCTAAAAGTGTCAACTCCTTTTTACTTTATAACACCTTAAACTCTTAATGTGTTCGGACTGTAAAAGTCTATTTACCCCTTGAACCCAAACATAACTCATTACATCATATAACACACAATTATCATAAGCATCATAAACACACCATAAGTGAATAGTACACACATCATGAAACAACAACTAGCACGTAAATCATATTTTCAATCTAAATTAATATAACAAAGCATGTAAATCATTATAAAACTCTTATCTAAGCATTTATCACTAGAAGTAATATTATATATATATATATATATATATATATATATATATATATATAGAGAGAGAGAGAGAGAGAGAACATTATGTAAAGCCCATAAATACATATAAATACAAATAGACTAAAAACATTTTATTTATAGGGACGAGTGCTCAAAAACCAATGTATTCACCTTTGTCTCGACATTAGCATTCTCCTACTTCAAGTTTTGTGACCTTGAAATTATAAAGGCAATCTTGTTAACACATAATTGACCATATTACTAAGTGACCTTATGTTAACACAACCAAAGCTTTAATACTTCCCTGATTTTTTAATGTCTTATTAAGTTTTTATAATCTCCTGCCCCAATTTTATGCAGTGCTTTTGTACCATCTCAAAAATAACAACCACAATTTTCATTTTTTAATTTATATAAAACACAGTTTCCAGAAAAGCCACGTAAGAGAATCATAGGTATTTAATACAATCATCCCAAATAACAGAGTATTATAACATGCAGAATCATGAAAAGTTGTCGAGGAGAGTGTACAGTCAATCATTCGCTTTCCCACGATCATCTAAAGTACCTGAAACACATTTAAATCCACAACTGTAAGACCAAAGTTTAGCGAGTTCCCCAAAATATCACATACAACACAACATAAATAAACAACTGTATGTTATTAGCAACCCTAGGGACTATCAGCAGTCCAAATGGGCTAACAGCATGCTCTATAGGCTAACAGCACTCCCGATGGGCTAAGAGTATGCCCTATGGGTTATCAACAACCCTGGGGACTGTCGGAAGTCCCAATGGGATAACAACACGCCCTAGAGCTATCAGCAGTTCAGTAAATCATAACAATAGTTAGCAAATAAGACCAAGGTTGTCAACATGCACACACACAATGGCATAACTAATATAGTGAGAAGATTCACCTTGCGGATAACAGCTAAAACACAATAGCTCACACACATGGTAGACAGTTACAATGAGATACCTAACAACAATAAAGAAGTACCCTCTCAATCTACTCCCTAAAACCTGAATTTGACCAAAATTCAATTATGGTCAAAAGTCAACGATCAAGGTCAAAGTCAACCTTATCAGGTCTCCACGTCGTGACCACCCTAGGTCACGTCTTGGGCGCTATGGGCCCTTTGGCAGCAAATCCCTCGAGCCCCCAGCCGTCACATCGTGGAAACCTGAATGTCACGTCGTGGGAACTAGGTTCTTATAGCTTAATAGATTCAACTCTTAATCTGTTAAGCCATTCCTTCTAACTTTCCAAAAACCTTCTTAGAGCCTAATATATCGCAACGGCCGATGCTTTTCATTCAGGCATGACCAATGCAAGACTATGGCTACTTAGGTCAAAATGGGAGAAAAACACCAAAATCTCATGCATGGAGTCCAATCCACCATCAAACTTTATATTTGAGACTTGTGTTTATCAAATGACCTCAATGATCCATAAAGTTGTTAACTTTATGGATTCCATGCATTTAACTCAACCTAAAAATGGAGAAAAATGGGGAAAAACTTAGATCTAGCATGCTTAAATGAGAAAGACAATAGCTTGAGGACTTACAAATGTCCATAATTAAAACAAAGTGGTGAGGAGGAGACTTGTTTGTTGAAACAAAGCACCAAAGGAACATTCTTCTTCAACAAGGAGCTAAAAACCACAAAAGAGTTCTCAAGATCAATAATGGAGGTTAGACTTGTTTAGGGCAGGAAAGGAGTTGATGGAGGTTAAGGGTATGTAAACCCTATCCCCTCACTCCCTTAAATATGGCGCAAATCACGAAAAATTAGGGTTAACCCTCAAGTGGCCGCCACGTCGTGACCACTTTCTCATCATGTACCAGCCCACAAGATTGGATGCATGTTTTCTACCTTGATGGTCACATTGTGAGGTATCCTTCCTCATGTCGTGACCACCTCAAAACCCAATATTTTTACATTTTAATTGACCAAAAGCATAATAATTCATTTACCTGAAATAGGTGTTACAGTTTGACCATCACTCATAATCTACAACTTCTATGGACCTGATTTTTAAGTCCCTAAAAACTAGACAATATTTCTTCCAAATTTTATATCTAGTAAAGTTTCTTAATTCAGTACCCATTTTACTTTAAGTGGTTTGCAAGATCAGAGAAGGTTTATGAACCCAAGTTTATCCAACATTTTTCTTTTGTTCTTTTGTTTAGTCATACTTGTACACACATTATAATTCTATTTACTAGCTATTATAGATTTCTTTTAGACAGAAACATATACATATATGTATATACGTATGAATTAATGGAACATTTGTTAACTTTATCACACACACACACACACACACACATATATATATATATATATATATATATATATATATGTATATATATGTATATGTATATATATATATATATATAGAACACATACCTACATATAGATATGTATATATTTAGTATTCTTAGTATGTTGTAGGGTATTCTTATTCATAAAATTTCTAGCCAAACATAACAGGTATCACAATTTCATGAAATGTTCACCAATATATAGGGGTTGAAATTATGCAATAAAATATGTATCTTATGGGTTAAAGACGGGTTTGTATTGGCATTCTTTCATGGCTGTTGTTCCTACCTTTAAAGCCTAAGTTAGAATACCTATTACACTCAAAACTGCTAAAAACAACATGCCTTTGCTATTGGGTTTTCTAGGTTACTAAAACATGTAAATCAATGTAACGAAATCATAAAACCATTTATGGGTGCATGAAACCTAGAGATATATGATATATTCTCATTATAAAAACATACTATGAAACTATCAATCTAATATACAAATTTTGAAAATCAACTAGATTAGAAACACATACTGTTTTGGCAAAAATCGCATAAGTAATTTAGTAACCAGATTAGTAAGTGTGGTGTGATATTTTAGGTAAAGATTTTAAGAAGGATATTTATCAGATTCTTTAGATGTTGGAAGATGCCAAAGATCTTGGATGTCCCAAGATCCTGGGAATATGACAGTGATGTTAAGATTTGTTGCAAAGAAATACAAAATAAAATATTGGTTTAGCTCAAGATATAAGCATGTGTATACTTGGAAATTGGGGCAAAAATAGTGTGAAGGTCGTAAACTCGTTGAATGAGGTAATAATTCTTAAGATATTCAAAAATGACCAAGATACCACAGAGTATCTTAAGGTTGTAATAGAATGAATAAATTATAACAATAGAATAAAAGTTTGTAAAAGGTTTGTAAGTATAGAAATGGATCAAACTACATATAATAAGTAAAAATGAGTGCAAGAACACAACAATATACAATGAAAGCCCTTAATCCTTTTGTATCTTCGACATAAAACCTCGATGAAACTCCTAGATCTTTTGAGATTCATTGAATTTAATCAATGACACATTTAATCTCGATTATGCTCTCGCTTTTGTGAGTGGGATGTCGATGATCACATACGAGATGTGAATAACAATGCAAATTAGCATGGTACTCTCGATGTATTTTATCATCTCGATTTAATGTACCGGTTAACCACATGCACTCCATTAATCAATGATAATTTTCGAGACACCCACTACTACCCTTTATTAGTCCCCTATTAGTGTGTCGGTTAACCACACACGTTCCACTAACGACTACTAAACTGTAATGTGCAATTCCATGGATCAGCATACAAATTCACATTTTTTCTAAAGTAACTAAGGTTGGGATTTTAAATAAAATGTTTAGTTACTTTTTATTGCATTATACTTTATTAATGAGAATTAAATTGTCCTACCGAACCCGTTCGGCTAATGACCCTCCACCACACAAGCGAGCGGTGGTAAGAATGGATACTCAATGATAGTCATTTTATTGGTCGTTTCCATAAACTCCCTTATAGTATGGCTTCCTGAATGAGGTGTACTAGCGGTCTGACTGACTTTTCTTATACATATAATATTATATTAAACTTATAATTATATACATAGTATAAGGTGTATTTTAAAACATTTTAAAATAGCAAGGGTTTGATCTTTTATTACATTAAACTTTTTTATTTAATTAAATTTAAACTCTTTATGAATTTATTAATTATCTTTTAATTAATTACTTAATTAAACTAATAATAAGATCCATAAGGATGTATTCTAAACTTTTCAAAATATCATATTTATAATAATTTATAAAATAAACTATATAATATTTGAAATCAATTATTAAGTTCCATTGATATTCAAATTAATTGTTTAAACACTTAAACAAAATCAATCATATTAATCACTAATGGCAAGCAAGGTCTATGTGTGCTCGCATCTTGGAGATGAAGTCACATATTGACAAGCCATGAGAGTTGGGTGTCAAAGTCTTAAGAAAGTTGGTTGTTCAATCACTTTCTAAGTCACATAGTGAGTTACCTCTAGGACTACTATGAAATAGACTATCACATAACCCTTAATATTTGTTTGGTGCTATTGAATCAGAAATGATTTGAGAACTAGAAAAGCAAATTTGATTAGAAGATCAACTTTCCAAACCTTCAATGGACATTGATAATGGTTGCATTGGATACCTAGTAAAAGCTTTCCCTTCCAGTTGGAAAGGGATTGGCCATAGTCAACTCGGTTGACCAAATGGTAAAGAGAAATGCTAAGTTTGAGATTGTCCCATGTACCAAAGGTTCCATATGGTTCTACTGCCAAAAGGAAGGGGCATTGGTTGCGAAGCTGCCAAATTTACCTGAAAGATCATAAGGCTGGTAAAGTCAATAAGTTTGACTTTGCTTCAGGTAAAGTCCACCATCTAACTCGATTAAGTTTCTATTATGAGATTCTTATTACATGATGTGACTGGGTCACATGTTGATGTTTTAAGAATCAAAGGAAAAGTAAAGGAAACTTAAAGAAAGAGTATGTTGAATCTGACCATGAAGATGGATTTCTATCGCTTGATTGAAGATCGGATTCTTGAGCTACTCTTAGGAGTTATGATAGATTGATAGGAAACATGTAATAGCATAGTTTTCATTCAAAGTTGCATTGTAAGGAAAAGTTATTTTTTCCGCATTTTATAAATAAATAAAAGTTTGTTTTACTTTATTTTATATCTCCTTGCAATGACATTTATGCAAACTTGATGTTTGTATGTTTCTATCAATATTGGAAATATGAATTTGATCCTTTCATTTGTGGTAGTGTCTAAATTTACCAAATAAGGAAAGCTTCTCATCACCCAAGTTTTCAGTTGGATAGAAACTTGGAATCATACAACTTGTACAGTATGATGAATGAGAACTTTCAGCTTTGGAAAATTAAGACTAGTTCCTTGTTCACATGTATATGTGAGTCAAGTAAAGGACTAAGGGATCGAGTACACATTCTTGTGCACTGGTCAAGTCAGCCACAAAAGATCAATAAGACTATTCGTCATGATTTACTAAAGTTTACTAAATATGGTTATACTTACAGGCTTAAGTATAATTATGAAGCATTGGAAAAGTTTCGACGTATGGCAGAACGAATGAGAAGAATCAAATTAGGTACAAGGATGAAAGTTTCTCAAATCTAAAAAGATGGGAGAGTACTTTAGTATTAGGTTTTGTGATCATCTTAATGATTTAGAAATCATATCACAATTAGTCCCTTAAGGAAATCTTAGTGCATTCTTATGACTAAGAAGAGGAATCTTGAATTGTTGGAATGGCTAAATCAAGAAGATGAGTCATACTTCGTTCCAAGACAAGTCTTAGAGGTATACTCCAAGATTGTAACTTGAGTGATATATCTTAAAGAAAGGTTTATTAACACTAGTTAAATGTAAGAGTAAAGTGTGTCCTACTCTTGTACATTTGAAATTGGTAAGTCATGCACATTAGGGTTTACATGGTGTAACCCTCATGTAACCACACTATATAAGAAGCCCTTTGGTTCAAGAAATTGGGACCTAGATTCTATACAAGAGTATGGTCGATTTTTGTGAGCTAGAGAGTCCTCTTCCAAGTTTCCAAGTGTTAGTGGTGATTTGTGATTCCACTTGAGGCATTCACACTATTGGTGCTAGGCTCTTAAAGCTCCAAGAAACAAGCTACAACAAAAGGTATGTTATCTAACTTGTTTATTACCCAGGTATCAAAGTTTTGTATACTAGCTAGGGTAATAACTTGGAAATTGAAATTTTGCATGTATAATAGAGAAAACATAGATCCAAGGTATTTTGGGTTGCATGTACACCTTAGGGGTGTTAGAATGCTTAAAACTCATCAATTTCTATGGATTTATCACCAAGATGCCGAAGAAGGAAAAGGGTTTTGATGCTATATGGGTTATCGTGGATCGATTGACCAAGAGTGCCCACTTTTTGGCGATTCGGGAGAGTTCTTCGGCCAAGAAGTTGGTTGATGTATATGTTCACGAGATCGTTGCTCGCCATGGGGTTCCAGTATCCATTGTTTCAGACCGTGATGTTCGGTTTACTTCCCGATTTTGGCAGAAGTTCCACGAGGAACTGGGCACGAGGTTTCTTTTCAGCATTGCATATCATTCGCAGACCGACGGCCAGAGTGAACGAACGATACAGAGCCTTGAGGATATATTGTAGTCCTGTTATTGATTTTGGTAGGATTTGGGATTCCTACCTACCTCTTGCGGAGTTCTCATACCACAACAGTTATCACTCCAGCATTGACGCTCTGCCTTTTGAGCTCTTGTATGGGTGGAGATGTCGTACCCAGGTTTGTTGGGGCGAGGTTGGTCACAGGATTACGGGAAGGACCGAAGTAGTCCTTCAGATCATGGAGCTTATTCAACAGATCAAGCAGAGACTACAAACCACTCATAGTTGACAGAAAAGCTATGCCGACTGGCGTCGATCCGAGTTGGAACTTTCAGGTCGGCAATATGGTATTATTGAAGGTCTCACCTTGGAAAGGTGTGATACGCTTCAGGAAGAAGGGGAATTTGGGTCCCCGGTATAGTGGGCCTTTTCGGGTGACTGCCAGGGTTGGCAAGGTTGCTTAGATGTTAGATCAACCTGAGGAATTTAGTCAGATTCACAGCACTTTCAATGTTTCATAACTGTGAAAGTGTGTATTGGACGAGGATGCACTGGTTTCCTTGGGTGATATTCAAGTCGATGAGCGCCTGAACTATGCAACAAGGAAATACCTTTGTTAAAGGTGCAGTGGCAGCATCAGAGGGGCTCCGAGTGGACCTGGGAGCCTGAGGCTGAGATGCAGGAGCATTACCTAGAGATATTCGCTGCAACAAACTTCGAGGATGAAGTATAGTTCAAGTGGGGGATAATTGTAACATCCAGATGTTAAGGTACTTCTAATTTCAACCCTGTAATTTTATTATATTGCGTTTTGATCCCTTAGTCTAAGAAAATGTGTATTGGAGCCCTAGTGGCATTTTCATAATTTTGGCAGCGAGGAGTACGCCATGTGTACTAGTGTGTATGCTGAGCTTACTAAGGTGCGCCCTTGTACACTGGGTGTACATCTATGTCCGCAGGGCGTACTTGTTAAATGAGGAAACCATAATTTGTAGGGTTTGGTTGGTATTTAAGCATCCTTTTGGCCTCATTTCCCTTCACCTTAACAGACTCCATCCTCTCTTTCATGATTGTAACCCAAGAACCACCTTGTGAAGCCATTTCAAGCATTAAAGTGTGTGTTTGTGTTCTTAGAATAAGGAAGGAACCAAACTCATATTGTAGGGAAGGAGCACCTTGGATCTGGGATTTATTCTTCATTTTCAAGTCTCCTAAGGTATAAATCTTGCACCTTTGTCTTCTATACTTGTAGATATGGAAATGGGGGTTTTATGTTACTTTTTGGTCCCAAATGTCTCATCTTGTGAATGGCTTGTTCTTGTCGATTTGATTTGTCCTTTCGGACCTTCTGAGGGTTCCTAAGCCATAAAAATGAAGTCACATTGGTTAGAATCTCTCCATGCATCTTGTAGAAGGTCTTAATGGATTAAGACCTTGAGTTAAGCACTTACTAGACTTGTAAAGTCATAAAGTTGGAAACTTTATGACTCTAGAGTGTATTTGAGCCTTAGATTTGGAATATGGACTTAAGTGCTTAAGCCATTAAGCACTTATTGAATTTTGAAGAATGTGAGGGTACCCCCCGCATACTTTGAGTACAACCTGCGTACTTAGTCAACCACCCTGATGCTGGTCAAGCAGCGAGGCCTCGTGTACGCCATGCGTACCTCCAGAGCACTCCCCACGTACTCGCACTGGGTCAGCCCGAATGAGGTGACTCGGTTGGGTTTGACTCTAACTTAGTGGGTTGTGTTGGATTAGGTGTCTAAGCCCATAACTATTTTGGTATGTACTTGACCCGATTATGAGCATGGTCCTTCTGGGTTGCCTTCACCATAGCAACTGATAGGATGAATTAAGGAGAAAGAGGATTAATTATGATTTATTAATATATTAGATGGATAATATATTAAAAGAGAAATCATATTATTTAATTAATATTAGTCAAGAATTAATTAAGAATTAATTTTGTTGCTAAAAGAGATTAATTAAATAAAGGGTACTGATACTGTAATTATAAGATAGTTACAAAGTTGGGCTTAGGATCCATAAAGGAAGCATGGACGAATTCTATATGGAGGTCCATATAGAAATCGTCAAAGGGCCTTCTGGAAGGGTCTTTGGGTTGCTTAAGGCCTAAGCAACTGGATTAGGGTTTCCTAGTTGATAACCCTAGAAGCCTAAGTATAAAGGAGCTCTTGGGCAAGCCAAAAACGTCCCTAACCTTCTAAGAGAAACCCTAGGACGTTTTTGGTGCCTCTCCCATCTCTACTTGTTCATCTTGTTGCTTATGGTGTTTGTGACTCCATTAGAGGTGCAACATTTGAGGCACTAAGCTTTCAGAAGTCTAGATCAAGTGGATTTGAGATTGTTATTTCTACATAATAATCAAGGTAAGATCTAAACCCTATTTTCATATGTGATTTCGATTATAGTATGCTAGATCTAGGGTGTATGAGCTTTGGATAATTTGCATGTATATTTAGATAAACCTAGATCCAAAGTTTTAGGTTTTGCATGTACACCATAAGATTGATGTAATGCTCAAAATCCATCAGGTTGCCAAGTTGACTTTGATCAAGTTTGACCATTGAGGGTATTTTGGGTATTTTTTAGATTTTAATGGAATTGTTCCTTGGTGGGTTTCGGTGCCGGTTAGAGAGTTGAGTTTCGAATTCAGGGACCTCATCAACTTATGTTCAGTTTGTGAGGTGAGTTACCTCATTATACTTATGGGTCGAAGGCACCAAGGCCAACCCATTGGTTGATATTCACTGATATGCTAATTATGGGATAGATATGCATGTTTATGCTAGTTGTTGATATGTTAGACTGGTAGATCTGTACAAATACTTGTGACTCGGTTGCTTCATTATCTGTTTATGTTTATTATCTGGTATATGTCAACATATTGTGTTGGGTTGGGTTGAGGTTGTACTGCTCTATGCTGTAGCCAACAAACCTTGGAGCATTCCGCATATGAGCTGAGGGCCGGGTAGGGCATGCCAGACTCATACTGAGGGCTCATGATCATTCCAGATACGAGTTGAGGGTCGGGTAAGGCATACCGGACTCTTACTAAAGGCTTGATGGTATTCAGTTCAAGGACTAATCTAGTCGAGGAACACGCCAGACATAAGTTGTGGGCCCTGAGGGCAAGCCAGACTTATGTTGTGGGCTCAGGGGTGTAACGCCCCGAAAATCATAGGGAAAAAATTTCACTTTTAACATATATTCAAACATCCGTTTATCCTTTATTTAAGCATTTACAAGTATTTCAAAATAGAACAATTATCAGAGTTCATTCCAAAATCACGAATTGCGGAAAACACGGGTGTAAGCGTTGCGATCAAGCCACACCCTTCCCTTTCGAACCGGAAGTACCTGACACCATAAACCAAAAACTATAAGCACAAAGCTTAGCGAGTTCCCTAAATACCACATACCATACATATCATACGAGCCATACATATCAATCATACATTAGGAGGTGATATGTGCCAACCATAGTCTTGCGATTATGCCACGAGCTGTATCATGGTCTTTCTTGCCAAGTCGGGGTCCAAAACCGTAGGTATTACAGACAAGTTCTAGGAGCCACCTCCTGGTCTTCCATGCAAGCATCATAAAGACAACTAGCATACAATCTGCAACTACTTAACCAATTAACTGCTAGAGTTTAGAATCTCGTCTTTCATATAGATTGCCAGGAGCCACCTCCTAGTATTTCATACAAATTTCAAGGGCCACACCCGAGTCTTCCTATAATACATAAACTAAATGGGCCGACATTGGTGCCTTTGGCCAATAGTACAATGAGGAGACTCACCTCAGACGGCAAACAAATCCCACAACTGTTGCAGTTGCTGCGAACCGGCTTCCACAAACTAAACCAAACAACCAAACCGTTCTTTAATAATTAACCATGGCTAAACTTCAAGCACTAATCCCATAAACTGTCCAACTAACCAGGCCCACTAATAGCATAAGCCCATTGGGCCCACTAATGACCAAAACCATTGGGCCATTAAGACCCAATACAAAATCCTAGGCCCAACAAGGCAATCCAAGATAAGAGTCCAAGACTCTAAAATTCCTCTGTCCAATAATCCCAACACACAAAGCCCAAATCCAATACCAAAGCCAAAAACATGAACAAGCCCAAAAGTCCATAATTGAACGTACGTGGGGCGTACCCTTTGGTACACTTAGCGTATGTAAGGTCCTAGATGGAAGGATCTTCACCAATGATCAATCAAGCATAAGAAAACAAAGAAGAAATGGAGTAGAAGATGAATGAAACTGAGCTTGCATACGATTAGACACTTGAAACCGTTTGATACAACTCATGGACTGAAAACTAGCAAAGTACAATTGTTGCTCTACCCTGACAACCTAACATCTATATATACTGACAAGGACCGAAAACAGTTTTCGGTTGGCAGACCGAAAATAGTTTTCGGTTAGCAGACCGAAAACTGGTTTTCGGTCACACCTTAACCAAAAGCTTCCTAGACTGAAAACATCAAACATACACAAAACAACTCCAAAATACATTGACAAAAGCCCTAACACATCCATACATTGATGCCTAGCCCAAACCATATATATTGGCCCTTCAATCTCCCCCTTGGTTTAGGGCTAGCATGATTCAGTCTTTATCAACCACCAGCACGTCTGACTTTCCCATAGCTCCATTCCACATCTCCTTTTCAATAATATCAGCAACCATGGCAGTGTATTCCTTAGCAGTAGACTCAAAAATGTCTTCAGCCACCATGATCTGATGAATAGAAAGTTGATGTATATCCTACTTTCCAAACTGTAGCATATCCCTCTTGTCATATAGACGAATACATCCATGTTTAAGTTTGATGACAGCAGAAGCTGTAGATTCATCAAACACCCAGTATTGCATGGATTGTAGAGATCCATCTGGATGGTCCTGAAGGATAGGAATTTGCTTTACTTTATTAGTAGCGGGCCACATCACAGACCAAAGAGGCTTATTGGTTTTAGGATCAATGACACTCGGGTATAAGAGTGTTCGTTTGGATGGATTGTTTCGATCCGATCCAATTAAGTAAATCCAAATTGATTTCGGTTTTCAAAATATGGATCCGAATTGTCCAAACTAAATTCAAATCCGATCCGATCCAATCCAATTACAATTCGGTTGGATCGGTTTTTATAATTCGGTTTTCAAAAGGCGTAACATTTAAAAGCGATATATAATTATAATATTATCCAATTTTTATAGAGAAAGCAAAAACAAATTATTTTGCTGTAATTTATAATTTATAAACAACTACTAAGAGGATATATTATAATTTAGTATTAACAGATAAAACACTTTTGAGAGAAAATGCATATTAATTTTTTTATTTGGTGAAACCTTTTGAACTTTTTTGAAAAAAATAATTTATAAAACTAATAAATAGTTATAAATATATTAAAAATAAATAAATAATAAATTGTTATTCGGTTTTTTTGGACTATTCGGTTTGTATTTTATAAACGAAAACCAATCCGAAATCCAAAATAATAATTCGGTTTTGGTAAAATCCAATCCAAAAATCCAAATATCCGAACCAAATAGTCCAATCCAAATTGTCCAATTGGATAATTCGGTTTTATCCAAATAGTGAACAGCCCTACTCGGGTATACCTTGATGATAGACTTTGCAGTCTTCATTGAGGGAAAGCCCTTTGCCACTTGACCTTTCCAAAAATAACCTGAACTGTGTCGCATTGGGTTCATTTGTTGGATTTGAAAAAGGAGCCTCAGACAGTTCCGTAAGATCAACCCTGGTCCAAGAATGGAAGTCGTGAGCATCTATATACAATTCAGTATTTCCACTATTCCTTCTCACAATCCACATTTTCAGAGGGTCATGGAATCCCCATGAGATGATCTCAGGCCTATCACCATAAACGTCTCTGAAGCGATTTTCTCTAAGATCCGTAAAGGTGATGTTTGGTTGATCCACGAGAGCATTCTGATCCGAGCTCCTCATAAACAAAAATTGACCCTTCTCAGCAGACTTGGCTAGTTTAGCACGTTTTAACGCCACGACATTTGGAGCATGCGCTGGTTTTTTGTCAAAACGACCGACAATCGTGGTTGTTCTTGTAGGAGGTGGAACTACGGGAGCGTCTTGATTGGGAAGATAGACTTTTGGCTCATTGACAGATGATTTGAATTTATCACCAAATTCTTCTTCCAGCTTCTTCTTCAAATCATAATAGCTGGCGGTCAACAAACCAAAATGCGTCTAAAGATCGGAGATCTCCTTTGTTTTCTGAGCTTTATCTTCAAGAAGATCAGCAACTTGAATATTGAGCTTGGCGTTCTTAGTTTGAAGGTCTGCAACCTTGATATCAAGCTCGATATTTTTCTGCTTCAACACACTAATCTCCTTTCTCAGCTCAGGCACTGAGGTGTCATCATCTCCAGATTGATCCTAATTTCCTAGATAAAACTTCCTAAGGACCATTCATCTAACGACGACCAAGGATATTGTTGTCCACCTAAGTTGAGCAGCGAGATCAACAGACAATCTAGAATTGTTCAATTTTAGATGTACTAGAATATGTTTCCTACTTCTGACATACCCCAAAAATCAAGGACTTCCGAGATACTCCTTACTTTAGGTGAGCAAACAATTATTAGGAGAGATGATAGATTTAGAATGCATATGTTGTACACCCAGGTCGGATTTCTTCCAATCACGCAAATGGTGAAACATATGACTAACTAGAATTTCAAAGGGATTGAGAAGTAGATGGTTGCATATGCTGTGTACCAGGTCGGATTACGAATCACGCAAATGAGACAACATATGGCTAACAGGTAGAAGGAATAACATAAATAGAAGATGCAGAGAGACAGATTTGCATATGTTGCAGTCCAGGTCGGATCTTTCGATCACACAGAGGAAGCAACATATGACTAACAGTAGGAAAGAAAGAAAATAACTTTCTACAGACCTAATTTATCAGAATTCCCCAGTCGCCATATCAATACCGGAATTAAGGACGGAATTCGTACATCGAGGAAAAGTTAAGCCACAGTTATAGATACGGGTTCTCTTAATGTGACTGGAAGATTCTGATGTATATCTCCCCGCTCAATCTACCCAAGAGTCATATTGTTAGGCTAAACGGAACTATCTAGGTCAAATTTTATCAAGTCTCTAGATTCCTTAAGTTCATATGTACCTAGTCGAGTCCATTAAACTTTTCGTGCCTACCAGCGCATCGAACACCGAGCCTAGACAATTCAGCTTTGGTACCTTACACAGATTCATATTGCCTGTTATCACAAGTTTTATATCACTTCCCATCACATCACTTTTCAGAAATATTTTTGATTTTTCTGTTTTTCTAATGTTTTTGGATTTTCTGATTTTCTATTGTTTTTGCATTTTTTAATTTTCTAATTTTTGTTTGGTTTTTGTTTATTTCTCCCCCTAAAGTTGTGCATGGGAGAGAATGAAATTAAAATGCGCAAATTTAAACTAACCTAAAAAAATTAATCCTCAAAGCGAATCATTTTCAAAAGGTTTACTAGCACATCGAATCGAGCTTTGTTAAACGGCTTGGTGAGCAGATCCGCCACATTATTATCAGTGTGAACCTGCTTTAGCCGAATGAGCGAGCGCTCATAACAATCTCTGACAAAATGAACTTTGATGTCGATGTGCTTGGTTTCAAAGTGCTGGACCGGATTTTTAGCAATTTGGATCGCAGCCTCATTATCACGGAATATAGGGGTTTCTTGAAAATTCAAACTATAATCTAACAACTGATGTTGGATCCATATGACTTGAGAACAACAAGCAGACGCAGCTACATATTCTGCTTTTGCTGCTGAGGTCGAGACAATATTCTCCTCCTTGCATTGCCAAGACACCAGCCTATCTCCGAGAAATTGACATCCGCCTGAATTCGATTTCCTGTCAAGCTCACAACCTCCACAATTGCTGTCTGCAAAAGCATAAAGATCAAATTCGGAATTTTTCGGATACTAAAGACCTAGTTTTGGGCTATCTTTGAGGTACTGAAAAATCCTTTTAACAGCAATAAGATGAGACAGTTCAGGATTAGCCTGGTAGCGCGCGCATTGACAGACCGCAAACATAATGTCTAGGCGACTCGCAGTCGATAACATCAGCGATCCGATCATCGATCTGTAGTACGTTTGATCTACAGATTCGCCTTCAAGATCAGGAGTCAACAGTGGTCTCTCCACCATGGGCGTCAAAGCAGGTTTAGTGTCTCTGAACCCGAACTACTCGAGCATATCGTCCACATATTTGGCTTGATGAATCAAGATTCCGGCTGAACATTGTTTGACCTGAAGCCCCAAAAACATGGTCATTTCCCCCAATGAACTCATCTCGAACCGCTTTTTCATGAAGTCCTCGAACTCCCTGCATAGCTGAGGACTCGTCGACCCGAAAATGATATCGTCCACGTATATTTGGACAAGAATATGGTCTGCACCGACATGCTTGATGAATAGGGTCTGATCGACAGTGTCACGAGAATAGCCATGGTCGAGCAAGTGATGTGTGAGGGTAGCATACTAGGCTCTGGGAGCATGATGCAGCCCATACAAAGCCTTGTCTAACTTGCAGACATGGTTAGGAAGTTTTGAGTTAACAAACACAGGAGGTTGGTCAACATAAATCTCCTCCTTCACCTTGTCGTACAAGAAATCCATCTTGACGTCCATTTGATATACGGTGAAGTTCATGTAGGAAGCATAAGCGAGGAAGATACGAATAGCCTCCAAGCGCACCACCGGAGCATAGACTTCTGTATAATCAAGACCCTCAATTTATCTGAACCCACGAACCACCAATCTCGCCTTATTACAGACAATGACACCCGAATCATCTTGCTTGTTACGAAACACTCATCTAGTGTCGAGAGATTTCTTGCCTTTAGGCAGCTCTACCAACTTCCAAACCTCGAGCCTTTCGAATTGATTGAGCTCGTCATGCATGGCATCTACCCAGCTGGGCTCATTCAAAGCCATTTCGACATTCTTGGGCTCTATTTGAGAAATGAAGCAAGTATAGAGACATGTGTTGACGTCTCCACTCTGGCTTCTCGTTTGAACTCCGTCACCCAGCTGGCCAATGACGTTTTCTATCAGATGATCGCGCTGTATGCGAGAGGGGATTTCGTGACTGATGTCATTGAATGACACGGGAAGATTATGAATATTAATAGCTCCGTCATGTGCTGAAGAATCCACAGTAGATGTACCAGCTTCGTGTGGTGAATTTTCTACAAACTCATCTACGATCTGTTCGGGAAAGAGAAGTTCCATTAGATTTTGAGTGACAGCGGAAGCATCTTGGTTCATGAACTCTCTTACAACTGGAGTTAGAGGAGTAGCATCAACACCTGGATCAGATTGTTGTGTTGAGGATTCAGGAGAAGCAATTGGAACAGTAGACACCATCAGAGGATCAGATGAAACCAATGGTGGTCTGTAGACAACCTCTTCATCTTCATCTTCAATGATAGTCTTTGAGCCATAGGTAGACCCAGCTTGGTTATCAGACGACACACTAAAGGATTTAATTAGAGATGTGTATTCAAATAGCCAATCAGGACCCACCCTAGCGTATGTCTCATTCTCTTCAAGCTAGCGAACATCGAAAGACTCCACGATTTTCTTCGTCTTCTTGTTGTATACCCGGTAAGCAGTACGAGCAGTGTATCCGACGAAATAGCAATCATCAGCTTTGGCATTGAACTTTGGGTTGGATTTGTTGGATAAGGTGTCTAAGTGCATAACTATTTCTGGTATGTACTTGACCCGACCCAGCATGGTCCATTTGGGTTGCATGACATCATGCATTTGGATAGACTAAATGAGAGAAATAACACTTATGGTTTATTAATATATTATAAGTTCTAATATATTAATAGTATTATTTAATTAGTATTGATCAAGAATTAATTTGGAATTAATTAAGTGATCAAAATATAAATAATTAAATATATGGGTTGATTATGTAAATCATCCATAACTTGTATAGTGGGCTAGAAGGCTCCATGGATTGCAAAGTTGGGTTAAACCCATAGGATGCTCCATGGGAGTTACAAACCCATGGATCATGGAAATGAAGAGTCATGACACATTAGGGTTTACATGGTGTAACCCTAGATGTGTCAACACTATATAAGGAACATCTTCTCCACCAAAATCGGCTACACAAGAACAAGTGAGGGCTAGGTCGGTTTTAGAGTGTGTGTATTCTCTCAAAGGTCATTCCAAAAGCATTTGGTGATGTGTGAAGCATTTGGGGCATCACACTTGGGGTGCTAGGCTCATAAGGTTTCAAGGAATCAAAATCAGCTACAATGTATGTATTTCTAGTCATCCTTTTAAGATAAAGTTCCCCATGTATGATAGATAGGATTATGAACCTTGGAAACCAAATTTTGCATGTATTTAGACAAACATAGATCCAAGGTTTATTAGGGTTGCATGTACACTTAAGAAGTGTTAGAATGCTCCAAACCCATCAGTGGTATCAGAGCCTAAGCTTGTTTGTGAATACTTGATGCAAAATAGTGTTGAAAAATCGATTTTTTGTTGTCTGCTCAGGGGACTCAACGAGTCCAAGTGAAAATGCAACCAACTCGGAGATTCAGTTCGTGTACTCGACGAGTTGGTCATGCAGAATGCAGAAATTCGATTTGTGCTGCTGGAAATGGACTAGAAACATTACCTTAAAGTGTTTTGGTGTTATAAAACTTGTTTTAGATGGTGTAATGGTTGTTCTAATCCATTTACAATGGCTAATATCAAATTTTCATGATTATATGTGTTCATATGTTCTTGAAATTTTGATATGAATGTTCATGTTCTTATGAGTTCTTGATAGATCATAGGAGTTACTTGTTTATATGATTAATTCATGATCTTTATGTGTTTTAATGGAGTCGATAACTTGTCCTCAAGTTATGGATAACCAAAAGTCTCTTTGTGTTAAATGCCATTAAAAGAACACATAAGTTATAAAATGAAGAGTCTTCATTTTAATAACTCATAAGTTATGAATATGAAAGGTTTTGTAAAGTTACAAAACTTGCCCTCAAGTTTTGGAGCAAGTAAAGTCATGATTAAAACTTTAGTTCCAACCCTTAGATTTTTAAAAGTTAAAAATCAATCCTTATACTTTATAATATTATAAGTTAATAATATATATATATATATATGTGTGTGTGTGTGTGTGTGTGTGTGTATAAGATCAAGTCGTCTTACCGCTAGTACACCTCATTCACGAAGTCAGTCTATAGGGGGGGGGGGGTATAAGGTTGTTGCCTATAAAATGGCAACTTAATGGGTGTCCACTCTCACCCACCGCTTCCTTGATCAATGGAGGGTCGTTAGCCGAACGGGTAGGACAAGGACTTATAAATTCTCATTAAAAGTATGATTAATATTATAAAGTAACTAAAATGTTTTATTAAATTCCCAATCTTAGTTACTTTAGGAAATTGTGAATAAGGTGTTAATCCATGAAATTACACTTTACACTTTGTTTAAGTCGTTGGTGGAGTATGTGTGGTTAACCGACACACTAACTTGGACTTAACAAGGTAGGTAAAGGGTGACTTAAGGTTCATCATAGTATCGGTGGAGCGTGTGTGGTTTACCGGCACATCGATTGAGTGATGAACTTTAAGGGTACCAAGTGATTTGCATGGTTACTTCACACCTCGTTTTGTGATCCTCGGTATCCCAGTTACAAAACTTGGAGGGCACACTCGAGATTGAAACATGCCTTTGAAAAGTTCATTGAATCTCAAAATAATCTAGGAATTTCTAAGAACCAATTAAAAACCTAATATTTATATTTCGTTTTTCATGGTGGAAATTGGTGAATCGTCGTTCACCTACCTTTCAAATATGTTAGAGGTTGGATTACGGAATACCTCTTATAAGTTATAATATATTGTGATTGGATCTTAGCCTTAATTTTACATTTAGGTGTTTTATTAAGGACTCTCTTAATATATAAACTAATCTTGTCCTCTTCTTTTAGATGTCTTCAAACAATGCTGCTTCTGGCTCTAATCCTAATGGCTCCTTTACCCTTATGAACTTGTGTGGGAAAGTCACTTTTGATGGATCCAACTTCAATGAATGGATCAGAAACTAGGGCTGTTCACTATTTGGATAAAACCGAATTATCCAATTGGACAATTTGGATTGGACTATTTGGTTCGGATATTTGGATTTTTGGATTGAATTTTACCAAAACCGAATTATTATTTTGGATTTCGGATTGGTTTTCGTTTATAAAATACAAACTGAATAGTCCAAAAAAACCGAATAACAATTTATTATTTATTTATTTTTAATATATTTATAACTATTTATTAGTTTTATAAATTATTTTTTTCAAAAAAGTTCAAAAGGTTTCACCAAATAAAAAAATTAATATGCATTTTCTCTCAAAAGTGTTTTATCTGTTAATACTAAATTATAATATATCCTCTTAGTAGTTGTTTATAAATTATAAATTACAGCAAAATAATTTGTTTTTGCTTTCTCTATAAAAATTGGATAATATTATAATTATATATCGCTTTTAAATGTTACGCCTTTTGAAAACCGAATTATAAAAACCGATCCAACCGAATTGTAATTGGATTGGATCGGATCGGATTTGAATTTAGTTTGGACAATTCGGATCCATATTTTGAAAACCGAAATCAATTTGGATTTACTTAATTGGATCGGATCGAAACGATCCATCCAAACGAACACTCTTATCAGAAACATCAGGATGATTACCCGCTATGAGGACAAAGAATATGTCCTCGATAAGGAGGTTAAGGAGATTGATGAGACCACTGTAACTCCCCAGGAGATCGCTGACTTCCGGGCACATGAAAGGGATGCTACCAAAGTGGCATGCATCATGTTGTCCACCATGACAGCAGAACTCCAAAAGTCCTATGAGGACTTCTACCCTTTTGAAATGCACCAAGATCTGATGGAAAGATACCATCAAAGTGCACGGCAAGAGAGGTATGAAATCATCTGCTCCATCATAACAACCATGATGAAGGATGGAGAATCCGTCACGAGTCACATGCAGAAAATGCAAAGGCATGTGGATCGTTTACTGAAGCTTAATGTGAACTTCCCTGAGGAGCTTTCAATAGATATCATTTTGCACTCCTTACCCTCATGCTATGATCAATTCCGCATGACATATCACATGAATAAGGAAGAGGTCACACTCAGCAAACTTCAGGGACTCCTCAAGACAGCAGAAACAGGTCTTAAAGGTAAGTTGGTTGTTAACACTTCTACTCCAAACTCCGTCCCTGTCTTGGCAATCGGGAAAGGTAGAGGGAAGAAGAGAAAGAGCTCTTCGAAGGGTACCAAGCCTAGGACCCTTGATGGCTCTTCTTCAAGTGGAACCAAGAAAGGTTTCGCCACTCCTTCTTCTGACCCAAAAGAGGCTGAATGCTTCTATTGTCATGAAAAGTCACATTGGAAGCGGAACTGCCCAAAGTACCAGCAAGATGTGAAGGATGAGAAAGTTAAACCCAACCATGCAGGTATTTACACTATCTTATCTAATAACTCACCCCATTCTAACTCTTGGGTCTTTGATACCGATTGTGGTATTCATATATGTTTTGATTTGCAGGGACTAAGAAGAGGTGAGAATGTGGAGCATGGAAGAATAAACTTAATCATGGAGAATAGGAAAGCTTTACATGTCACCAAGATTAGAGTTTATACTTTATCGCTAAGTAGTGGGTTTAGTTTAGATTTGAATAAATGTTGTTATTCGCCAGAAATGGCAATAAATATTATTTCCTTTCATGCATTGTATAAATAAGGTTTCACCTTTTCATTTGATAATGAAGCCGGTTCGATTAATGCTTTCTTTAATAATGTTCTTTATTTTAAAGCATTACATTGTGAGGGTGTGTATGAAACTGTATATGTGGTTGATAACTTAGGAAATAATGTATTGTGTATCGATTCTGTTAATGATAATAACTTGGATAAAGCATCATTATGGCATTGTCGTCTTGGACATATAAGCAAGAAACGCATAGGCCAACTCCAAAAGGATGGAGTTTTGGAGTCATTTGACCTAAAGTCAGATGATAGTTGCGAATCATGCTTACTTGGAAAAATGACAAAGTCACCCTTCACAGGTTCTTGTGAGAGGAGTGAAGGTTTGTTGGATCCTGTACACACGGATGTGTGTGGACCCTTCAAACATGCCACAAGGGATGCTAATCGTTATTATTTGACTTTTACTGATGATTACAGTAGATATGGTTATGTCTACTTAATCAAGCATAAGTCAGAGACTTTTGAAAGGTTTAAAGAATTTAAGCAGGAAGTCGAGAATCAATTGGGCAGGAACAATAAGATGTTTCGATCTGATCGAGGTGGTGAGTATCTTAGTTCAGAGTTCCTCGACTATCTTAGGGAATGTGGGAGTGTCTCACAACTGACACCTCCCAGGACACCGCAGCTGAATGGTGTAGCTGAGAGGCGTAATCGAACCTTTTTGGATATGGTTCGTTCCATGATGAGTCAAGCTTCACTACCAATCTCACTGTGGGGGTATGCCTTAGAGACTGCCGCCCATATCCTTAATTTGGTCCCTACAAAGAAAGTTGCCAAAACTCCTCATGAGATGTGGACTGGTAAAGTACCCAAACAAGACCACATCAAGATTTGGGGTTGCGAGGCTTTCGTGAGACGCGACACTCATGCTAAGCTTGAACCTCGAAGTAAGAGGTGTATTTTCATCGGCTACCCACAAAAATCCTTTGGTTACCTCATCTACAGACCTAGTGAAAATGTGGTCCTTGTAGCTAGGAGGGCTGTCTTGAGAGAGAGAGAGAGAGAGAGAGAGAGAGAGTTCATAAGCCAAGGAAACAGTGGGAGGCAAGTTGACCTTGAAGAAATTCAAGAGTCAAGTGGTGAAGGAACTTCAAACCCTAGCACTCAACTTGAGGAGGAAACTCCTGTTGAGCCAATTGACAAGTTTGTACCTCTGAGGCGTTCCACAAGGGTTAGGAATGCACCTGAGCATTACTATGGATTCCATATTACTGCGAAAGGTGATACACTTATCATTGATGAGACACTGATAGGTTTGGATGAACCTAACAGTTACGTGGAAGCCATGGCAGGCCCCGAGTCAGCCAAATGGAAAGAGGCAATGGACAATGAGATACAGTCCATGTATGACAATCAAGTTTGGAACTTGGTTGAGAATGTACCAGGTCGTAAGACTGTAGGGTGCAAATGGATCTTCAAGAAGAAGACCGACATGGATGGTAATGTACACACTTATAAGGCACGACTTGTTGCAAAAGGTTTCTCACAAACTCCAGGAGTTGATTATGATGAGACCTTTTCTCTAGTGGCCAAGATTAAGTCTATTAGGGTTCTGTTAGCCATAACTGCATTTCATGACTATGAAATATGGCAAATGGATGTCAAAACCGCTTTCCTTAATGGGAAGTTGGTTGAGGATGTTTACATGAGTCATCCAGAGGGTTTTGTCAATACAGAGTATCCTAATAGAGTGTGTAAGCTTGAGAAATCCATTTATGGATTAAAGCAAGCACCTCACAGATGGAATCTTTGCTTTGATGAGAAAGTTAAAGAATTTGGCTTTTCTAGGAGTGAAGATGAATCTTGTGTATATGTCAAGGCTAGTGGGAGTATAGTTAGCTTTTTGGTATTGTATGTGGATGACATACTACTCATAGGAAATGGCATCCCAACTCTGCAGGAAGTTAAGTCCTAGCTTGGGAAGTGTTTCTCTATGAAGGATCTAGGGGAAGCTGCCTATATTCTAGGGATAAGGATCTTAAGAGACCGGAGTAAAATACTAATTGGACTTAGTCAGAGTACTTACTTGGATAAGGTGCTGAAGAGGTTCAACATGCAAGACTCCAAGAAAGGAGAGTTACCCATCCAGAGTAACACCAGATTGAGTAAGACACAAAGCCCGAGTACTGAGGCTGAGATAGCAGAAATGAGTCGAATACCTTATGCTTCGGCTGTAGGATCGATCATGTATGCTATGACGTGTACTCGACCTGATGTAGCCTTTGCTTTGAGAATGGTTAACAGGTATCAGGGGAACCCTGGCAAGGCACACTAAACTGCGGTAAAGAATATCCTCAAGTACCTACGGAGGACTAAGGACTGGGTTCTTACCCTCGGTGAGAGTGATGACTTGAGAGTTGTAGGGTATGGTGATGCTAGCTTTCAGACTGATAGGGATAATTTCCGCTCTCAGTCAGGCTGGGTCTTTCCCTTAAACGGGGGAGAAAAGGAGGCAACAAAGGAGGCGATATGGCTGAAAAACTTCATTGGAGACCTTGGAGTTGTACCAGCTATTAAAGAGCCAATGGAATTTTTTTGTGATAGTGAAAGTGCTTGCCTTAGCCAAGGAACCAAGGGATCATGGGAGATCCAGACACATCGACAGAAAATACCATTTCATCAGACATTGAATAGAAGAAGGACTCCTCGTGGCAAAGAGGGTATCATCGGATGAGAATCCAGCAGATCCCCTCACGAAGGGACTGACTCGGGTTAAGCATCTCCAGCATGCTCGGAGCATAGGGTTGAAGGATGATATTAGTTTTAGTAGTTAGATAATTTTCAAAATTTGTAAAGTGTAATTGACATTAGATGATGAATAAAAGGTGTGTTTATTTATGAGTAAAGTGTTGCTATCTCTTGTCAATCGTTTACTATATTTCTTTTGCATGTTTTGACTTCTAGAATAATTATGTTTGGTATATCATATTATTCGAACCTCCATAGTCGGTCATATGTCGGAAGTAGGTATGAATCAAGACTGTCATGATTGGTTGCAGAGGTCTAAGTTGTTGGACATGGCTACAACACTCATGAGTGCTCATAAGTTCTGAGCATTGGACTCAACCCACGCTCACTGGAATCACTTCATGGAATTTATCTCGAGTGATTGTGAGATGGTAATATCATATAAGTCTTCAAACCTAGAGATATGATTTGTTGCCTATGAGTTGGTTATGCATTGATTGTACAAAAACGCATTGGTAACTCGATGTTATAAAACGTGTTTTTGTGTATAATTCAACAAGTAGTAGAGCAAACATATGAGTCGAAGTTTATCTGTTCCTTCTTGGATTAGAAGCTGATATCTGGGCCCCTCGATGATTTTGTTTTGACCTATGTACCGGGACCGGTCAGAACTAAGTTGATGTGTTTAATTAAGTTCTTTGTCAAACAAATCGGAAATCGGGAAACAAACTGTTGGACAATAAGTAAAACATTGTTCCATGTATTTGTCCGGCTGATATCTAGAACAGAGGATTATATGATCACTTATCTTAAATGGTGTACCATCATCTTCTCAGTTCCGCAAGACCTTGAAAGAGCTACGATTGTTGATCGGTTCCTGAAGTCATACTTGCAGTCTATGCAGTCAATAGCGGTGCTATAGCGGTTAGCGGAGGTAAAGAAACGCTATTTCAAAATAGCGTTTTAGAATAGCGGTGGCGCTATTAGCGCCACGATTTACTTCTATTTACCACGATTTTGGTCACCGCTATAGTGGCGCTATAATCGTTATTTGAATAAATTCCATTTGGGCTATTTTACATCAAAAAAATAAATTTTTTTATGCCATTCCATTGAATAAGATTGTTTTTCCTTATCCCAAACCAAAACTTGTGTCATTACATTAAATAAAATTGTAATTTTGTGACTATCATGACTTCCATTGAAACCATGTATGTGTTGTGTTGCTAATTGTGTTGAAAACTTGAAGTACTACATTATGATTAACTATCAAGTTACTTAATCATTTTATTTGCTAACAGTAATTGTGTTAAACTATGATAAAATTATAAGTATCGCATATGTTTTCTTGATGATTGTGTTAAAGTATGATTAATTGTGACATTGGTAACCGGTTTATGAAGTATGATTAACTAATTATGATATGTGAGGTATGATTAACTAAATATGATATGTGAATTATGATTTACTGATTAACTAATGAACTGGATTAGGTTGAACTTTGATGTATGATTTACTGATTAAAACTCTAATATATATAAATTCTAAATAATATAGAAAAACGCTATAACACCGCTATACCGACGCGAGAACCACGATTTCAAATAGCGGTCGGTGACCGCTATTATATTTTTGACCGCGATAACTACTTAGCTTGTAGTTATAGTTATTAGACTTATCTAAGTGGGAGACTGTTGGATAAGATGTCTAAGTCCATAACTATTTCTGGTATGTACTTGACCCGACCCGCCATGGTCCATTTGGGTTGCATGACATCATGCATTTGGATAGACTAAATGAGAGAAATAACACTTGTGGTTTATTAATATATTATAAGTTCTAATATATTAATAGTATTATTTAATTAGTATTGATCAAGAATTAATTTGGAATTAATTAAGTGATCAAAAGATAACTAATTAAATATGTGGGTTGATTATGTAAATCATCCATAACTTGTATAGTGGGCTAGAAGGCTCCATGGATTATCAAGTTGGGTTAAACCCATAGGATGCTCCATGGATGCTCCATGGGAGTTACAAACACATGGGTCATGGAAATGAAGAGTCATGACACATTAGGGTTTACATGGTGTAACCCTAGATGTGTCAACACTATATAAGGAACATCTTCTCCACCAAAATCGGCTACACAAGAACAAGTGAGGGCTAGGTCGGTTTTAGAGTGTGTGTATTCTCTCAAAGGTCATTCCAAAAGCATTTGGTGTTGTGTGAAGCATTTGAGGCATCACGCTTGGGGTGCTAGGCTCACAAGGTTTCAAGGAATCAAAATCAACTACAATGTATGTATTTCTAGTCATCCTTTTAAGATAAACTTCCCCATGTATGCTAGATAGGATTATGAACCTTGGAAACCAAATTTTGCATGTATTTAGACAAACATAGATCCAATGTTTATTAGGGTTGCATGTACACTTAGGAAGTGCTAGAATGCTCAAAGCCCATCAGGATTCCAGGTGGAGAAGGGTGCAAGGGCAGCCAAATACTCAAAAATGGCTGACAGATGGCTTGTGTCCATAGAGAATCTCATATGGTGTTTTCATATGGGCTTTGTTGATCAGGACACGATTTTGAACGTAACAAGCTATGTTGATCGCCTCCGCCCAAAAGAAAACTAGAAGTTTAGAATCACAAAGCATCGTCCTTGCGGCGTCTTGTAATGTATGATTCCTCCGCTCAGCAACAACGTTCTGTTGTGGCGTCCGGACAGAGCTAAATTGACGCACGATCCCTTTCTCAGCGCAAAAATGATCAAGAACAGCGTTCTTGAACTCTGTTCCATTGTCTGTACGAAGCGCTTTCACTTGGTTGTTGGTCTGGTTCTCGATCATCACAATGAACTTCTTGATAAGATCGACAATCCCAACTTTGTTGGACAGAAAGAAGACCCACGTAAAACGAGAGAAATCGTCTATCACAACGAGACAATACGAATTTCGGTTGATGCTGAGGACGTTGACTGGACCAAACAAGTTCATATGCAACAATTGGAGCACCTGACTGATGGAGTTGACCTGCTTTGGCAGATGTGGTTTCCGATGGTGTTTGCCTTGAGCACAGGAAACACATTTTTCAAAGGTAATAAAATCTCTGACGGGTAGACCGCGGACCATTTAGTTCTTAGCAAGACGATTCAGATTCTTTCCATTTGCATGGCCAAGTCGACGATGCCACAACATTGCGTTTTGTTCTGAGACTTTGGAAAAGAGACAAGTGACTTCATCGGGTACATTGTTGTTCATGTCGATAATATAGGCATTCCCAACCCGCTTTGATTTTACGAGAATCCACTCCTCCGGGATGACAATGCCCGACTTTAAGACTAGACATTCTTTATCGGTGAAGTGTGTTGAGTAACCCTTGTCACATATTTGAGAGACGCTCAGTAGACCGTGCTTCAGCTCAGGAGCATAATTAACATTCTCAAAACTGAGCACTCCGTTGGCCACCGTTCCCTTCTGCGTTATCTTTCCACCTTCTTCGCCCGCGAAGGAGACATATCCCCCATTAAATGTCTGAATGTCGCGCAGTTGGGAGATATCTCCAGTCATGTGTCGGGAGAAGCCGTTGTCGACATACCAGGGTCTGACGACATTCCTCCGCAACTGTCCCTGCATGATGAGCGGAATCATTTAGATTTGGGGACCCAAGTCATTACAGTCCTGGATTGACCCTTAACTTTCACATATTCATCTTTCAATTTTTCTTTTGATTTTTCTTTTTCAACAGATACAGAGGAGGATGATGACTGATCAGATTTTAATTTTGGCATCCATTGATATTTAGGTTTTGAAACAATTTTCTTTTCAGTTTGCCTTGAGCAGCTGGATTTTCTACTCGAAGAGTTTGAAGATCCAGACCTACTCTTTGACGAAATCGACTTTGGCTTAGCTTGAATCGATTTTGGCAAACTGTTTGTGAATTTATTGAAAACCTGTTTGTTCTTTTGAAAACCTGCCATTTTCTTGTTTTGATTTGTTTTCTAGTCATCATCTCGAGAGCAGGTTCTGGAGGATTTTCTAATTAAAGATCGTCCTCTAGACTCATTCTCTCCCCTTTTTGACATGTGATGCACAAACCACTGGTTTAAACAATTTCTGGCAATATGACCAGCAGTACCACAATCGAAGCAAATTTGTTTATTATCATTGGATTGAGTACTACTGCTCTTGTCAGATTTCTGGTTTTTATTATATTTTCTAGCATTTTCACATTTGCAAGAACAAGCACTAGATTGTGCAGCAAACGTGGAAGATGTAGAAGCATTCAAATCAGATTTAGCAACTTTATCAGAAACAACACCATTATTTTCAAAATTATCAGTGTGAAGCAACACACCACCAGAAACAAAAACTTTAGTGTTTGAATTTAACACAGATTCATCACAAAAATCAACACCAAATTTGGACACAAAATTATTCGACTCAGACTTTTCAGCTTCTTGCTCCCTCTGAACTACTGACTTATCTGCACTTGAGGTAGAAATGTTACTATCCAAGGCTTTTTCATTAGATCGTGTTGCTTGTTCAGAAGTTGATTTCCGATAAACCATGAAAGGTTCTTTGTCAATTTCTTCTTGAGACAAGGGAATAGCAGTGTAATTATGATTGAAGGGAGGGGGACACTCTCAAATCCTAATCCTACTTTTATCTGATTACGACAAGTAATATCCTTCCACTGCATCTGTCCTTCTATCATTTTTGCAACTACTTCACTTGATCCATCGAATTTGTTAAAAATAAATTCAGCATTTTCAAGACGATTTTTCAATGTGTCAAGTTCAACGGTTACAGCAACAAATTTTCTTTTGAGATGATCATAGTTCTTGCATTTGTTGCTATAATCCTCTTGCAATTTCTTAAATTCCTTTGTTTTATTTTCTAATTGTGTCTTTAAAGGCTTTTGATTTTTCGTAAGTGTGTAACCCTCATATTTTAGGTCCTCGTTCTCTCTCTTAATTAATTCAATTTGGTCTCGCAAAAATTTCATAGTTTTAATACAAGATTGAGAGCAACCAAATTCACTAACCTCGGGTTTGGCAGGCTCTGGAGTGGTTTGCACCATGAATGCAAACTGAAGATTCATCATCTCTTTTTCAGGACCCTTCTCTGTTTCTTCTTCCACACCATTCTTGATCTGGGCAAGATGTGCATTTTCAGGTCCTGAAATATTCAGAGCCTGAATTTGGTCTTCCCAGTTAAAGGATTGGGCCACCATCGCCAAGTTAGCAGTCTGATTGCTTGAAGAAGATCCCTTGTTGACATAGGTCACCGACACCATGGTTCGTTTAGAATTCTCTCTTCAATCTGGCTTTGGACATTCCCTTACAAAATGCCCAGGCTCATGACAATTGTAACATCGCAATTTTCCTTTGTTGAATCTCACTTTCTTGTCATAATTCACACTCCAATTGTTCTTTCCTGTTTTCTTAGAGAACTGGTTTGCCCTGAAAACTGCCATGGCCATCTACCATGTAATGTCCATCTCTTCCACATCCTTAGGATGGATCTGGTCTAGGTCAGCAAATGAGAGTTGTGGGGAGAGTTCTCCGGCCACAAAAGCATTGTAGCAGTTTACCAAACCAGCGGCGAGGGCCAGATTTTCTTCCTTTTCATTTAAAGATGAAGCTTGAGGACTGATTCCATGAGATTGAACTGGTGCAGTTGTGGATGAACCAACACTAGAACCAACTTGTTGAGCTAAATTTTGAGGTTGAGGAACTTAAATGTGTTGCATTTGAGGTATAACGTATGAGGTGGGCTGATGAGTCACATAGGGTTGGACTTGAGGAACATGAACTTGAGGAGTAGAAAAACTTGAGAAAGCAATGTTGTTGGTGGTTTGGATCCCAAGATTTGTTGTGGAGTATGAATTGACATAGTTAATCTCCCTTTGCTTATCATTGAGATCACAAGCCTTGATGATCGCCATCATTTCATCCAAACTTAAACGGTTCAAATCTTTGGTCTTCTTAATCACTGAGACATTCATATCCTAGGATTTTGGCTGAGAGTTCAACAACTTTTTGTTGATCTCCGATCTTGTAACCATCACACCAGCATAGCTCATTTTTGTGGTGAGTGTGATAAACCTTTGCAACTGATTCTCAAGTGTTTCTCCTAAGACATAGTTAAACATATTGAAATTTTGTCGCAGCATGTCTTGGCAACTCTGTTTCATGTCTTCGTTGCCTTCATAGACTTTTACCAATGCTTCCCATAAGGCCTTTGCTGATGTATACTCACGGAAACCTTGAGCGATTTCCGGATATAATTCCATGGTAGGTTTAGCAAGAGCCTATTCCTGCTCCTCGACTCTCTCAAAATCATCATCGGTGTAGTTCTCAACTTGCTTATCAATTATTGTTCCATCTTCCAATGTAGTTGTAATGCGGATTGGACCTCTAAGAATGCCTTGCCATATCTTGAAATCCTTCATTTTGATGTACTTCTCGATCCGATATTTCCATTCTGGAAATCCTTCCGCAGATAACAGTCGTGGAATTCGAGAAGTGGTTCCCATAATCGCATCCAATTCATGGTGAGTTGACATGCTTTGAGATTCCATTTTTAAAAAAAAAAATTTGTTGCTTTTGAAATTTTTAATAAAAAATTAAATTGAAAAACAAATAAAAAGATCAAGTAAATAGGTTTTTTTGAGTGGTGATAATTGAAAAATAAGGTTTTCGGTTTCTGAAGTAAAAGGAGGTTTTCGGTTTCTGAATGATAAGGGGTTTTTGGTTTATGAAGGATCAAGGGTTTTTGGTTTCTGAAGATTCAAATGTTTTCAATTGAAGAACAGTTTTCGGTTTCTAAAGATTCAATAGATTTCGGTTGAAGAACAGTTGTCGGTTTCTGAAGATTGAACCGAAAACTAATAGTTTTCAATGAAAAACTTAAATTTTCGATCCGATTTTGATTTCCACACACTTGAAACCTCAAACACAGCTTCCAAATAGCTTAGATATTGAACAGAAATCAATTGAAGATATGTTTTCGGTTGATGAAAATCAAACCGAAAACAATAAGATTTCAACTGAAAAGCTGAAATCCAAGCAGATCTCGATTCCACACGATGCAAACTGTGATCTGATCTTCAAAAATCGAGCAAAAATAGGCTTCAAGATACCAATAACGTGAAGAGCACGACTGTGAAGCAGAAAACTGACTAAACACACTTGCTTGCCACCGGTTTGAGCTCTGATACCGACTGTAGGGTCCTAGATGGAAGGATCTTCACCAATGATCAATCAAGCATAAGAAAACAAAGAAGAAATGGAGTAAAAGATGAATGAAACTGAGCTTGCATATGATTAAACACTTGAAACCGTCTGATACAACTCAGGGATCGAAAACTAGCAAAGTACAACTGCTGCTCTACCCTGACAACCTGACATCTATATATACTGACAAGGACCGAAAACAGTTTTCGGTTAGCAGACCGAAAACTGGTTTTCGGTTACACCTTAACCAAAAGCTTCCTTGACCAAAAACATCAAACATACTCAAAACAACTCCAAAATACATTGACAAAATCCCTAACTTATCCATACATTGATGACTAGCCCAAACCATATATATTGGCCCTTCAGTGTACTCGATGATTTTTTATGGGATCTCAAACCAGGACACGGGGCATTCTTGCATGTTGCGTGTGGCGTAACTGTAACTTTTCCAAAACTTAAACTATGATTTAATCCTTTAAGTCAATTGCATCCAAACCTCGGAAAACCTTCAATATAAGTCCTTAACTAATAAAGTGGGCAACTTTATCAGTTTGCGTATCTTAATGGGACCCAACTTTCAAATATAACCATTCAAACCCATATAAAGCACCTTAACACATGTATGGTCCTTTCTTAAACATCAAGCAAGCATTTTTATGAACTAACAACATCATAAGGGGCCAGATTTATCACTTAAAGCTCCTGGAGTGGCTCAAACTCACAAAGAGAACTTAATACACCATAAAAGTCGTAATCTTGCCCTAAACTCAAACTAGCATAAGAAGAAGTCAAGATAAGAACTTTCTGAAGCTTCCCAAGAGTGTGAAGGTTCTGGATCCACAACCCTAAGGCCACACCAAGCTTGATCACCAAGATCCACTTGCTTGAAGTAACACCAAGAACCCTTCAAAATCACCTCCAAGCTCAAGAATACACCACCAAGGGAATTAGGGTTCGAATGAGGCTCTAAGATCAGTGGTGGCTAAGAAAATGAGAGAACTTTGAGCTTATAAGGATGTTTAAATAGTGCATAATCCTTGAAAATTAGGGTTTGGCACTCTGCCTGTTACGTTGGGCGTACACAACCAAACACGCGCCTTCATTCCTTGCATGCATGGGACCAACTTGCAAACCTTTTCCAATAAGGGCCATATCTGCCAATTATTTAAACAGCCATAACTCCCTCGTCTTAGGTTTGTTTCCTACGAACTTTATATCCACGAAAGGTGACAAGAAGCCCTACACTTCTGTCAACTCACCTTTGCCATAAAACTTCCCGAACAGAAACCCAAATTCATAAAAGCCCGAACTAACAAATTACGATCATACAATTGGGCTCTGAATCGTCATCGAACACTCGTATCACTTAAACTGTAGCATCTAACATCCAAAAGGGCCAAATCCTTTCTCCCATAAGGCCCTAAGCCTAATGACAACTGATGATTGGTCAGCAACCCCGGATAATGAAGTAACTCGAAACAAGTGTTACAATGGGTAATCCAGACTTTTACCTGTGGACCCATTGCATGCTGTTATTGTATACTTATGTTATTTAGATATGTGTTGGTATTTTGGGGGAACTCACTAAACGTTGGCTTACAGTTTTGGGTTATGTTTCAGGTACTTCATATGACCACGGGAAGGCGTGACCGTATACATCCTCATGTTTTGGACTTATGATTTTGGGGACTCTGATGGTGAAATGCTTTTAAAACTATGTTTGTAAACAATTTGTGAAGTTGGTTGTTTTTTTTTTAAGTTTGAATTTATCATGATTTTTATGGGTGTTACACTTGTGCTTTCAAAGCTTTTGACGATTGGTCCTTATTGCTAACTCTGTTAAGTTTTGTCCGTTAATTAAAGAGCATTTTTGTTATTTCACTACCACGGGGACCATTTATGATATTTTGTCTTATTAAAAAAAATTAAATATAATTATTTAATATATAACGGGTCTCGTCCTCTTTTTTTTCTCTCTATCTCTCTCCAAACTACCTTTCATCCCCCTTCTTTCAAACCTCAAATCCATGTAAAATCTGAGACCCAAAAAATCGTGATACACATATACACCCTCCAGAAAATCAAGGTCCCTCTCCCCACTTACAAGAACATGTCTATGTAAAAGGATCAAATCGAAGAACATGTGAGAGTTTTTCTTGAGTTTGATTCTTCGGGTGGGTCAATGAAGAATGCATGTATATGTTTCCATGTTGAAATAAATGGATTAAGAGCATATTTTATCTAAACAATAGGATGTATTTCAAATTTCTCTCATGTAAAGGTCTATCATTTGAATCAACATAAATAGAAGAAGTCACCGTGCTAAATCCACCACCCCACTGTACCCAGTCCCTACATGCTCAAAAACCGCCAGATCGATGTTGATTTCTACATCTCAGGTGAACATATTGTGGCGGTGGTTGATTCCTTCGAACATACCACAAAGAGATAGTGAAGGAACTGAACACTGGATCTTGTAGATCTGACTGCAAGGTGGAATCCGGGCGACCTTATAAATCTGACTAGACTGTGGAATCAACGTCATATACCTGTTGTTGTGTGTAGGGAAAAGTCGCTCATGATCCCCCTTTTCACGAAGGTTTACCTCGTTATGGAACAGAAGCAAGGATTAACCTGGTTAGTTCATCGACCTGGAACTATCTTCGTTTTTCGCCTTATAGCATGATGAACATAATCAATACTTTATGTACATACGCTACAATCTGTAAATACAAATGGATTCCATTGAAATTCCTAGGGACTAAGGAAGCTTGAAATCATTACTCTAATGTTTTAGATGTCGATTTCATAGTTGAGCAACATATATAGGTCGATGATGATGGACCGAAAGAAGAAAGGAATGAACAAAGGGGAAAGGAAGAAGGAGGCGTTGGGGTGAGGTTAGAGAGAGAGAGAGAGAGAGAAGTGTGAGACCCTTTATATATATATATATATATATATATATATATATATATATATATAGAGAGAGAGAGAGAGAGAGAAAGAGTTAGGTTTAAATGTTTTCACTATCTATTGTGTGCATGTATGGTTGATTCTGGACCAATCATTTTAGTTATTTTAAGAAAGTAATTAATGCATATTAAATGCTGAAGATATAATTAATATCCATTATATCTTCAACATGTAATACACATTAATTACTTTCTTAAAATAACTATATATATAACTATATATATATATATATATATATATATATATATATATATATATATAGGGAAAAGTGAATATACCCTTAAAGGTATATAAGATTAGGTACCCAAATTCACCATACAACGTCGTTTTGTATCATATATATATATATATATATATATATATATATATATATATATATATATATACATTGTAATTGTCTAATGTTCTTATAATTCATCTTCTAACTTGATTTCATTCAAAGATTTTTATAAATTTCACATTTATTTTTCTTTTACATAATTTTCATTTTCAACTATAATATATATAGCCTAATTGATGTTCGTAAAAAAGATGTGATGTAAGTGGAAGATAATAATGAAATTTTGAAAAATCTTGAAAGTAAATCAAGTTAAGGATTGAAGTTGAAGAACATTATAATAAATATATCAAACAAAATGACGTATTATGGTGAGTTCGGGTACCTAAGCTTATATACCCTTAAGGGTATATTCACTTTTCCCATATATATATATATATATATATATATATATATATATATATATATATAGGTTCAAATGTTTATAACAAATATTGTGTGCCTAAATGCACCAATCAAAAGTTAGCAAAATATTAAATAATTCTTTAATTCAATAAGAGTATTTTGGAGATTTTGTATTCTCAATTAATGGAAGCTTTTAAATGAAATCTTATAATTAAAGAAAGAAAATAAATATTTGACCTAATCTTCCTTTTATATTACTGGAACTTCTTATCATCATTGATACACGCCTCCCTCTTCCACCTCCAACATCAGATCATTGTCTTTACCCTCTCATCTATGTCGCTTTTGGATGGTGCTGCCTCCGCCCCCATCGTGTTTATTTCGTGGGTTTATATCAAGATCGTGTAGATGTCTCCTCTATTATGTGGTGTTATAAATTCAAAATTCAATTCAAGTACCTTCTAGTAAATGGAACCGACAATGAGGAAAAAATATTCAATCCATTTGGATGGTGGAGTTGTTGGTAATCGACAACATGGAAAGCATCCACACAGGTAAATTAATTTTTTTTCCTAATCGCATAAGCATTATCTTTATTTATTGTTTTGAAAATCTAGACATGTAATTTAGTATCTATTAAACAATCCCAAATCTCAATTTATTTCTCAGTTCAAGATTTCCATGGATGATTATTGGTTTATGTGAACTATCGATATTAATATCAAATATAAGTTGAAGTATAAAAAAATATTAGTTGTCGTATTAAATTCCATAATTTACAAAATGCAAAATACTAGAGTTGCATGGTTGCATGATACTTTTTTTATATATTATGTAATTCAATCTTATTGTTTGTCAATGTATTCTAACAGAATACTAATTTTTTTAGGAAAATTAAATAGACAATATAGTATATTCTATAAGAATATATAACGTTTTGTGAAGTGTATTCTCTTAGAATACACTAAATTTTTTCATATTTGAAAGTTGATTATGTTTTCTTTTTGGATTTAGGTTTTGAAGAAACTATCGTCGATGTAGAAAATGAAGAAAACATGGAGAATGAGAGTATTTTAGTATAATATATTATGCTAGAATGTATAAAGTGTTTCTTAATTATAATATTCTTTCAGAATGGATTAATATTTTTTTCTTTTTTAACCATTCTTAGTTTTAATCTTTAAGAATAAATGTAATTCTTAAACCATTATTAGTCATATTTTTTTTTTCAGAATGTATGTAATAATCGTTTTATAATCTTATTTTTTACGAATTTATGTAATTAGTGATTCTTAAAGAATAAAATCTGTATTCTTTAGAAAATATTATTTTTGATAATATGTTGTATAATTCTTTAAACATGTTAGTTATAAAAAAATATATTGGATGGAACTATATTCTGCAAGAATAAAGTCAAAATTATAAGGTAATTACTCAAAAATATCTGAATTGGAACTATATTCTGCAAGAATAAAATCAAAAATATGTTTACTACTTAATTGTTGGCATTTTATCATTCTGACAGAATAAATTCGCATTTTTAAATTTGAATTAATTTAAAAAGTTCATATTTTTAAAAAAGAATGGAAATAATTATCCCTTAAAAATCCGAAAATTTCCTTTTTTAATATAAGTTAATGGACCAAACTACCATTATGTTAAAAATTGTGTGATTATTGGTACATGTTACCCTATAGTAATATCATAGACTCTCAGATCATGACCACTAGTTCTAATCCATCCGTTGGTCCAGATTTGTGCATAAGGGCACACAATATATGCTATGAACAATTGAACCTAACCCTATATATATATATATATATATATATATATATATATATATATATATATATATATATATATATATATATAAGACAAAACATCATAAATGGTCCTTGTGTGTAGTGAAATGATGAAAATGTCATTCAATTAACGGATAAAACTTAACGGAGTTAGCAATAAGGACCAATTGTCAAAAGTTTTAAAAGCATATGGACCATCTATGATGTTTTTAAGCCACGGGTATATCCTTAACGATTAATTTTGATCTAACCATCCACCTTTAGTTATCGGGAAACTATAAGTTTTCAGCGGATCTCATATGTATATATATATATATACATATATATATATATATATATATATATATATATATATATATATACATACATACATACTAGCCGTAGACCTGCGCAAAGTGACGGAGAAAAATAGTTTTCTCATTCGGCAATAAGTTCTCTCTCTCTCTCTCTCTCTCTCTCTCTATATATATATATATATATATATATATATATATATATATATATATAAGTTCAATAAAGAACCATAATTATGGGTTCTTCAAAGAACCAAATCTTTTTTTCAATTTCTAGAGCTTATTCTTTATCGAAAAAAATCTAAAAATATCTAAATTCATATATTAACATTGTGAATGTGAAAAATATTTTTCGGATTCACCGTCTGAATCCGGATTCACGTTGTGAATTTCGAAGATTCACGTTGTGAATTTTCGAAGTTTCACATTGTGAAAATGACGTAAAAAAAATTCGAATTTTATATCATTGTAAAAATGATAAAAAGTTATGAATTTCTGTATTTTTAGTTTTTTTTATATAAAAAATAAGTTCTAAAAGTTGAAAAAAATATTGGTTCCTTGGTTCATTAGTTAATTATGGTTCTCTATTGAACCTCACCATATATGTAACACCCGCAGATCTGGGCTAGTCAAATTAGATGCAATAGGGGTCAAAAACGACTTTTCGACAAAAGATTATTTAGAATAAATAATCTTAACCAAGTTCTAGAGTATGTTACAAGGTTTTCGTACATATAAAGAACGCCGAAATCCGAGTTATAACGAAGAAGTTATGACCCGTTGAAGTTTTGCGACGGAACCGGCACGATACCGGGAAGCGTAAATAGTGAATTTATGATAGAGCGGGATTTAGCCTTAGCGATCTAAACGGAAGTCGTAGAATATGTTAAACTAAGAACATCGATAAAAAGAACGCCCAAATCTGACTTCGTATGAAGAAGTTATGATTTTTCGAAGTTTCGGTCTAGCAGTGTACAGCCCGAAATTTGAATATTTGATCGAGCGGTTTTTAGCCGACATGACCTAAAAGAGAATCGAAGATCTCGTTGAGAGTAGCGTAACGAGAAAAAGATGGGCGAAAACGGATGTCGGATGAAGAAGTTATGAGGATTTAACGGACCAATCGTGTCCCGGCTCGTTAATAATATAAAATTTAAAATCGAGCCAAAATTTGCCGACGAAGTCTAAACGAAAGTTGTAGAGTATGTTCCCACCTTCGCGTGGATATAAAGAACGTCGAAAACGGAGCTCGTATGCGAAAGTTATGATTTTTAGAAGTCGAGAATGCAATTTGCGAAGGCTATTAAGGAGCTGATGACGTGGCGCATTGTGGGCCGTCCATCGCTGATCAGATCTCGCTTCGGATGAAGAACACGTCGCCCTTCGCATACGCCCCGCGTCCGAGGTCAGTACGCCCCGCGTACCCTCGCCTTATCTCTTCCGATGTTGCGAGCCAGCTGGTGCGAAGCTGGCACCCTTATCCGAGTTACGCGCCGCGTCCGAGGCTACGCCCCGCGTAGTCCGAGGACCTCCGGCCTATAAATTGAATGCGAGATTTCCCGGATTTTCACACCTTTCTTCACTCACTCTCTCTAACTTCTTTCTCTGTCTAAGTGTTCTAAACACCCCCAAACCCTAGGGAACCTCCCTAGCACCCTAGGGAAGCCCCGAGGCTCCCGGAGTCCCGAGAAAAAGGAGTTTTTCGGTTTCGAAACGCTGCTCCAATTAAGTTCCGGGTTTCGATAAAATTCGCTGTAAGTATGCTACGCTTACGCAATTTTTAATATAGCTTTCAAATAATTATAGGAATGTTATTAGGTCCTTAAAATAATTATTTGGGCTATTATTATGAGTTATATTGAGCGTTATTAACGCTTAATAATAGTCAGACCATTAGTTTGTCGCGGTTATCATTAGACTAAACCCTAGTGGTATTGATACTAGGTTTTATCGAAGGAAAATCGTTTGAGAGTATCGAAGCGCTGTCCGAGTGCTAAGACACCACCTACTCAGGTGAGTGCATAGTCCCTTTCATCTTACACATAGATATGAAGTATTTTAATATAAATTACGTGCTATGTGTGCATATTGTTTGAATACTTGTTGTCTATGCTGGATGAATGATTTATACATGTTTTAAATGATTTAAAGTGTATATTTATTTTATATCTGCAAATGTGTTGGGATAAAACATGGGTAGATGAAATAGTTGGCGAGTGATGAAATAAAATAATGAGAGATAGGTGATGATAGGAAGGTGATGATAATTAGGTGAGGATAGATAGGTGATTATGAATCGGTGATGTAGGATACTACAACCTTGTCCGACAATTTGGAGATGTAGTCATCTACCAGAGTATAGATGGCGACCACGGACTATTATAGACAACCCCGTGGAAACACCAGCAGACTAGTAACCTGTAGGTGATGAATTACGAGCTCAGGCGATGTTGTAACTACGTATTCATGCGATGATAGTCTAACCCTTATTATGAATTACGAGTCCAGGCGATGTTGTGGCTACGTATTCATGCGATGATAGACTAACCTTTATCATGATTTACAAGTCCAGGCGATGTTGTGGCTTCGTAATCATGCGATGATACCCTAACTCTTGCTAGACACATATTGAGGGAGTAATCCCCGGATAGGTATTGTCTATGCAATGTAGGCGATGATCCTTAGGTAAAGTTCGTAGGAACAATCATATAAGGAAATACGATGTAAGGAGATGAGAAGTAAATATGATATAGGAGATGACCCTTGAGATAATATCTTTAGGGAAGACTAAAAGAAGATAATGGGGATGGGTAATTGGGTTGATTATTTGATTGTTTAAACATAATAACTATATTATTGTGGGTTGAAAACCCTATGTACTCACCAGGTTTCCCAACCTGACCCACTCAGTTTATTTACATCACAGGTGGCGATATGAAGTGACATAACACTGAGAGATTTAAAGAGATGTAGATCACTAGTGTAAATAATTGTAAGTTCTGTTTATGCTTATGTTTCTGTATTAACGATGACATCCCAAACGTTTTAAGATGAATAAAAATACGTTTCTTCGAAAATGTTTTAATAACGTATTTACCATGTTTTTCTGGGAACAAATTCCGCAACATTTTTATGAAAAGAAGTACTCTGGCTTTTACAAAGCATAAACAAAATCGGTCTTTTCTGGCCGTGATTTTAGGGATGTCACAGTTGGTATCAGAGCATTAGTTTAAGCGAACTAAGAATATGGATTTATTTCTAGACTTAAACTTAGAATGCTAAGCGATGATTGTGAGGTGTGATCACTAGCTTATTTTAGGAATTGTGCCTAAAATGCTTTTATGTGCTAAATACTTGTGCCTGATATGCTGTTAGTTGTTCGGATCTATGGTCTGTTGTCGACCGGATCTGGAAACCTTATGTGTTTAGGATTCTAAACGTATGACTACGATATTAGAACTAGCATGTAAATGTTTCGGAGTGATAAGGATGATTTAAACGTCAATCCTAAGTAAAGGTCTAGATTCACCTTATTCGGTGTATAGATCAAGATGGCAAGAACCCGTAGCGGAAACGTGAATGCAAATGGGAACCGAAACCAACCCCCAGTGATTGAGCAAATACCGGTTGTGGTAGCCGCTGCTAAGCCAATAACGATGGCCGGAGTGCAAGCGATGATCCAGGCAATGTTGGATCGTCAAATGGAGGAAACCAGACGTTTGATCCAGCAAAATCAAGAGGAAGCGACTATTCAGATCGAACGGCCCGAGTTGAATGAAGGGCTGACTGAGGAGGAGAACTACAGTGGGACTGTTGGTCAAGTCAACCCACCAATAGTTCGACAAAACAACCAAGATGACGAAGTCGAGAGGAATGGATGCAAGTATAAGGATTTTCTGACTTGCAAGCCATCGACTTTCACTGGAAAAGAGGATCCGATCGGGGTCATGGATTGGATCTCGGAGATGGAATTAGCTTTCATGATGAGCGGTTGCAAGGGAAAGCAACAGACCACATTTGCGGTGCGTCAGTTTCGAGGAGGCGCTGTACGTTGGTGGAATACCTTGGGGAAGACTCTGAGCCCCAATGAGCCCCTGCAACTGACATGGGCAGAATTTTTGGTGCAATTCAAACGAAAGTACTGCTCAGCTCAAAACCTACTTGAGCTAGAGAACCAGTTTCTAACCCTGAAGAAGGGAAGCATGTCAATCGATGAATACACCAACAACTTCACAGAGAAGATGGAGTTTTCCTTGCGCCTTGTTCCGGATGAGATGACGAAAATCGACAAGTACGCAAAGGGACTTCCATGGGAGTACGCGGTGCCAGTGCGTCAGGCACCTACTCTGGAGGCAGCTATATGGGCTGCCAAGTCTGTGGAAGATATGATTAAGGGAAGAGATGCCAACAAGATTGATGTTGGTGAAAAGAGGAAGTTTGAGGAATCTACGAGGCCCAATAAGAAGATCAAGTCTGGTTCAAAGGAGTCTAGCGGATGAGGAAACAAAGTGAAATGGTGCGAGAAGTGCAAGAAGAATCACTTTGGGAAATGTAGCGAAGAAGTGACTTGCTACAAGTGTGGGAAGACCGGACATTACGCCAACGAGTGCAAAAGGGTGTGTTATGAATGCCGTGAAGAAGGGGATGTTGCTAAGGATTGCCCGAAAAAGAAAGAGGCGGCAAAACCAAACATTCCGCCAAAACCAAAGGCAAGAGCATTCCATATGATCCTAGACGAAGCAGATGACAATGTGAGGATTTAGGAATGACGGCTTGACATCCATGGATCGAGTTATAAAGTAGCCATAGAATCATATGATGTAGCCTGTTAGAGGCATAGTCTAGGGTGAACTTGAACACCTATGTAATCGTTTCAAGAAATAATATAAAACCTTTGTTTTGTTATCTGATGTGTTAAGTTGTTGTGTGGTTTTCTTGTATGGTGACTTGGAAAAACTGTGGGACAATACTTGGGACGAGTATGAGTAGGTGTGAATGGTAGTAGAGGCCTATACTACCGGAAGCACAGGACTCACACTTGGATCAGGGAAAGTCACAATGTTACCAAGAAGCTAGTAATTGATTTCGTTTTATTCAAGTGTGTTGTTACCATCGTTTCGGTAATGACTAAGAAGATTGTTGATATTCCGACCCTAGTGGTTATATCGAATCGAGTCCGGCAACGATGAGTATGTTGTGTGGTTCAGAGAACCAAGTTTGATGTAGCGTCCGACTTAAACCAAACGGTTGAAATCAAAGCGATCAATAGAAGTATCGCACTGGTTGTTAAATAAGTTGGTAGCTAGAAATGCCAAATGTTAAAGTGTGATTATATTACATTAGAACATGAAGGAAGGCATAGTCTGTTTTAGAGTTTAACTCTAAGAGACTTAAGTCTAAGTGTTGCAACGTATGATGATAGGTCATTAGAATATGACACATCGATCCATAGTAGTAGTAAAAGAAATCATCTCAAGTTCGTATCCAGTAAGGATCAATATTGTGACTTGAAGGTCATAATTGGGAGTCTAGCCTGAGGTGGAGAGCAGGTGCACGATCAAGTACTACTTACAGTCAATGAGTCTAAAAGGTAGACTTGGAGGAATATAGAAGTTATAATTATTACCTAGGATGAAGAGATGACGTATGGAGTCATTATACGACCCTGATTCGTTGATGATTCCGGGACGTAATCATCCTAAGGGGGAGATAATTGTAACGCCCGCAGATCTGGGCTAGTCAAATTAGAGGCAATAGGGGTCAAAAACGACTTTTCAACAAAAGATTATTTTGAATAAGTAATCTTAACCAAGTTGTAGAGTATGTTACAAGGTTTTCGTACATATAAAGAACGCCGAAATCCGAGTTATAACGAAGAAGTTATGACCCGTTGAAGTTTCGCGACGGAACCGGCACGATACCGGGAAGCGTAAATAGTGAATTTACGATAGAGCGAGATTTAGCCTTAGTGATCTAAACGGAATTCGTAGAATATGTTAAACTAAGAACATCGATAAAAAGAACGCCCAAATCTGACATCGTATGAAGAAGTTATGATTTTTCGAAGTTTCGGTCTAGCAATGTACAGCCCGAAATTTGAATATTTGATCGAGCGGTTTTTAGCCGACATGACCTAAAAGAGAATCGAAGATCTCGTTGAGAGTAGCGTAACGAGAAAAAGATGGGCGAAAATGGATGTCAGATGAAGAAGTTATGAGGATTTAACGGACCAATCGTGTCCCGGCTCGTTAATAATATAAAATTTAAAATCGAGCCAAAATTTGCCGACGAAGTCTAAACGAAAGTTGTAGAGTATGTTCCCACCTTCGCGTGGATATAAAGAACGTCGAAAACGGAGCTCGTATGCGAAAGTTATGATTTTTAGAAGTCGAGAATGCAATTTGCGAAGGCTATTAAGGAGCTGATGACGTGGCGCATTGTGGGCCGTCCATCGCTGATCAGATCTCGCTTCGGATGAAGAACACGTCGCCCTTCGCATACGCCCCGCGTCCGAGGTCAGTACGCCCCGCGTACCCTCGCCTTATCTCTTCCGATGTTGCGAGCCAGCTGGTGCGAAGCTGGCACCCTTATCCGAGTTACGCGCCGCATCCGAGGCTACGCCCCGCGTAGTCCGAGGACCTCCGGCCTATAAATTGAATGCGAGATTTCCCGGATTTTCACACCTTTCTTCACTCACTCTCTCTAACTTCTTTCTCTGTCTAAGTGTTCTAAACACCCCCAAACCCTAGGGAACCTCCCTAGCACCCTAGGGAAGCCCCGAGGCTCCCGGAGTCCCGAGAAAAAGGAGTGTTTCGGTTTCGAAACGCTGCTCCAATTAAGTTCCGGGTTTCGATAAAATTCGCTGTAAGTATGCTACGCTTACGCAATTTTTAATATAGCTTTCAAATAATTATAGGAATGTTATTAGGTCCTTAAAATAATTATTTGGGCTATTATTATGAGTTATATTGAGCGTTATTAACGCTTAATAATAGTCAGACCATTAGTTTGTCGCGGTTATCATTAGACTAAACCCTAGTGGTATTGATACTAGGTTTTATCGAAGGAAAATCGTTTGAGAGTATCGAAGCGCTGTCCGAGTGCTAAGACACCACCTACTCAGGTGAGTGCATAGTCCCTTTCATCTTACACATAGATATGAAGTATTTTAATATAAATTACGTGCTATGTGTGCATATTGTTTGAATACTTGTTGTCTATGCTGGATGAATGATTTATACATGTTTTAAATGATTTAAAGTGTATATTTATTTTATATCTGCAAATATGTTGGGATAAAACATGGGTAGATGAAATAGTTGGCGAGTGATGAAATAAAATAATGAGAGATAGGTGATGATAGGAAGGTGATGATAATTAGGTGAGGATAGATAGGTGATTATGAATCGGTGATGTAGGATACTACAACCTTGTCCGACAATTTGGAGATGTAGTCATCTACCAGAGTATAGATGGCGACCACGGACTATTATAGACAACCCCGTGGAAACACCAGCAGACTAGTAACCTGTAGGTGATGAATTACGAGCTCAGGCGATGTTGTAACTACGTATTCATGCGATGATAGTCTAACCCTTATTATGAATTACGAGTCCAGGCGATGTTGTGGCTACGTATTCATGCGATGATAGACTAACCTTTATCATGATTTACAAGTCCAGGCGATGTTGTGGCTTCGTAATCATGCGATGATACCCTAACTCTTGCTAGACACATATTGAGGGAGTAATCCCCGGATAGGTATTGTCTATGCAATGTAGGCGATGATCCTTAGGTAAAGTTCGTAGGAACAATCATATAAGGAAATACGATGTAAGGAGATGAGAAGTAAATATGATATAGGAGATGACCCTTGAGATAATATCTTTAGGGAAGACTAAAAGAAGATAATGGGGATGGGTAATTGGGTTGATTATTTGATTGTTTAAACATAATAACTATATTATTGTGGGTTGAAAACCCTATGTACTCACCAGGTTTCCCAACCTGACCCACTCAGTTTATTTACATCACAGGTGGCGATATGAAGTGACATAACACTGAGAGATTTAAAGAGATGTAGATCACTGGTGTAAATAATTGTAAGTTCTGTTTATGCTTATGTTTCTGTATTAACGATGACATCCCAAACGTTTTAAGATGAATAAAAATACGTTTCTTCGAAAATATTTTAATAACGTATTTACCATGTTTTTCTGGGAACAAATTCCGCAACATTTTTATGAAAAGAAGTACTCTGGCTTTTACAAAGCATAAACAAAATCGGTCTTTTCTGGCCGTGATTTTGGGGATGTCACAGTTGGTATCAGAGCATTAGTTTAAGCGAACTAAGAATATGGATTTATTTCTAGACTTAAACTTAGAATGCTAAGCGATGATTGTGAGGTGTGATCACTAGCTTATTTTAGGAATTGTGCCTAAAATGCTTTTATGTGCTAAATACTTGTGCCTGATATGCTGTTAGTTGTTCGGATCTATGGTCTGTTGTCGACCGGATCTGGAAACCTTATGTGTTTAGGATTCTAAACGTATGACTACGATATTAGAACTAGCATGTAAATGTTTCGGAGTGATAAGGATGATTTAAACGTCAATCCTAAGTAAAGGTCTAGATTCACCTTATTCGGTGTATAGATCAAGATGGCAAGAACCCGTAGCGGAAACGTGAATGCAAATGGGAACCGAAACCAACCCCCAGTGATTGAGCAAATACCGGTTGTGGTAGCCGCTGCTAAGCCAATAACGATGGCCGGAGTGCAAGCGATGATCCAGGCAATGTTGGATCGTCAAATGGAGGAAACCAGACGTTTGATCCAGCAAAATCAAGAGGAAGCGACTATTCAGATCGAACGGCCCGAGTTGAATGAAGGGCTGACTGAGGAGGAGAACTACAGTGGGACTGTTGGTCAAGTCAACCCACCAATAGTTCGACAAAACAACCAAGATGACGAAGTCGAGAGGAATGGATGCAAGTATAAGGATTTTCTGACTTGCAAGCCATCGACTTTCACTGGAAAAGAGGATCCGATCGGGGTCATGGATTGGATCTCGGAGATGGAATTAGCTTTCATGATGAGCGGTTGCAAGGGAAAGCAACAGACCACATTTGCGGTGCGTCAGTTTCGAGGAGGCGCTGTACGTTGGTGGAATACCTTGGGGAAGACTCTGAGCCCCAATGAGCCCCTGCAACTGACATGGGCAGAATTTTTGGTGCAATTCAAACGAAAGTACTGCTCAGCTCAAAACCTACTTGAGCTAGAGAACCAGTTTCTAACCCTGAAGAAGGGAAGCATGTCAATCGATGAATACACCAACAACTTCACAGAGAAGATGGAGTTTTCCTTGCGCCTTGTTCCGGATGAGATGACGAAAATCGACAAGTACGCAAAGGGACTTCCATGGGAGTACGCGGTGCCAGTGCGTCAGGCACCTACTCTGGAGGCAGCTATATGGGCTGCCAAGTCTGTGGAAGATATGATTAAGGGAAGAGATGCCAACAAGATTGATGTTGGTGAAAAGAGGAAGTTTGAGGAATCTACGAGGCCCAATAAGAAGATCAAGTCTGGTTCAAAGGAGTCTAGCGGATGAGGAAACAAAGTGAAATGGTGCGAGAAGTGCGAGAAGAATCACTTTGGGAAATGTAGCGAAGAAGTGACTTGCTACAAGTGTGGGAAGACCGGACATTACGCCAACGAGTGCAAAAGGGTGTGTTATGAATTCCGTGAAGAAGGGCATGTTGCTAAGGATTGCCCGAAAAAGAAAGAGGCGGCAAAACCAAACATTCCGCCAAAACCAAAGGCAAGAGCATTCCATATGATCCTAGACGAAGCAGATGACAATGCGAGGATTTAGGAATGACGGCTTGACATCCAAGGATCGAGTTATAAAGTAGCCATAGAATCATATGATGTAGCCTGTTAGAGGCATAGTCTAGGGTGAACTTGAACACCTATGTAATCGTTTCAAGAAATAATATAAAACCTTTGTTTTGTTATCTGATGTGTTAAGTTGTTGTGTGGTTTTCTTGTATGGTGACTTGGAAAAACTGTGGGACAATACTTGGGACGAGTATGAGTAGGTGTGAATGGTAGTAGAGGCCTATACTACCAGAAGCACAGGACTCACACTTGGATCAGGGAAAGTCACAATGTTACCAAGAAGCTAGTAATTGATTTCGTTTTATTCAAGTGTGTTGTTACCATCGTTTCGGTAATGACTAAGAAGATTGTTGATATTCCGACCCTAGTGGTCATATCGAATCGAGTCCGGCTACGATGAGTATGTTGTGTGGTTTAGAGAACCAAGTTTGATGTAGCGTCCGACTTAAACCAAACGGTTGAAATCAAAGCGATCAATAGAAGTATCGCACTGGTTGTTAAATAAGTTGGTAGCTAGAAATGCCAAATGTTAAAGTGTGATTATATTACATTAGAACATGAAGGAAGGCATAGTCTGTTTTAGAGTTTAACTCTAAGAGACTTAAGTCTATGTGTTGCAACGTACGATGATAGGTCATTAGAATATGACACATCGATCCATAGTAGTAGTAAAAGAAATCATCTCAAGTTCGTATCCAGTAAGGATCAATATTGTGACTTGAAGGTCATAATTGGGAGTCTAGCCTGAGGTGGAGAGCAGGTGCACGATCAAGTACTACTTACAGTCAATGAGTCTAAAAGGTAGACTTGGAGGAATATAGAAGTTATAATTATTACCTAGGATGAAGAGATGACGTATGGATTCATTATACGACCCTGTTTCGTTGATGATTCCGGGACGTAATCATCCTAAGGGGGAGATAATTGTAACGCCCGCAGATCTGGGCTAGTCAAATTAGAGGCAATAGGGGTCAAAAATGACTTTTCGACAAAAGATTATTTTGAATAAATAATCTTAACCAAGTTGTAGAGTATGTTACAAGGTTTTCGTACATATAAAGAACGCCGAAATCCGAGTTATAACGAAGAAGTTATGACCCGTTGAAGTTTCGCGACGGAACCGGCACGATACCGGGAAGCGTAAATAGTGAATTTACGATAGAGCGAGATTTAGCCTTAGCAATCTAAACGGAAGTCGTAGAATATGTTAAACTAAGAACATCGATAAAAAGAACGCCCAAATCTGACTTCGTATGAAGAAGTTATGATTTTTCGAAGTTTCGGTCTAGCAATGTACAACCCGAAATTTGAATATTTGATCGAGCGGTTTTTAGCCGACATGACCTAAAAGAGAATCGAAGATCTCGTTGAGAGTAGCGTAACGAGAAAAAGATGGGCGAAAACGGATGTCGGATGAAGAAGTTATGAGGATTTAACGGACCAATCGTGTCCCGGCTCGTTAATAATATAAAATTTAAAATTGAGCCAAAATTTGCCGACGAAGTCTAAACGAAAGTTGTAGAGTATGTTCCCACCTTCGCGTGGATATAAAGAACGTCGAAAACGGAGCTCGTATGCGAAAGTTATGATTTTTGGAAGTCGAGAATGCAATTTGCGAAGGCTGATAAGGAGCTGATGACGTGGCGCATTGTGGGCCGTCCATCGCTGATCAGATCTCGCTTCGGATGAAGAACACGTCGCCCTTCGCATACGCCCCGCGTCCGAGGTCAGTACGCCCCGCGTACCCTCGCCTTATCTCTTCCGATGTTGCGAGCCAGCTGGTGCGAAGCTGGCACCCTTATCCGAGTTACGCGCCGCATCCGAGGCTACGCCCCGCGTAGTCCGAGGACCTCCGGCCTATAAATTGAATGCGAGATTTCCCGGATTTTCACACCTTTCTTCACTCACTCTCTCTAACTTCTTTCTCTGTCTAAGTGTTCTAAACACCCCCAAACCCTAGGGAACCTCCCTAGCACCCTAGGGAAGCCCCGAGGCTCCCGGAGTCTCGAGAAAAAGGAGTTTTTCGGTTTCGAAACGCTGCTCCAATTAAGTTCCGGGTTTCGATAAAATTCGCTGTAAGTATGCTACGCTTACGCAATTTTTAATATAGCTTTCAAATAATTATAGGAATGTTATTAGGTCCTTAAAATAATTATTTGGGCTATTATTATGAGTTATATTGAGCGTTATTAACGCTTAATAATAGTCAGACCATTAGTTTGTCGCGGTTATCATTAGACTAAACCCTAGTGGTATTGATACTAGGTTTTATCGAAGGAAAATCGTTTGAGAGTATCGAAGCGCTGTCCGAGTGCTAAGACACCACCTACTCAGATGAGTGCATAGTCTCTTTCATCTTACACATAGATATGAAGTATTTTAATATAAATTACGTGCTATGTGTGCATATTGTTTGAATACTTGTTGTCTATGCTGGATGAATGATTTATACATGTTTTAAATGATTTAAAGTGTATATTTATTTTATATCTACAAATATGTTGGGATAAAACATGGGTAGATGAAATAGTTGGCGAGTGATGAAATAAAATAATGAGAGATAGGTGATGATAGGAAGGTGATGATAATTAGGTGAGGATAGATAGGTGATTATGAATCGGTGATGTAGGATACTACAACCTTGTCCGACAATTTGGAGATGTAGTCATCTACCAGAGTATAGATGACGACCACGGACTATTATAGACAACCCCGTGGAAACACCATCAGACTAGTAACCTGTAGGTGATGAATTACGAGTTCAGGCGATGTTGTAACTACGTATTCATGCGATTATAGTCTAACCCTTATTATGAATTACGAGTCCAGGCGATGTTGTGGCTACGTATTCATGCGATGATAGACTAACCTTTATCATGATTTACAAGTCTAGGCGATGTTGTGGCTTCGTAATCATGCGATGATACCCTAACTCTTGCTAGACACATATTGAGGGAGTAATCCTCGGATTAGTATTGTCTATGCAATGTAGGCGATGATCCTTAGGTAAAGTTCGTAGGAACAATCATATAAGGAAATACGATGTAAGGAGATGAGAAGTAAATATGATATAGGAGATGACCCTTGAGATAATATCTTTAGGGAAGACTAAAAGAAGATAATGGGGATGGGTAATTGGGTTGATTATTTGATTGTTTAAACATAATAACTATATTATTGTGGGTTGAAAACCCTATGTACTCACCAGGTTTCCCAACCTGACCCACTCAGTTTATTTACATCACAGGTGGCGATATGAAGTGACATAACACTGAGAGATTTAAAGAGATGTAGATCACTAGTGTAAATAATTGTAAGTTCTGTTTATGCTTATGTTTCTGTATTAACAATGACATCCCAAACGTTTTAAGATGAATAAAAATACGTTTCTTCGAAAATGTTTTAATAACGTATTTACCATGTTTTTCTGAGAACAAATTCCGCAACATTTTTATGAAAAGAAGTACTCTGACTTTTACAAAGCATAAACAAAATCGGTCTTTTCTGGCCGTGATTTTGGGGATGTCACAATATATATATATATATATATATATATATATATATATATATATATATATATGTCAATAATCATTATTTATTTCTCAAATAAAAACATTATTATGACGCATGAATTCACTATTAAATAAATAAAAACTGCTATTATGTATCAAATTAAATAGTTATACTTTATTGGTATTGATAAAGTTAATAAAATGGGGAATCAAAGTTAATCTTAACAACCCGGTTTGCTTGATACATATAAGTCTAAACGGATATATCATATTATTCACTTTACTATCTAAAGTTTTAAACCGAAAGATAATAAAATTAATACAACCATATTTCATGGAACATGAATAACAAATGGAATACTAATTTTCTATTAGTCATAAATCATACATAGATATTTTTTCTTAATATTGAACAAAGTATTTGATTTTACAACTGACTGGTCAATTTCGATTAGAGGACATAAATAATAAATAAAGCTTAAAAAATTACAAATAAAAGGGCCTATATAATGGATTATTTGTTTTATTTTCATTAGATAAGAGATCGGGTCAAATATTTGGAAGAGATAAGATTTCAAAGGTAATCAAATTAAAATTTAATATTATTTTATTCATAATTAGTTGTACTTTACGTTTAGAGAGTTGAACGTCTTAAAAAAATAATATTATTTTATTGGATCTATTTATAGAAATAGTAGGATTTCTTTTATAAGTTAGTATATATATATATATATATATATATATATATATATATATATAACTGTTGGTGGAAGTTAAAAGATTGAAAAAAGTCAAAAACTATAACTTTTCAAAATTATTTGTAGTAGTTTTTAAATTATAAATCTTCTATTTAAAATAACAGTTTTAGTTTTGTACTCGTGAACAATTTTTTTTACTTTCATTTTTAGAAGCCAACAACTTTTAAGAAAACTCTTCACCAAACACACCTACAATGAATGATATTTTATGATAATTTCCTAAAAATGTCATGAGACTTTCCATTTTGTTATTTTAGTGGTGATTCTATCAAAATCTCTATTGTTTGGAGAGGAAGACCGTAATTAGAAAAGAAAGGGTAGACAAATAAAAGCATAGAGACAAAAAGTAAAAATAAAAGGGAAAGGACAGAGGAAAAAGCAAAACATTGACGCCCTGCTTTTCTTTCTTCTTCAACATCCTCCTTACATATCCATCGTTCCTTTTTCACCTCTCTCTCTCCCCTCATTCTTCTTCCGTTTCACGTTTCTTGAATCTTTACACACATACACACATTATAGTCATATAAAAATACCATTTTTTTTTATATAATTCTGTTTCTCTCTCATCGCATTTTTACTCTCTGCATCACAAATCAATCGTATTATTATTTCATAAAATCTTGGTTTTTTTTTTCCCCGTTATCTAATTCCTCAATCTTCGTTCGTTCGTCATCCCAAGAAAACACAGCGAATAGGGTGAACCCCTGTAATTCTTGATTGCCAAACGTTGATGATGGTGCCAAATTTTAGCGGGTGTTAAAGAATTAGGGCTCGCAGATTGATAATGTAGCTTTCATTGCAATTACGATTAGGGTTTGTTCGTTTTATTGTTTATATAATTCGGAATCTTCATTTTTTGGTGCATGGGATGATAATCGGCTATTGATTTGGCGAATTTTGTGGAAATTGTTAAGTTGGGTAACTTTTCTTGGACCCTAATTAAGGTCTTGTTACGTATATATAGATCTGAGTGGGGATTGAAAGTTAATTTGAAGAAACAATTATGGATCATATTGTTGGTGGAAAGTTTAAGCTTGGTCGGAAAATTGGCAGTGGATCCTTTGGTGAACTTTTTTTAGGTATAATCATAATTGGGAGATTGATTTTAGGCGTTATCTCCATATACATATATACGAGCATACACGTATACATATGCGTGCATGTTTCCTTTGTTGATAATCTTCTTGTTTGATGATATTGCAGGTGTTAATATTCAAACTGGCGAAGAAGTAGCTGTTAAACTGGTATTAACTTCCATCTGTGATGATTTCTTTAGTGTTTATGATTGCTCTTATCATAATTTCTGTTACAAAAATTAAAATACATTTTGACGTATAGGAATCTGTCAAGACAAGGCATCCACAGCTTCATTATGAATCAAAAATATATAGGCTTCTCCAAGGAGGAAGTGAGTTTTTCTCTAAAGTTTATACATTTATCTCAATAATCACTTTTTCTAATAACTTATAATGAATTGGTGTATTCTTGCGAATTAATCGGTTAAATTCATTTATTTGTGCTGTGAATGAAGCGGGAGTACCAAACCTGAAATGGTTTGGTGTTGAGGGGGAGTATAACATCATGGTTATTGACCTTCTTGGACCAAGTCTTGAAGACCTTTTCAACTATTGTAATAGAAAATTTTCCTTGAAAACTGTCCTAATGCTTGCAGATCAACTAGTAAGTGTTCAAAAAAGCTATTCCCTTTTCTTATAAATGATAAATCGTTTCTCATTCAATCATGTCAACAATCTTACACAGTTAAATAGAGTTGAGTACATGCATGCAAGGGGTTTCCTTCATCGTGACCTAAAGCCTGACAATTTTCTTATGGGCCTTGGTCGTAAAGCCAATCAGGTAATTTAATAATTTTTGTCCCATTGACATCAGGCTCAGTCTCGCTTCAATGAATGAAAATTTAATAATCTTTTAATGCTCCTTTTTATGACAGGTGTACGCGATTGATTTTGGACTCGCGAAAAAATATAGGGATCTTCAAACTCATAAACACATACCATACAGGTAACGTCTATTTTCCTCTCATGAAAGTTGCAATGTTTGATTGGCAAAATGGGTGGGTCGGGTCGGGTACACAGGCGGGTCTAATCTTGATTGGGAACTCATTTGTTAGGGAAAACAAGAATCTCACGGGTACAGCTCGTTATGCAAGTGTCAACACACACCTTGGAGTTGGTGAGCGGTTTATATTTTATAACTTCAATGTTTTGAGTATAAAAATTTGATCTTTTTGATAGTTTATAAAAATTGAAACATTTTGTGGATTTTGTAGAACAAAGTAGGCGGGATGATTTGGAATCTCTTGGTTACGTTCTTATGTATTTTATAAGAGGAAGGTGAGCACAAATAAAATGTTGGATTTTTGTAAGTTGTTTAATTTTAGTTGTATTTTACATTTTTACCCTTTAATTTTAATGATTGTCTTTGTGTTAGCCTTCCATGGCAAGGACTGAAAGCGGGAAACAAGAAGCAGAAATATGACAAGATTAGTGAAAAGAAAATGTTGACTCCAATTGAGGTACTGTGGTATATGTATAGTGCTAAGTGCAAGAAATAGCAACGTATTTTCATTCAAAGCAATTTTCATTTCTATGATATAGTAAAATCTTCTTAGTATAATGTATGAATAACAAAACAATAGAAGTACAATGCTATAATTGGGTAGATTTTTCAAAATACAGCGCCTTGGTAAGAAAAGTTTTGAAAGTACAATGTTGTAATAGAAAAAAATTGAAAGTACAATGTTATAATACACAAATAAATGTAAGTATGTTGTGCTTTTCAATATTTTGTCCTTGAAATTTACAAAAAAAATGTTTGATAGGTGCTATGCAAATCATATCCATCGGAGTTTATATCATACTTTCACTATTGTCGATCATTGAGATTCGAGGATAAACCAGACTATTCATACCTCAAGAGGCTTTTCAGAGACTTATTTATTCGTGAAGGTTGTCCCTTCAAATCTCTATATACTCACTCATCTTCAAGAACCCAATCGATCAAAGTTTGTTGATCATTTTCTTTCTGTTTTATGTTGGTTATGCAGGCTATCAGTTTGACTATGTCTTTGATTGGACGGTATTGAAGTATCCTCAAATCAGTGCCAGCTCCAGAGCACGGGTAAGTATAGTGTGTGTGTGTGTGTGTGTGTATATATATATATATATATATATATGTTGGTTTTGAAGAGTGTGTAGTGATATATGGCGTTGTTTTTGCAGCTTCCGGGTAACACGGGGATAAATGCTGGAACATCTATGGAAAAGCAGGGAAGAACGTCGGGTATTACTTTTAGCCAGATAACTTTTACATTTTGTCTCATTCAGACGGTTTATTCAGTCCCTTTATGTATACATTTTGTCTCATTCAGACGGTTTATTCAGTCCCTTTATGTATACATTTTGTCTCATTCAGACGGTTTATTCAGTCCCTTTATGTATACATTTTGTCTCATTCAGACGGTTTATTTAGCCAGATATACTTGTCGGTATACATTACACGCGTACATGACATGTTTAAATTGTTTGTGTTGTTAAACAGGTGGTCAAGATTCCCGTGCACTAGATGCATTCCCAAGAAGAAATATAGCAACCGGCGGCCGCTACGACTTTTCAAGACACCGGACTCCCGATGATATGACTTCCTCAAAGGATGTGGTAAGATTATATCTTCATGGTGAATCCACATTGAAATTGAAATTGCTACACTGTAGCTGCGGAGACTCGAACCATTGACCGTTTTCTTGTTTACAGCAACCTGATTCTGACAAATTGCGATCTTCTCGAAACGGGAGCTCGTCAAAATATGCTGCAGCCTCAGGCACAAGACCAAGTTCATCGGGCGAACAAACACCAACTGAAGGGCAATCATCGAGCCGTATCATGTCAAGTGCTGGGGGACGCACGTCTACTACTCAAAGAGCATCGTTTGGTTTAGGTTATGATGCCAAGTCATCGGGTTTTTCTCGTCCAGCTAAAGGTGGTCGTGAAGATCCGCTCAGGAGCTTTGAGTTCCTTCAAATCAGGAAGTGAAAGGTAAAAAGATTACCGTTATTGTAAAAAAAAAACAGGAGGATTTCTGTTTTTCGGTTTTCTACTTTTGTATTTTTAGGAGATTTGATTTGGATGGGTCTGTGTATTTGTAATGGTTATAAACACTAAGGTTATACTTGAATGCTATGGTGTCGGTGGTTATTTCTTCGATTATTTTGCTTATTGCGATTGATGATTATGAGAGCGATTGTTGTGTTGTTTGATGTGAATGTTGGTCACCTTCAAAGATTTTATCCCATCCATGATCAACAACGGGGATAATGGTGGTTGTTGAACACGAAAGCATTCCTAGCTTTCAATGTGGTAATGATCCAAAGGGAAGAATAGAATATCCAATTGCGTCCCTATAATTTGTGCTTCAAGTCTCAAGGTGGAGGCATACGCATGACTCAAGGAGAGATGTTGGAACTTGGAAGTAGGGATGTGCTTTGAGCTGGAACCAACCCGAAACCCGAATTCAATGAAAAGTTGGAACCGAAACCCGGATCGATTATTACTAATACGGGACCGGTTCGGTTTAGACAATACAAGTTTTGGTTCGGTTATTAACCCGAAATGACCGAAATAACATGTACACTATGCTTTTGAATCGAAATAACCCGAATAATCCAAATAAACTTGAAATAACCCGAATGTCCAAAATAAGGAACTTTTATATCTAGTTCAAGAAAAAAATATTAAACATTGATAGGGCAACGACTTTAGTAGTTTTTTTTTTTTTTTTTTTTTTGTAAACTTCGATCGGTGGGTACGACAATAAACAATACGCAAGAGATAAGAGGGATCGGTCAAGTGACATTAGTTTCTGGGCGGTCATTTTAGCCCGATTAAACCTTTATTCGGGTAACCCGGACTGAAGAACCCGAGAACCGATTTGGGCTAAAATAGATACCCGAGAACCGACTCAAATAACTTATTCATACCTAATTCGGGTCGGTCCGGTCCGAATTCGGTGGTTCAGATACCAGGTCCAAATGCACATCCCTACTTGGAAGTCTACAACCGAACCTAAACTTGATAAGCATCATCTGACCAGTACCGAAGAGAAAAAGGGCATGTCGAAATTAGAATGTCACACTAAGGTTGTGTTTGTCATGCCACAACTAGCTTATAAGTTAGTTTATTTTTCGAATTTTTTTAAACTGTCATATTTGACAACTCAAAAAGTAGTTTATATGCTAGTTTTTAAAAAAATTAATTAGACTAGCTTTTCAGGATTTATAAAAAAAAATCCAAATATACCTTTAATTAGTTATAGAATCTACCAATGAGGTCCAGTTCAACCGGGCGTATGGACACTCCAGTTTTCCCCTCCCAGGAGGTTTGGGGTTTCTGGAAGAATGGTGTCGAGTTCTATCTGTATCCAAAGGGAAGCTCCTTAATGGGAAACTTAGTTGCTAAGGATGATGTTGTTATCTCTTCGAAGAGGGATCGAACCCAAATTTGTTAGGTGTTATAGCATACTGCCCTATCGGATGTCACCATCCGCTGCACCAAACCGTTGTTCAAAAAAAGTTATAGAATCTCATCATCTTAAACGCTTTTTTATCTCATTTTATATCATCCAGTTAGCTTATCAACTTATCCGAAGTCATTTTTTATTAGATAGTTTTTCAGTTAGTATGTCAAACATAACCTAAAAACTAAAAATATTAAATATAAAATCATTTTATTTATGTTCGTAAATAGTAACATTAGTAAACTATGTTTTTTGTTGTTCCTTTTTGATGGTTTTTGTTTTATACGCCGACTTAAACTAAATAAATAATGTAAGGACACTAGTATAAAAAAACACAAATTGCAAAGATACTTGTATTATTCACATTTTTATCAGATTTATAAACAAATACATATATACATACATTCATACGCACACCGTATCTATATGCATGCCAACATCGTATTTAGGTGTCTGAGTTCCAATTTTATTCATATGTACAAGTTCAAAAAGTGAAAAGGCCTAGCAATAAATATTGTATGTTTGCCTTCTATCTTGTTGTAATTATCTTTAATCTATGTTTTGAGAAATAAAAGAAATTATCATACTTATGATCGAGTTCTTCGTTAAGAATCCTAACAAACATTGTTAAAGATCGACTAAGCGATGAGGCCAGGTGGTGGATTGTGGTGGGAGTAAGAAAAGATGAGAGATTACTAAGAGTTGTTAATTTTGATGTTCTAAGAAAAGAAACAATTTACATTTTATTTTTCAAGAACTATCCAATGAAGTTCTTTTAAAAATGATATCATAATTGCCATAAATACTTTGTACAACACTCTTGTTTTCATATTTAAAAAAGATTGAAAAAACAATCAATCAAATGATGGTTGTTAAGTTCTCAATCATGATCTTGAGGTCTTATAAGCGAAAAACGATATCGGTCATGCAACAAGATTTATAATTGAATCTTAAGAACTCAACTACGTAAGATCTTCTCCTGATTTGATCCTATATTTTTAGTCTTTATTCCATACATCATATTTCGAGTCTCATAAATTTCATTCATGGACTAAAAAACGTCAATTCAACTTGAAACCGTGCCTTAGATCGCAAGAAACCTCATAGTGCATCATAACTTTATCCATTCATCTTGAATTATGTAAAACATCAAACAACACACAATTAATTCATTTGTAATATTGTGTTTTTAGTTGCGATCACAGTGATCTTAATTATTTTTTATACTTAAGATGTATTCATTCTAAATGTTGTGGTTTGTAGTTACAAAAATTATGGTTACCGGTAAAGAAATTAAAATTGATTTCACCATGGATGTTTTAATTAAGAGAAATTAAATATCATCATTCCTTTTTTTTTTTTCTACTCATCCATACCCATATTAAATGCTGACATGTGTATATTTAATAGAATAGATAATATTTTAATATATTTGTGTCATATTTAATAGAATTAATAATATTTTAATATATTTGTCATCATTTAACATAAATATAGTGATAGATAGAGAAAATATAGAAACATTTAGGGTGCATTTTCATTGAAAATTGAAAATGAAAACTCAACCCTATTTTCTGAAAACATTTTCATAGAAAATGTTTTTATAAAATAGAGTTGAGTTTTCGTTTTCAAATTTCAATGAAAATTTTAGAAAACGCGTTTAGTTGAAACCGGGAGAGTTTTCATTTTCCATCTTAAAAATTTGGAAAACTTTGAAAAACTGTAAAAATCACTTTTCTAATTTACATACAATTTGGAAAACTGAAAATTTTCATTTTCTTGGAAAATTTTGGAAAACTGAACGAACCAAACACGTTTTCAAAATTTCCGTTTTTCTTGAAATTTTTTTTCTAGAAAACTGGAAAATTTTCCACAACCAAACGCATCCTTAATTTCTCTTTAATTAATATCACACTTTAACTAATGCTACACAAATAAAATTTTACAAGTAATTTAAAAACTAATTAATTTTAGCTGTATCTTTAAATCCCGATCCACATTTACAATCACAATCTTATACATGAAACAATTATTTATACCTTTACACAACTTGGTGGGTGATCTGCATGTTTATTCGAAAAGGCCTAAAGCTTGATAGTTCGGGCCGGGCTGGTTTGGACAAGGCTTAAATATATCAAGTAGGACTTATAGGTGTCCGGCCCAAAGAATAGCCCTAACTATAAAAGGGACTCTCCGTCAAAAACCCTAATTTTCATCGTATTCATCCACACCGTCTCTGCTCTCCTAGGCGCTGAGCAACTGGTCGCCTGAAAAATGGTAGAATGTGACCCCCATTTTTATCTCTTTGTGTGTTTTATTGATTGATCTTTGCCTGATAATGTCTATAATTTGATTTTTGTAGCCGTTCAAGAGGTACGTGGAGATTGGAAGAGTAGCCCTCGTCAACTACGGAAAGGATTATGGAAAGCTCGTTGTGATCGTCGATGTCATCGATCAAAACAGGGTATCTCGATCTCACTACAAGCATCTTGTTACTAGCTCAAGTTATTGCTATGATATGATAACTGGAAACAATGCATTCTTCTAGATATCGTAATTATATTTCTTTTAGGTTTTGAAATGATCTTAAGTATAGGAAAATCATTAGAAGTTTTTGGTCACGTGAATTTGTAAGAGTGTAGTTTGTAACATAGGATCGTATGTCATCGATTATGAGCTTGCGGCGATTTCTGCTTTATCTTTTGATCGAACATACTTCATCTAGTTTATTCGTTAAAGCTCCTTAAAAACATATAATGTTGCGACTAATTTGATTAATTTCTGTATGAGTATGCTGGAAACAATGTGCACTTGTTTTAATTTCCCCTTTTCGATTTGCAGGCTCTTGTTGATTCTCCTGACATGGTGAGGGGCCAAATGAACTTCAAGAGGCTAACACTCACAGATATCAAGATCGACATCAACAGAGTTCCAAACAAGAAAACTCTCATTGCTGCTTTGGAGGCTGCAGGTAGGTATCACTTTAATTGGATGGCAGTTGTTCATGGGATCTATGTTGTATGAAGTTTTTTGTCGTCTGCAGATGTTAAGAACAAGTGGGAAAGCAGTTCATGGGGAAGAAAGCTCATTGTTCAAAAGAAGAGAGCATCTCTTAATGATTTTGATAGGTTCAAGATTATGTTGGCAAAGATAAAGGTCAACATTACTCTTATGCTTAGTTTCTGTTATAATATTCTTTTTAACAATATGATCAGATGCTGTTTCTTTTAGGTTATAAAAATTTCCCCTCATTGTGTGTATTTGTTTTCTGATCTTGCAGAAGGCTGGTGTTGTTAGGCAAGAACTAGCCAAGCTTAAGAAGGAGACTGCATGATCTTGTCATTTGTGCTCAAGATTTTGCCACAGTTTATTTGAATTGTTGTTGAGTTGACCAGTTTTGGATTCTAGGTGCTTATGTTTGACCTTTTACAAATGATTGTTAGAAACTTTTTCCAATTCAATTTTGAACTTCTATATTTGCTTCATGGTTTTTTTTTTTTTTTTTTTTTTTTTTTTTTTTTTTTTTGCAAATTGCCAAGTCAAAATAGTTAAATATGGATAGGAGGTTGGTCGTCTAGGTCATATTTCAAACACCGTTCATATTCTGAAAGAAAACATAACATAAGTCAAATATGAATATGAAACACACTTTTTTCCTGAATGCAATCCTAAAAACCAAGTTTATTATACAACGGAACAAAATATAAAAACCATCAATATATTGATTTTTATTGTCTATGTTTCAACTTTTGTCGTCATTAAAATTGATGATCAATATTAGATATATCAATAGAATATTATGATATTCTTATGGCAAAGTAGTAAAAATAGATACCAAATAATCTTTCGTATATTTTTGATTTTCATATTCATGGTCGGTTATGAAAGATTTTATAATATCCAGCAAAATGATTTGTCATACCATAATGGCATAAATATAATTGTGAAACCCTTTCCTTTGTTAAGATGGTTATTTAAAAAAATTGAAGTTTTTTTTTTGTTAAACCAAAAAAAAATTATCGGGAATATTAAACCAAAACGTTCGAAACTATAATGGTTTATCTACGATTCAAAGTTTTTTATAATTAAGCAAAATTACTACGAAACCCATTATATCCGGTTATGACGATTGTTTATAAAAATCGAAGTCTCGGTTATTGAATCAAAAAAATATTATTTAGATATTTAAACCGATAAAATCCAAACAACGTTGTTACTTATGAGAATTTATAAAACTTTCAGAATATCTTTTAGAAAAAAGAAAATAATTTGCAAATTTGATGTATGGACTAAGACTTATACAAGTTCAAGATAAATACAAACATGACGAATACACAAGGTGGGTATTAACTATTAAGTACAAGACAAATATTGGTCAACTTCGAGAGCAACGAACAATTCTGTCGTCTCATCGTGTGGTTATTATATTTTCTCCTATTAAGAAAAAGTAAATAGGGATACAATATGGTCTTTGTATAAAAAGTTTGATATGCCATCCAAAACTATAATACATCAATAGGGCAACTGACCTTTTCAAAAGACGATAGACCGACATATATATATATATATATATATATATATATATATATATATATATATATATATATATATATATATATATATATATATATATATATATATATATATATATATATATATCCATTTAAAGTTAAAAGCTATGAAATCTAATATAATATATAATATAAAGTATAAAGTGATATATTTTCAAAACTTAAAAAAGTTAGTTTTTGAGTTTGTAATTTGTTGATTGACTACTTATACTATACACGTTTATGATGTAACAAATTTGTCGTATGTTTCTTTTTTCCTAATTCAATTTTTTTTTTTTTAAGTTTTAAACATTATATCTTTAATACATTATGTTTAGTCATCCAACACTCTGTAATTATTGTATTTAAGGGATATTTTTTTTCTTTTAAAAGAATTCAATGCAAATGATACGATTATATAGCTTAAAGGGTTCGACTTGGTTTTATACATAGTTGAGGGGTTCAATTCAAAGACAGATAAAACACAAAAAAACCAGCAATAACTTTTAATTTTTTATTCAAACCACCATATGCAAGCAGGTTCAAATCATTCGAATATACAAATTGATTTGCATTTTGATCATTTTGGTCGCCTAATTCTCATGTTTCTGGTCCATCAATCGCTGTTGAGATCCAAGAAAATTTCGTCTCATCGGAAATTTTGTTATATATCCCCGGATTCGGTATTTCATCACAATTCCCAATAAAGTTTTTGAAACAAGGTGCGCGAATCCTTTCATATCTAAGAATTTTCTACAGAAATTAAGTCTATTTGCATCCTTGTTGCTTCTCTCTGTCATGAATTGATAAGTTATGTGATAATCTTGGTGGTAAGTGGATTGAAATTACACAATTTGTAAGCTTGAGTTGTTAGTATAGATACTGGAAACTAAAAAGAAATCATTGATTAGGGTTTTTAAGCTTATGTATGGGTTTATGAATTGGGTAGGGTGATTGATTTTTGGCGTCTAATCGGGTGTGATTTCTGTGCGTGTTAGCTGCAGCTCTGTCTTATGTTGAAGAGAATTTATAGTTCTAATGCAAATGGCGATATGGAAGATTTTTTTCCGGTTAGGCCAGAGTGCCAAGAACTTGTTCCGAAGACCCGCTTCAAACCCAAGGTTTGTTCAAAATTCATCGCTTGCTTTTTTGTTAATTTTTTCGTTTGTTGTGCAATTTCTGTATCTGGATTCTTCTACTTTTAGATATGCTTTTTAAAATCTCATTTTTACTAATCCTGTCACAATGTTTAAAGCTTGGTGATTGTTTAACTGTTTCAGGTTGGGAAAACTTTAAGTGAAAGAAGATGGAATGCTGCATTTGATAAAGATGGTCATTTGGATATAGCTGGTGTTCTTAGGAGGATACAAAGAGGGGTACTGTTTTTCTTGTAGATTTACAATTTTCTACTTCAAAAAGAATGAAATTTTTGAAAACCTATAATAGACAATCAAATTCCCAATTTTTTATTGAACTTTCAAAATATGGATATATTCTTAGGAGGATACAAATAGGGGTAGAGACATAGTAATCTTTTTTCTTCTTTTATATCATTCCAGGGCATTCATCCATCAATTAAAGGGGTAGTATGGGAATTTTTGTTGGGGTGTTATGATCCCAACAGTACGTCTGAGGAACGAGGAGCCCTCAGGGCAAAGAGGAGGTAGTAGTCTCTTCACTTAACACGTAAAGTACATTAATTACATATGCCATTTATCTCTAATCTTTTCTATGTTTTACTCTTCTGATAATCAAATTGTACACTGACATTTTAGTAAAAATGTTATTTTTGTTTTTAGGGAACAATATGCTTCATGGAAAGAGGAATGCAAAAAGATGGCACCCATTGTTGGTAGTGGGAAGTTTGTGATGTCACCAATAGTCAATGATGATGGAAAACCAATAGAAGACAATGGAATGGAATTGGCAGATTCTGATGCCGATTCCGACAAGAAAGTGACTCAGTGGAAACAGAGCTTGCATCAGATAGGTTTGGATGTAGTACGCACAGATCGTTCTCTTGTTTATTATGAGAATGAAGCTAATCAAGCCAAGTTATGGGATGTTCTTGCTATATATACTTGGGTAGATGATGATATTGGTTATGTTCAAGGTGAGAACCACTATATATATACCCTTCTGTCACAACAACTGTAGGACATAAAACTCATGTGATTTTTAATTTTAAACAGGAATGAATGATATATGTTCCCCAATGGTTATTCTTTTGGAAGAAGAAGCAGATGCATTTTGGTGCTTTGAGCATGCAATGCGTAGAGTGGTGTGTATGAGTATGCGTTTATTTTATATACATATTTTATATTTTCTTTATGTGGAATGATTAATCTCTGGTTTCCTTTATAAAGAGGGAAAATTTCAGGTCTAATGCAACTTCTATGGGAGTGCAATCACAACTCAGCATACTTTCACAAGTTATGAGAGTTGTTGACCCAAAGCTTCATCAACACCTTGGTAAGTACTATCATGTTTCAACTTTCATCTGCTATTTATTGTAAAAGCTTTTTTTAAGTTTTAAATAAATCGACAACATTTTTTTTTATTTAATTTACTTGAATCAGAGGGGTTGGATGGTGGAGAATATTTGTTTGCAATTCGTATGCTAATGGTGCTTTTCAGAAGGGAATTTTCTTTTGTAGATGCGTTATATCTATGGGAGGTAAAAGAGATCTATATTAGTATTATTATTACTCATTTGTTTTTTTGTATGAAGTTGGAAAGATGAAAGATGATGTTTTTGTTTAAAAATGTGAAATCAGGTTATGTGGGCCATGGAGTATAATCCAAACATGTTTGCTCATTATGCTTCAAATGGTTCGAGTGAAGTTGTTGTAACAACAAAATTAAGCAAGAAAATGCTTCAACAGTATGGAAAATATGAGAGAAAAAACGTGAAGAATGGACGCACAGATCAAAAAAGTCTTCTTGCTGTTTTCTTGGTTGCAGGTGTTCTAGAAACCAAAAACAAGAAACTTTTGAATGAGGCTAAGGGCCTAGATGATGTTGCTCAGGTTCTCTTTAAATCATATAAGTATTTGTTAGAATTTTTTGCCAAATAAAAAAATAAAGTATATTGGTTGAAATTTGGCCTAGAATTTAAGACCATTTATGACTTTTATGATTCCAGATCATGGGTGATATAACGGGAAGCTTGGATGCTAAAAAAGCTTTGTCAGAAGCACTGAAAATTCACAAAAAGTATCTAAACAAGGCAAGCATCACATCCTTACATACACTCATACATATATACACATATGCAGTTTCGGTTTATATATTATGATTCTAATGCTGGACTAATTATGGTTTCAGGCTAGAATTCCTGAAAGTTAAAGAGTTTCAAGGCAGCTAAGATATAGGTCACGAATTTAAATTTTTGTATTTGTTGTGTGATTATTGATTTTTATATTTGTCCATTAGAGATAAATGTATTTTTTGTGCTAAGTTTTCCCAGGTTTAGCATAATTTAGCAGGACTGACATCACATGTACCCACGTGGGTCTCATTGTGTTCGTGAGAGAATGTGTGTAATGTTATGTAATGTAAAGAGATCGTGTATGTGTATGGGTTGTATATTTGTATCATTAAGATGCAGCTCAAATGGATGAACGTGTCCATAACCCTCGCCCCACAATCATAATTTTTTTTTCTAACATGATATGTTATATTAATGGGTTAACTTGGGTTGACCCATATGAAGTTCACACTCTACAGTTTACATGTATGATAAAAAAAAAGTTAAGACTTATCAAATAAGTTACAAACTCAGTAATTGGTACGATTTAGAAAGAACATGACTATCAATTAATAGGTTTAGGATTCTATAAATGCCAAATTAAAGAATAGAATCTAAAATGAAAATAAATATATACATTTATATGTGTTGTCATATTGTTATAATTAATTCTAACCTAAACTTTTTAATTAAATGTATTGAACTGTTAAATTTTGGTTTGGGTTTATGATTAGGTCGACATGTTCGATCGATTTTGCGGGATCTAGTTTCAACTAATTGTGTAGGAAAACCAAAAACAAAAAATTGAAAGTCCAAGAGGGAGGGAGGAAAGAGAGGATAGCACATTCCAAGTAAAATAAAAATGATAACCAAACAAGACTAATTACGCAGTCTGATTATTTCATTAAATTTATGACCACAACCAAAGCCAAACAAGGGAAATATCTTTAATTGTGAAAGAATAGAGAAAAAAAATCGTTTTCAAAAAATTAATAATGGATGCACTTGAATTTCGAACAGTTCTTCATTATAAATTTCCATAGTCAGCAAAAATAAAGGGGGTGTAAACTGTAAACTGTAATTATGTAAGTGTCAAAAGAACTAAGCTATTTAAAATTTAAGGGTGTGAATGTCACAGATAATAACTTAGGGGATTAATTTGAAAATTTCTTTCTATGATCGGTTTCCGCGTGAAGCTTATTAGTAAAATCGTTATTGACTGTCAACGAGACTTCAAAGAGAAAAAAACTGCGTCTGTTGTAGGCGAACTTGAAGCTAAACTATCTGCAAGCAAAAGGTTCTTCGAATCTTCAGATCTCTGTACTTAATTTCTTTTCACGATGATGATCTATACATTTGTATTTGTGTTGATTAATCAATTGTGCTCAGATCTACTTGCATTCTTCTGAAAATATTGAACTTGAGTTCCATGATAATATGAATCTAGGGTTTGTGGATCGAATTTCTTTCTCTACGTATATGTTTCTCTTGATTTATGCAAGTTTTTTCTGATATTACGTTTGCCAATTGTGCTCTAGATTGTCTGTGCTGTTGTTCTGCTTCTGCATGCGTTTTGCCTCAATTTTGTAGTAATTCGTTTGTGCTCTAGATTGTCTGTGCTGTTTTTCTGCATGTGTTTGACCTCATTTCTGTAATTCGTTTGGTGATATGGCTAGAATTAAACGTAAACCCTCTGATCTATGGGGTTAATGATTCGTTTGGTCATATAGCTAGATTTGAATGTAAATCCTCTGATCAGCTGAGTTATTGAAGCATTTGGTCATACGGCTTTTATAAAGTGTGAATTGGATGATCCAAATTGTTGCACACTGTTTCAAGTAAGGATCAAATAGTATCCTGATCTGTAACTGGTGTTTACTTAATTTTGTAGCTGTGCTTATCTTTGTTGCTGGTAGGGATTGTGGTTTTACAGTCTTCACATAGAGTTTTTGTGCTCCTAATTGCAACACGGGGACTAATGATAATCTAGACTTTTAGACTTATAATTATGGTTTGTGATATACATCAACTTCATTTTCTAGAATTTAGTTGACTATTTTCTTCTTGTATTACTATCCTCTACTCAGGTGAATTATGTGGCTTTTCATAAGCATTTAAGTTGAAACTTAAAACTTGTGTGGTATAAGGATTGTGCTGTGCTTTGTTGCTTACATTTTACATTTTCTGCTTTTCATCTCCAACTGTCTACAGTAAAAAGAAGCAAATTTAAGCATTTGATCTAACCCATATCAATTACTGTTGCAGTCATTTCAATTTTGAAGATGGAAGGGACAGTATTTACTCCTGCTTTAGAAGGAATGAAACATGTCAAGTCTGAAGAAGGCGAAATGCTTTCTAAACCTTTCTTGGAAGTCTGCAAACAGATATTACCTGTTATTGGTAAGGTTTTGCTTTATAAGTAACAACTACTTTGTCATGATGTTTTCTCCTTCATTCTAATTCTCTTATCATCTGCTGCTAGACAATTTCGGAGCAGCTATGGCACTTGTCAAAACTGATGTTGGTGGTAACATAACAGTAAGTGTTAACCCTTTCCCTTTCCCTTCATTTTGATTTATATATTAATATATTATTTTCCACTTATATATATTTGGTTATTTGTTTCTCTTCCACCAGAGGTTAGAGAACAAGTATCTATCCAACCCATCTGAATTTGAGAAACTATACAGTATGGTTCGGGTTGAGGTTGAAGCTAAGAAAGCAGATGGTTCATCCAGCTGCACCAATGGTCTATTGTGGCTAACTAGGTGAGTTTACGATTCTACCCTCACAGTTATATATTATCACAAATAATTAAAAACCCCAAAATACCCTTCAGAGCAATGGACTTCATAGTAGCTTTATTCCGTAACTTGATGGAGCACAAGGATTGGAGCATGTCACAAGTTTGTTCTGAAGCCTACACTAAGACACTCAAGAAATACCATGGCTGGTTAGCCAGTTCAACTTTCACGGTATCTATTTACTTCTTTACATTATTATAATTTAATAATAATAAATTAATCTTATTCCAATTTCTTATTCCAAAATGGATTCATAGGTGGCAATGAAGCTTGCTCCAGATAGGAAGAAGTTCATGGATGTTGTGGGTGGGAAAGGTGACATCAATTCTGATATTGAAAAATTTTGTGCAACTTTCACACCTCTTCTTGAAGAGAACCACAAGTTCTTGGTGAGATCATCTTATTATAAAACTTAATTTTTTTTTTTTGTAATTTATTCCATGAAAATTATGGTTTTAATTTGTTTGATTTTCATTTTATCATGCAGGCTAGCGTTGGTCTGGATGATATGAAAGCAAAGTAATGACATTGACTGATGATAAAGTTGTTGGTTCTCACTTGTTGAACCTGATTGAGGAAGAAGAGACTATGATATATGCTTTTATGAATGTGTACCATTTTCAGTTAATGATCTGTTAAAGACTTATAATCAACATCTATATAAAACGTATTTTTTTTTTTGTTACTTGACATAAAATTGGTGCAAGTTGCAACTATAGATGCACAGAGTACAAGCCAATGAGAAGGATATTTATTTTCTCTCTCCCTCTATCTATCTATCTATCTATCTCAATTCTCAACCACCTCTCATTTACATCTAAATTTTGTCCACTAGTTTGAATTGGTATAAATTAATGATAAGGTAATTTTTTATGCTTCATGCATGCATACGTCGATCCCAAGCTTCTTCCTATTTTCTTCTCATTGATTGTAATACCCAATTACATCTGTTTGTTTTGTTTTCTGGGTTCCCCAATCACCCTGGTTATTATATCTGAATCCATTATATTTTTGGTATTGTATTGTATTGTATATATCTGAGTTGGGTTTTGACATTTTATGGGGTCAGCCGACCCCATCCTGATAAAATTGAAGATCATCATAATTCCTCCAACGATGGGTAGTATGAAGGTGAAAGGGCTTCTTAAAGGCCTCAGATATATCTCTCAAGTTTTTGGTCAGTAGTCTCTTTCTCTCCTGCCTTTTAATTATAAATTATAAATTATTATAGGATTAGGATAATAACAGAATTTGAAAATTTTGCAGAGGAAGACAAAAAACAAGAAATACAAATTGGTGGTCCCACAGATGTAAAGCATTTGGCTCATGTAGGATGTGATGGACCCGCACAAGAATCCCCCAGCTGGGTATGTATGCATGTAAATTGTAAATATGTTTGGTGTGAATTATGAACATGAACAACCAATCCTTGTTTCTATCTTTTTGTATTATCTTTCATCCCCGTTTTTTTTTTGTTGTGGGTACAGATGAAGGGATATGGTACACCTGATCAATTCGCATCATCCGACCTAAGTGATGGCCCTGAATGGGTTTCTGAAGGTTATTTATTACCCTAACTCCTAATTCCCAATTCAATTTCTCAAATGTTACAAAATTAGCAGAGCTATTAATGGGACGATTATTGTTTTTTTTTTTACAGATTCAGGGCAAAAGGTGTCTCGAAGAGACAAAATAAAAGCAAGACATCGCCGGCATCGATCAGTGGAAAATATGAACTCGGAGAGCAAAGAGGCAACCAAAGCAAGGCAGCCCAGAAGACACCACACACGCGGTGCAGAAGGCCGACACGCCCGGGATGAGGCATTGCCCGAAGTCCCAAAAAGGACCCGGAAAAAGAAACCAAAGGATGGGTCAGGTGATGAGGCATCAAAAGTATCAAAGTCTAAAGCACCAGACGACATCACCGATCAAGAATAACAACAAAACAAGTCATCCAACTATGATGTATTTTGATATCTTAGATTTGTACAAAATTAATTAATTTCTGTATATTTTCTAATTTGGTCGTTTAATTTTCAAAATCACTACTAAACGAACTATATAATTAATATCGTGACAAACTATAATTACATTCTTCCCATTGCAATTTGCAAGTCACATAACAAAATGTGTTTGGTTTGATTTGGTTTGTTAGCTACATCAAAATCGTCTCTATCATAACAAATTAACAACCACCCAAACCAAAATCAATGCCCAACATGTACTATCACCAACTCTCCTTGAAGAGCTAATGCCATACCCATAGACAAGGGCAGATCTGGGATTTTCAACCGCGTTACATATCTTCACCTTGTAAAATGAATTAATTACGCCTTCATCCACACACAACTCTGAGTTCCCTTCTAACCTTAACTTCCCTCCGACTTTACTCATAAACCCTACAGAAAAGGGTATCTTCCCACTCAAATTGTTGTTGTTCAAATTCAACTCGCTCAATAACTCTAAATTCTCAAATTCCTTTGGGACTTCCCCTGTTAGCTTGTTGTTATCAAGACCCAAATAACTCAAATTTCCAAGAAATACCCCCATTGAAACTGGAATTCCCCCGACTAACCCTACTCTTGATAACCCAATTCCGTTAACACCCCGCAAGTTCTTCCATATGTCGGGAATCACCCCTCCTAATTCATTCCCACTCAAGTACACCCCCTTTAGTTTACTCATTTCGGACAGAAACAAAGGCACCCCACCACCCACCAATCCGTTATCACTCAAATCCAAAAACTCCAAAACCCTTAAACCCTTCATCGTCTCCGGGATTTCGCCGGAAAAATAATTGGAACTCAAATCGAGCTTCAACAGATTCTCTAATCCTCCTATTGTTCCCGGAACATTTCCACTGAACCCATTCTGGCTGAGGTCAAGAACTTTAAGTTTCTTCAAGTTTGATACATTTTCCGGAATTTCTCCGGTGAGACTGTTTCGTGAAAGTGTAGCTTCTTCTAGATTTGTTAACTCGCCAAACCCAACCGGGATTTTGCCGGAAACTTTCGTTCCGGTGATGATCAACCGGCGTAAGCTAGTCATGTTACCGATGTTGTCACTCAATGAACCAAAAAGGGTTGGGTTGTTGATGAATACAAGCTCTTCAAGAACCGAACCAACCCGTGAGAGATCAGGTAAAGAAACGGGCTGTTGGGTGAAGCATTTGTAGAAGAAGAGTTTACGTAAGTGGGGAAAAGAAGAGAAGAGAAACGGGTCAAGTAGAGTGGAGTTTGGTGAGCAGGTCGGGTTGGAGTTGAAATCGGAAACGTACCCGAAACTAAGCTCGACGATGTTTAGGGTTCCGGTGACGCTTGCGTAGTCGCAAACGACCCCGTGTGGGGCGGAGGAGCAGAGATCGTCAGGGAAGAGAGACCGCCATGGGACGTCAGAGTTGAGCGATTCAAGCACTCGGTACACTGATTCTTGCTCAACTGAGTTCAGCATGGGTTGTGAGTTACCAATTGTAAAACATGCCACTACAAACATCAAGAAACCGAAAGCATATCTTGAAAAAGAAAACGCCATTGAAAGCTGTGAAATTCTATGAGCACTGAAATGCATATGTTGTGTTTCTTTGTATAAATTTATATGGGTATAATTTTTTCACAACCCATCTATTTTCCAAATAGAACCTATGTTGCAGACTATTTTTTACTGAAGGTTTTTTTTTTTTTTTTTTTTTTTTTTTTTTTTTTTTTTAATTCTAAAATTCTTTGAAGATTAAGTTGTTGTTTGATTTTTGTTTTGGTCGTGTGCAGATCACGTGTGAGGTTTTATAGACTGTTTGTTTTTTTGAAGACTGTAGACCTAAAAATGTTTGGGCGTCCTCTTCTTGGCACAGCCATGGACCGGAGTCTTTAAACATCTTCTAACCTAAAACAACATATACTTTTTTTTAACTTAGATTTATTTTAACTTTATTTATGATAAATAAATTAGAAAAAAAATTACAATACTTAAAAGAAAAAAATGTTTGATAACACAATCATGGTCTTTGTGATAAATTTATAAATAAATATCTAATTACAATAATACTTTGTGGAGGTGTTTATATAGATATGAAAAAAAAAAATCATAATATTGTTTTATATTTTTTTGTACCAAATTTTATAAAACATTATTTAATGCAACATCGTTCATTTCTTGAAAAAAATATTTATGGTCGGTTTTTAATTGATGTAATTGAATAGGTAAAATAAAAACTTTGAAAATTTTCATTTAAAATCAAAGTTTATTTTCATGTGTTAAGTTTTTTTATCCATAATTACAATATTTAGATATAACTTTACGACCAAAGTTTGTTGGTTTTTTTATCAAATATATAAAATAATTACCATTTTATTTTCACTTTTTATACAATAATGCATAAAAATTAATCTATATTTGTTAATATCTATAATGAAGTCATAAAATTATCAAAAAAAAAAATCTTTTAAGTTTTTTTAAAAAAAAAAAAAACAATTTAAGATTTTAATTTATTCTAATACTCTGCAGATGTTAAAAAACAAACAGTCTTCTTCTTTTAGACTGCAGACGTTTGGTTCACCTCTTCCACTATAGAGGTTTGCAGATATGGTCCGCAGACTGCAAACATTTTGTCTCAGAAAAACAAACAACACCAAATTATGATTAGAGTATCTCCCACTCTTATTTTCATTTTTCCTCTATTCTTTTTCAATCTTCGATAGTTTATTCCCTTATTTTGAAGGATATGAATAAGATTACACCATATATGGTGTTATCCTATTCATTTTTCTCAAATGAGGATAAACTTTACGTTGTCGGTTTTAGTTATTATGTGTATATATTTATACATTTTTAGTTTATTTTTATCTACTAATTATAATTTAAATGTAATATTTAATATTTATAATATTTTGTTATATATTAAATTATATTACTTAATTATAAATATAAAGTTTGTTTTTTGTTCATCAAATTCATATAAAAAGTTAAATACATATTGGAAATTTTAAAAACGATAACGTATTTTATAAAAGTTATAAGTGTGTTATAAATATAATCTTATTTATTTAATATTATGATAATGAAAAAAAATATAGATTATATATTTGTTAAAACCAAATTAATAAAATGAGTGTGTTTGACAATCTATGTAAGTTGGAAGAATGAAATATCCTAGGAATATAACTTTTGGGTAAAAAATAGAGTATGATTGGACTAAAACTATTTTCTCACTCAAAATGATATTCCAATACTAGACGTACACTCAAAAATATTGGATATGTTTTGCTACACTCTTGGTAATGTTTTCTTAAACAACATTTCCCCTGATTTTCTCACAAGATTATATGGTCCCGTTATTACCTTGCACCATAAAATTCTTTTTTTTTAATACACCACACCTTTTCGTAATTAGGGCGATGTTTTGAGCCTTAAGGGAACCCACCCCTAGACCACCATCTTTTTTTTTTAAGCAAGCACCTTGTCCCACAAGATCCAGTGGGTTTTTTTCTTATATCCTGTCGTGCCTCCCCATACAAAACCTCTTTCTCATCTTCTCAAGTTCATCCAAAATACAAGATGGAACCAAGAATAATGAGAAATAGTATGCAGCAATGCTTCCATTTATTGATTTCAATAAGGTCACTCTATCCCAAATGAAAGAGATCTTGCTTTCCAACTCGAAAAATTTGAGTGAAATTTGTCTATGATAGGCTTCCAATGTTTTCTTACAATTCATATTTGCAATGCTCGATATGTCATGTAAACTCTTAGCATCTTATTTTCTTTATTTTGGCTTAAGGACCCTAGTACGCTAAGCGTACATAAGGTACGTCGGGTGTACTTCGATGGATGCATGAGACGAGGTATCTGTCACAACTAGGAATTCTATACCATGTAACAACAACAATGATAACATTTGTGAACCAAAAATGTGAAAGCACGTATGATGCTTATTCAATAACAACAAAGTTTCCATCAAATGCTCTATGCAAGCACTTCAAATAGTCAACAAAGAATTGGAAACCCTAGAAATCCCGGTTTAAGTCCATTATGGACTAGGATTTCCTTATTGGGCCTAATGGGCCAATAAGCTTCCAATTTGACTATTTTGGGCTTAGAACTCTTAAATGGGCTCTAATTGGACCCACTTCCATTTATTTTAACATTTGGACCATATTGGGCCTAGAATGAAATAAAATACCCTAATGGACCATCTTGGGCCATAACTAACCTAATTAGCCTTAATGGGCCATAAAACCCATACTTGATGAACATTTGGCCCTGAATGTCTTTAAGAGGGCCAATGGGCCAAAAACCATTAAATTGGGCCCATATTATGGACTTAAACTCAAAAAGGCCCAACACATTCCTCTCTTTAGCCCATTCTCGGCCAACATATAAAAAAAAGGGGAAATGGAGGTTGACTTTGGAGGTGCCACCTCCATATTACATAATAAATAATAAAACAATTACATCCCATACTACCATGCAAGACTCATGTATCCATGCAACTCTCTCTCTTCTCCCCTCTCTTTTTCTTCTTCGGCCGAGAACACAAGGAGAACACACCCACACAACTTCAAACTCTCATTCCAAGTTCTCTCAAGAACACTTTCCTTTCCTCCACCAAAATTTCGAGATCTAGGGCTTTTCAAGAAGCTTATTCCACAATAATCATCATCATTGGTAAGTTATCGTGTCTTGTGGGCCAATCTAGGGTGACAAAATCTTAAGATCAATTATGTCACACTCCAAAACCGGAACGGCGGAAACGTTCTGGGGTGGATGACGTCACGTCAAGTATCACAACATATGTAGTATAGTAATCAAAGTACAACAACCATTGCATTAATAGTAATAATTTTACATCGGTTACATGTTATAGTAATATCAAAATAGTTATAGAACATAACATAGATGCAGATCGGTACTAGGTTGTCTCCACAAAAGCTCCTGGGATGTACCTGTCTATCACTGACCTGAGAATACAAGTTATTTTGAAAGCGAGTATCAGCATTTTATAATGCTGGTGAGTCCATAAGTATTTAGTGTCATTTGTATAAATACGCATTTATATTCAAAATAACTGTATTAAAGATAGTAGTTTAGAATCTACGGTGTATTAGCGTCCTTTCCTGAAAATCCTATATTTTCTAAATAATAACAGTCTTCTACCAAGACTCGACAAACTTATGTTTTAAAGAGTAACTTTCCCCAAAATACTATTATTATTAGAATACAGTATTGACTTTCAAAGGAATAATGAGAAAATCACAAGTAAAATGACAGGGGAAAATAACATATGTCTCAGCAGTGATACTGCTGACTAAGGAGAAAGAAAATCATAGACTCCAGGAGAGTATCGATTGAATGATACGCCTAGTTCAGTCTAAAAAAAGGAAGCACAGACTTCAGACAATATCGAATGAACGACACAGCTAGCAAAGTCTAAAACAAGAAAAATACAGACTCCAACCAGTATCAAATGAACGATACAACTAGCAAAGTCTAAAACAAGAAAATACAGACTCCAGACAGTATCAAATGAACGATACAGCTAGCATAGTCTAAAAAAAGAAAATACAGAATCCACACAGTATCAAATGAACGATACAGCTAGCAAAGTCTAAAATAAGAAAAATACAGACTCCAGCCAGTATCAAATGAACGATACAGGTAGCAAAGTCTAAAACAAGAAAATACAAACTCCAGACAGTATCAAATGAACGATACAACTAGCAAAGTCTAAAACAAGAAAATACAGACTCCAGACAGTATCAAATGAACGATACAGCTAGCAAAGTCTAAAATATCTGGTAATCCTAAGTGGGTTGTTTCGAAGACATCGTGTTAAATCTTGTTACCTTAAGGCCATGAATTATAAGGTAAACATGGAGATACTCGTAACCATACCGATTGACACTAGAGTACTTGACGCCCTGCAAGCGTCGGAATAAATGTGACATTTGTCACCCCTTGGCTTGGTCGGTCGGGGACTGTAGCTAGCAGTCAGGGTGTAGGAGTGTCAGTCCCGTATAGATATATACACACAGTGCCCGCTCTCTCTTCAGGAGACTCTGGTTACCAACTTGATAACGGGGAAATCTGTGTCCTGAAGATGCATCTCGTATTCTGAATTCTATTAGAGGTGCTGGACTAATGATGTAGACTCACGAATGAACTGACTCCTGGGAATTCTCGTACTAGAAAGAGTAAATAGAATCTCCTAACTATTCCTATAATCGTTACTAGTGTCTCTGGTCTATGAACGGCGACTGGAAGCATGCCCTTGCTACCCAAGGGAAATGAATTGGTTGATGGAAACCTTTATGTCTATACATGTATACACAATATATAACTAATGTTTGAACGACCTTCGGACGGATAACCGATACCCACCAGACCACATCCCAACGAGGAAAAGGAAATAGGGCGAACTAGCCTTCCTAAGTCTTTCAAACATTATTTATATAACTATACAAATACAGGCATGCATTTAACGAAATAAAAAGCATAGAAGAAAACTCTGAAGAAAACTTTGGAAAAACTTTACACATAAGAAATTTACGACTTGATGTCAGTTTGTAAAACAAGTTTGAAAATCTTTGGAATCCTTTGAAAAACCTTTCATAACAACTTTGAAAATGATTTTTATAAAACAGATTAAGTGAAGAAAACCTTTGGAAAACCTTTAACAAGAGTTGAAAGCGAGATTGGAACATCTCAAGCTGATTAAAACAGTTATCATGTAAAAATCTATTTTGCTATACAGTTATTAATCACATGTGATTTATATAATAACTGTATAGATCAACTTGTATTCCCCCCCTATAAAAGCAGTTAAAATCATTTAAAGGTTAATTCAGGGGTATGAACTCACCTGCTGTAAATGGATCGGATGGAGGTGCCGGTTGGGTGTTTGGTGTCAAGTAAAAACTTGAACACACTTAGTGACCTAGTAACATATGAAGGCATATGTTTACATACAATTAGTAATTATAATACAAATTAAACACGTATAAGCATCCTAATGTGCGGAAAACACTTTGGTCAAGTGCTAGGAGGCTATGGGGTTGAAGTAAGGGGGTGTATGGCCTAGTTAGGGAGTTTACTCTTCAAGAATAAACTCTTTATGGAGATTTCGGCCCTAAGACCATCATGGGTGGTGTGCTATTGGATGCTAAAGGGTCTTAAATCACTTGTAGATTTTGGCTAGGTTCACATTTAGGGCATAGGAAAGGGTTAAGGCTCCAAATGAACCACTTAAAGGAGTTCACGGCTGTAAACTCTCACTTGGTCATTCCATTCATGAAATAAGGTCTTAAATGAAAGGTTATAAAGTCCTATGCATTTTTCCAAGTCAAATGGGGAAGTTAGGGCATCACTTGGCTTCATTATGGGAGTTTACGGCCCATGGACCAATCCTTTGGGGGTTTACGGCCGTAAACTCCTAGGTCCTTGGTTTCTTTGATGTTCAAAACCCCTACTTCATTTGTGGTTGATTCTAGACATTTACCCAAGCCTTAAGAGGTGTTTAAGGGCAAATTTAACACCTTAATAGGTGTTCACGGCTCATGAAGAGGGGTTTACGGTCAAAGAGTGTTCTTGGGCTGTAAACTCATGTTTACTCTCCATATGATAAGGTTTTGGTGTTCTAAGCTCATATGTGTAAGTCCACAAGTCATATCTAAGCCCTAGGAGTGATTTAGAAGGGTTTTGGGGATTCAAAACCCCACTTATAGGTGTTTGCGGTCCAAGAGTGTTCTTGGGCCGTAAACACAAGATTTTGTGTCTTTTGGATGATTTAAACACGGATTTGCATGGTAAATGAGCTAAACAACAAGTTAGGGTAGATCACTTACTAGTTTGGGGCTTGAAAGAGGCGTTTTTGGATCGAAGGCAACTTGTAGAGAGAGAGTAGAGAGAGGGTGGAAAGGTTCCAAATGGAGTCCACACACCTTTATATAGGGGTTGAGTTTGTGGCTCAGTGTAAATCTACCCGATACTGACGTTAAACGGAGCTTTTTGTCGCACCCGATTAAATGGTCATAATTTGACTTGGTTGAAACTAAAAATTTTCAAGGGAATATTGAGGGCGTTTCTAATTTGTTCCAACCCTTATGAAGTCATAATAAAAGTCCCAATTTAATTAACCTAATCCAAAAGGTTAACGGACAATTTAATAAAGCGAGTTTTATTAACGGAAGAAGAGGTAAAAATGACGGGATAAATTTCGGGTTGTCACAAATTCCGGCGTTCACCAGAGTGCCAAGACAGACGAACTAGTCATTATCATGCATGGTTATAACGACTCACATAAATAAATCCAATATTAATCAAGTAATCAAGGTAAATCAAAATCATTCACGGGATGGGATAACAATTCGAACAGTTATATGATATTTTTTTTTTTCGGAAAACATTGGGTTTTCCGGGGAAGTTCAATGTTTTTCACTGGTACTTTTAATACGAAGTTTTTCAACTATACACGTTTTGAAATCATCATGCATATATTTACGATTCTTCACACTTTTATATAAACAATGGTCATTTCAAAAAATATCGGATTTTATGGGTTGTTTTCTTACAAACTACACAAAACATTTTCATATCAAACCTGCTTATGAACTCACCAACATTCCATATGTTGACCGTATTTAAAATAACTTGTATTCTCAAGTAACAGGTAAGCTGAGGAGTAGTACCAAGTATGTTAGGGTGTTGTGCTTTTGAAAACTATCAAACATTTTATGTTATGGATTTGTAAGGTTAAAACAATGTACTTGATATGAACAATGTCAATTGTAATATATTGATGCATGGTGATGTTTATGTTATGATTCATGTATATTCATTGTGATGATATTCATATTTAGTCACGTGAGCCCTCAGACGTTTCCGCCGTCTGGTTCGGGGGTGTGACAATATCTCCCTAGTACGTTGGGCGTACGTTAGTCAGCGGCAAACCCTAATTTTTAGAGTTTGCACCTTATTTAAACACCTTATAACCCCAAAGCTTTCTCCTTATCAGCCTCCATTTCTTCTTTTGAGCAATATCTCGAAACCCTAACTCATTTCTCATGAGATTGACCCTTATGTATGTTTTGGTGTGTATCTGTGGTGCACTTTGAAGAAGAAGGAGCTTGGTGTTTAAGTATTGGTTGGAATGGAGCTTGTAGATCCAAAGTCTTCATCAATTTTTCTAGTATCTGAAGGTATAAAACTTCTATCTTGATAAATCTATGTGTTAGATCTAGTCTATGTCATTGTTTGAGCATTTTATAGTCCCTTGAGTCATACTTGTGAGTATGAGTTACTCCAGGAGCTTAGAATGTTAGATCCTAGTAATTCTGATGTTGTTAGTGAAAAAAATGTCATCTTGATGGGTTTTGATGAACCATGCAAGAGTTGGTGATCATATTATGGACTTAGATGGATAAAAACGGGTATCGGGTCCCATTAAATCATGCAAAAGAGTAAAGTTGCCAACTTTATTGTTAAGACGTCCCTAGAAAGCTAGATCTGAAAGTTAGACTTTGGGCATAAAACATTAAGTGCTTAATGAACATTTTGGCCAACAAGAGCAGTCGGGCGTACTAAGGCATACGTTGAGCGTACGCATCTGGGATCTCGATCCTTGTGTAGCAATCGAGTAGGTCGGGCATACTTGTGGTACGCATAGCGAACTCACCATGGAGCTTGTTGGGTTTTAGGGTGTTAGGTCATTAGTGGATTTTATGCCTGTTTGGGCATGGTGGACTTTAGGTCTCTTGGGTCCCTTTTTGGTCTCCCGGCTAATTGGATTTGAGCCATGATATGTTAGGCCTAATAAGGGAAGGTTAAAGCGGCCGCTTTACCCTAGGAGTCAGGATTTAGGATTTGAACTCTCGGTTTGGTGTTAATGACCTAATTGTTAATTAGGGTTCTATTATTTATGATTTAGTGTGAGGATTCTACGATTTAGCAACCCAAGTGTGATTTGGTTTATCTTCAGATTGAGGTGAGTTTATTCACTATACTCGTGGGTCGAAGACACCAATGGTGGCCTACTAAATTATGTTTATGTGAGAATAGTGACTTCGTGACAATTTCATGTTATGTCTGTTTATGCTTGTTGTCTCTGTGACTCTTGCTGTTATGATTGTATGCTAGTTGTAGGGGGTGAAATAGACCCAATATTGGTTGAAATAGACCGAAGGAGATGAAATATACCCAATACCAGTTGAAAGAAACCGAAGAGGGTGAAATAGACCTAGTGCCGGTTGAAAGAGACCTAAGGGGGTGAAATATACATAATACCGGTGGAAAAAGACCGAAGGCGGTGAAATAGACTCAATTATGTTTTGCTATTATGTATATATGGTATGGGTATTTTTGAGGGAGCTCACTAAGCTTTTTGCTTACGGTTTTTAGTTTATGTTTCAGATACTTCCAACTCGAAAGGGAAGGGACCGACATGATCGCACCACATTCGCCCAATGTATTCCGCGTCATGTGATTTTGAGATTTTGTACTCTGATGATATTTTCACTATGATACATTTTTGGTTGATTTGACATGATTATCGAATGTTTGGTAATGATTTAAAAACCAAATTTTATCTGAATGTTTTGGGATGTTACGATATTTGCTCCAACCGGTGCTCCAAAGTGAATAAAGGGGAGAGAATCTACAAACATCTAACGGAGGCATCCCTTCTTTGAATCTCCATATTATCCACTTCGATTCCAAGAACTCTTGACTTATGAAAGTTTACTTTAAACACGGCCCGACGAAACTTGGAAGCATCACAAGATCCGAGCAATATTCCTGATGTTGGATTGGGATCAATCGCCCACAAAGATAGTGTCATTGGCGTAAAATAGGCGAGATATGGTGGGGCCGTAATTAGGGATCTCCACCCATTGGAAAATAGACTTATAACGAGCTATTTTCATATCTAAATTCATGCTCTTCATCGCTATGATAAATAAGAAGGGAGATAATGGGTCACCTTGACGAACACCTTTAGTTATCCGAAATTCAAGAGTGGGATCATCATTTACGAACATTGAAGCCCTAGCGGAAGACAGATAGTCCCAAATCCACGATCTCTACTTGTTTTCAAATTTCATCTGCTCCATAACAAAGTTAAGGAAGCCCCAGTTAATCGAATCAAATGCTTTTTCGAAATCTAGTTTAAATAGGAGCACCTTCTGTTTGACCTTTTTTGCCCATGAGTAAATTTCATTTATGATGAGGGGTCCATCAAGTATATTCCGACCCTCCACATATGTCGTGTACTTTGCCACCATCGTCCTAATCACTTTTTTTTAGCCTGGTTGCATGCGCCTTAGCAATTATTTTATACATGCATCCGATAAGACTGATCAGACTGCAGTCTCCTAGGTTGATAATATCTTTGATCTTTGGCACTAGAGTGATGAAGGACGAATTGCAACCCTTGGAGATCCTTCCGGTTGACTCAAAGTATTTAACAAAACTCATTACATCCTCCTTAATGTGTTCCCATTGGGACTTTAACGGTTTAAAAGTAAATTCATCTGGTCCTGGTGCTTTCTCACTGCCAGAGTCAAAGATTGCCCTTTTAATTTCATGATAACTAATGCTATTTTCTAGCATCACGTTGTCTTCACTAGAGAGCTTCCTGAAAGATTTATTTATGAACTTGGGATTGGGACAAATAGGCCAATTGTCATGAAACTTGGAACCAAAAAAAATAGTGAGCTTCTTTAAAGATTTATGAATTGAACCAGACAATATGTGAGATTCGGCTTCTAGCTCCAACCTATTAATCTTCTATTTCAAATCGTCTAACTCCAAGTTTTTCTTATTATTAATACAAAGTTCTCCAGGTTTTCAAGGATGTTTTCAAATACCTCAATTTGGCAGCAAAGACTATATTTAGCACCAGTGAGTAAAAAATTATTCTTTAATAATTAATTAATATACATGTCTATTTGTTTATTGGCAGCAAAGACTATATTTAACACCAATGAGTAAAAAATTATTCTTTAATAATTAATTAATATACATGTCTATTTGTTTTGTTACCCCGGTACTTGTACTGAACAAAAAAAAACAAACTTTAGTTTAAAAAAAGTATATATATATATCTATACTAATAAAAGAGTAGCTCTTTTTCCATGTGTCACCATATTATGCATTTTAATTAATGTGTTGCCACTTGTCAATCTATTAGTTTTCCATTTTAAATTTATTAGACCTCCTCATTAATGTGATTCTATTTTAAATTTTAAATTTTAAATTTTAAATTATTGTTTTCATTAATTCACAAATAAAAAATATCTAATATCTATTAAAAATTAATTGTATATATTTATTTGAATCAATGATTATAATTTCACATAACTAATAAAAAATATCTCTTAAATTAATAATTTATTTAAAATAACTTATTAATAATTTTGAGTTTTTATTATAAAAGTTTGATTAATTTTATAGAGCTGGTTTAAACCGTCACATAAACAAAATTGGTCTTATCTTGGTATATAATAAAACGTTAGTGTATATCAACTTTATCATTAAATTAATTTATATGTTATAAAAAATATATAAAATAAGAATGTTTTTTAAAAAAATAAAAAAATGTTAAATAAGTCGTTGCTAGAATTATATAAGCAGTTCAAACTAGAGGTGTACAAAAATAGCTGCATCCGAAAATCTGATATGAATATCCGAAAATCCGATACAAAATTATCCGAATTTTCAGATATTTTGGATATCCGATCTCCGAAATATTTAATTTTACAATTATTTTATTAATATTCTTTCTTTCAAAATGGAATATGTGGGGAGCGTTGGGTATTTGGGTATTGTTTATTAACTTTAATCAATAATATGTTTTTAATAATCGTATTCTATAAGAATGAGAATAAATAAATAACGATGCATGAGAACAATAATGAATGAGAAATAGTGATAATACATAATAATGACAATAATTATGTGAGATTGAATGTCTACACATTACCAAATAAGTAAACATCCTATTCTCTTAGTCATTTTTACAGAATAATACTGTCAATACACGTCTGCACATCAGATGTCATCCACATTTAAACCTACCATATATATATATATATATATATATATATATATATATATATATATATATATATATATATATATATATATATATATATATATATAAGTTTATAACCCGTGGAACCACAGTTATAAAATTAATCAAACTTTTATAATAAAAACTCAAAATTATTAATAAGTTATTTTAAATAAATTATTAATTTAAGAGATATTTTTTTATTAGTTATGTGAAATTATAATCATTGATTCAAATAAATATATAAAATTAATTTTTAATAGATATTAGATATTTTTTTATTTGTGAATTAATGAAAACAATAATTTAAAATTTAAAATTTAAAATTTAAAATAGAATCACATTAATGAGGAGGTCTAATAAATTTAAAATGGAAAACTAATAGATTGACAAGTGGCAACACATTAATTAAAATGCATAATATGGTGACACATGACAAAAGAGCTACTCTTTTATTAGTATATATATATATATATATATATATATATATATATATATATATATATATATATACATATATGTATATATATACTAGTTTATAACTCGTGGAAACCACGGTTATAAAATTAATTGAAATTTTATAGTAAAACCTCAAAATTAATAATTAGTTATTTTAAATAAATTATTAAGTACGATATATTTTTATTAGTTTTGTGAAATTATAATCGTTGATTCAAATAAATATATATCATTAATTTTTAATATATATTAGACATTTTTTATTTGTGAATTAATGAAAACAATAATTCTCCATAAAATTTAAAATTTAAAATGAAGAATAAATAGATTGACAAATAACATCACATTAATTAGGAGGTTTAATAAATTTAAAATGAAGAACTAATAGAATGACAAGTGACATCATATTAATTAAGAGGTCTAATTTAGTGACACATGGCAAAATGACTACTCTTTTATATGAAATCCTACTAAACATAAAATTTCATAGAAAATAATTTTTTTTTCAGGTTTACATAATAATTGTATTATAGGATAAAAAAATAGTATTAAAAAGAAAAGATCTAATATTTTTTACTTGGATTCATTTCAGTTATCTTTTAAAAAGAAAAAAATAAGTATATTTGGCAAAGAATTTTAGCTTTTAAGAAAATGATCCAATTAAAAAAATAAGCATGAGAGTACAAGCAAAAAGTATTTATTTTAAAAAAAAGAACTAATATTTAAAAGTTATTTCAAGTCGTTTTTAGTAGATTTTAATTTTTCACCTATTAATAATCAACTTTCAACTATAGTTTTTTGTAATTTTGTTAAATATACACATTATTTTGAATTTCAAGAAGTAACTTTCAAGATATAGAGATTTACTGCATTTTTTTTAACTTTTATTTCATTTAATTCAACGGCATACTCATTCAAACTGATCGACGATCACTTACAAATCATAAAGGTTCAATACGACTAAAAGCAAACGGATAGCAAGCTGTGCTGCTAACGATGACAAAACGATTTAATATAAAAACTTTTATGTCGGCTTAACATGTAAACCAACAATGCAGCTAATAATAGAATATTATTAATTTTCTTCAATTAGAATATCATAACCTTTTCAATAAACGGTTTCTACAAAAATGACATATTAGAATAAGATCGTTTTTATATATATATATATCCTATCCTATATGTGTTTTATAAAGAGGAGTTGAAGTCCAATTATTCCGAACCTAAAGGCCGCTGTGGGCTTTAATTAAAAGTGGATCGGCGGCGTAATTAGCAACATGGGAGACAGTCAGAGCTGTGGGAACAAAAAACAAACTTTCATCGTTCCGACAACTGCCACCGGCGCCGCCGACCAGGCTGGCATTCTTTTCCTGCCAATAACAAATCGCCATTGGAGGCAGCGAAAACGACGTTTCAGTGAATAAGGGTAAACGTACAGTAACAGACACACATTTAGTAGCACGTAGCATTCTATTATTTGATAAAAAATTATTGGGTGTGGGGTGAGACTTGAAACTTGAGAGTGAAAAAGAATAGCCAAAAGAATATCCCGTTTTGGTAGCAAATTATGAGCCGGGTGAATTCCTTTGAACCACTATACCTCTCATTCCTGAATATATTTTACCTTTTTTGTGACTCTTTTCTATAAATAATTATTTATAAAATTGTTCATTCTGAAAAGTTAAAGATGTTACAAATATTAAATATATTTTTGAAGCAGCTTTAGTATCACACAGGTATCTGAAAAGGTTTGTTCGTTGGAATTTGGAATGTTAACTTAAATGTATTTTTATAAAATGGAATGTTAACTAAACTAGATTATAGTCCGCATTAAATGCAGGAAACGCATAAAAAACATATAATCGTTTATAGATATTGTATGATAATTATAAAAAAATATATGGTTATTGGTATTATTGAAATGTATAGAAAATACATTGAAAACGATAAATATATATAATCATTGAAAGATCTCTTTGTAGACATCATTTTTTGTTTTATTAATTAAACGACTTTCCTCGTCTTATATAGTTATGATATTTATATATTTATAAGCATTTTATTTAGACGTTCCTTGCATAATAATGTTACCTAATTTAAACATATATTGACAACCAATATACCGTGTTTTGTATTGCATTAAATATTGTCAACTATTTCATTTATTCAAATAAAATTATGTAATATAATTTATAAAATGTTAAATGTTATATAGATTTAATTTTAGTTTATCATCAATGGATATTCTTTTCTAAATCATGATTGATTTATTCTAAATTGATTATTAATATAAATGCTAACTTTTATGTTTGTTCTTATTTATTTGGTGTTCGCAAGAACTTTGTATTAGTTTTGGTGCAACTTTGAATAATTTTAGTATATCATTAATGTAATTTGATATATCTTTCAATTATATGAAATATCAAATAATGACATTTCATTACTATTGTGATAATTTAGTTTATATATTGTATTTTCACTAATCTTAACGGTCTTATTTTTTCTAATAACCGTAACGCTTTTACTAAATGTACTTTTTACAAATCTCTTAATATCTTATAATTTTTATCTTACTTTATAATTTTTCATAACTATGTTATTTTTCAAGATTGACTGTTTTAATAGTGTTTTTTTTTCAGTCCATTCAATTTTATATTTCATTGTACAACATCATCGTTTGTATGTATTCTAAAATTTCAATTTAAAAATGCTTAATGTTTACACCTTGATATTAATTTTTTTTTAATAAACTCATGTAATAATTATGGAATATATATCTCATTTTAATCAACATTCACTTCCTTTATTATATCAAATTCCTCATTAAACGGATATATTTTTGGAAAATAATAATTATAATAGGGAAGCATTATCTAAGACGTAAATGTTTGATATACTTTTGGAGAAAAAAAATCTGGATCATTAAAAAAAGTTATATAAAGAAAATACAAATTTAAATTTGTTGAAATTATGGATGAAATTACTGACGAAAATTTATTTTGGAGGGAGTTGTATTTTGTAAGGTATAATAATATTACAAAATTTGAAATATCTATATTTGCTGTGTAAATTAATAAAATTTATTGTTATTATATAAAGATAAAAAAAAAAGTGGGTTGATATGATATACAAAAACATAATAATTTCAATGATATTTTATAATCATGCCAAAATTAACCGGATTCTTATGACATAAAAATTAAAAAAAAAATCATAATTATCTCTAATATATAAAAGTAACATTTTCGTAATTAATGTCAGTTCCCAATATAGTTAATTTTTGTTTTGTTAAAGGTACCTAATATCTTTTCATGTTTATTTGAAAAGTTTTAGAAAAGTAGTTAACTGATTTAATGTAATTTGTGATAATGAAAATCGAAATATATGAATACATACATTTGATATGGGAACAAAAAATGATCGAAAAAAATATAAAAAACGAAAGAAGGTACTGACCTTCTAGCGCACAAGAGCGAATGTTTATAGCAGAGAATGATGATGGAAGTTATAAGCAATATTAACGATGTTGTAGGAGAAGGTTTGAAGAAAAGAAACGATTGAAAATAAATGTGAATCGCGGATTCAATGATGAATCGTATATGTATGTGATAATGTTGAATATGATTTTTCGGTATTAATGATTTCCTAATAAAAAAAGATTTTATATTAATGGTTTACTAATATAAACGGATTAATATTAATGGTTGATATTAAGGCCTTGATTGAAATGATTTGTTAGTAATATGTTTTTAAAACTGACCATATTAAAATCTTCATAACTGAAAATTCAAGATGGAAAATATGGAAAACTTTTATTGGAATTAAATACATTTCATTTCAACGGATGTAAGTTATTGATTGATGATTCGAAAGCATTTATTGGAATTAAATACATTCCATATGGGGAAGATGATGTCAGCAATTTGATCTAAGGGTGAAAAAATAAGATTGAAATGCAATCAATGGTCCAGATTATTTAAGATGATATCATAAGGTTTCTCTTTTAGTAATATTTAAGATGTTTTTTTTCTCTGTTTAAAAAATAAAAGAAAAAGAAAAAAAAACTAAATGTATTTTTATTTCTATTATAAGCCTATAAGGCTATGACATATGGGATTAACCCGTAAAACCTTAGAAAATAACACTGAATAAATATTTATCTTAAAAAATATCCATTTACCATCTCAAAAACACTTCTAATTTTGTAATATAAAAGACACACAAGTTATAGATTGTTACCGGCTTAACAAACATAATATACCATAAGACTGGAGGGAGTGGACTCGGCAACCCACTCGACGAGTTCGGCGAACTCTGGGCCGAGGACTCGGTATGCTGAGCTCAGCTCGGCAACTCGGCGGAAATCCACCGATGAGTGAGAAAAGGTGGTTGACAAAACTCTTTTTTTTTTTAATTAACTTTGGAGGTGGTTTTTTAACCATTTTTAAAAAAAATTAAAAAATAAAAAAAAAAATCTCATTTTTTACCCTATACACACCTTTAGATACCATATTTCATCCCACTTCATCTTCTTCATTTTTTCACTCAAACAACATAATTTTTATAAAAAAAATGATTTCTCCTTCCAACCCAAAAGCTTACAAAAATATCAAAAGAAACACCCAAAACACAAACTTAATCTCACATTTTTCACCAAATTTTGTTCAAAGTCAAAGCGATCGACCTATTTATTCACCTCCAAATTTACACTATGATGGTGTTCACTACCTATTTCAAAGACAACTTCAATTTCAAAACCAACCTCAAATGAACTTCTCATCTGAAGTCTCACCCCAAATGGAGAATGACTTCAACCTATTTGATGATCTTCCCGACTCCCCAATGAATTTCCAAACTCAAGGGGAACCTGAAATCGTCCCCGATACGGAATCTGAGCCGGAAGAGAATCGACCACAACCCAAAAAAAGTGGAAGGGCGGATCCAAAGCAATGGACATCGGCCGAAGAAAATACATTAGCTCGTGCGTGGGTGGATGTTTCTGAAGGTCCGATGGTCAGAAACAACTAAGACTGTTCACTTTTTTTCGGAAAATTACACAATATTTTCTCATGGAGATGAATCTTGGAGACTATCGAAAAAAAGACCAAATTTATTCGAAGTGAAAAACTGTCAACAAAGTGGTGATGGAGTTTAATGGTGTGTTTTTTAGTGTCAAACGACAATGATAAAGTGGTGTAAACGACGAAACTCAAAAGCTCTTGAAATGTAATGGAATCAGAAAGGGGTCAATTTCAAATTTCTTCATGCTTGGAATATTTTTGAAATTGTCAAAAAAAATGGCAAGAGGTTGACGATTTTTAAACCTTTACGGGTGGTTCTTCTAAATGAACCAAAACATCCGAAACGACGCATAGTCAATCATTCAATATGCATGTTGGGATTAACCTCAATGACGATAAACCTTTTGAGGTTCCAAGAGCCACTTGTCCCATGGGAAAAGACCAAGCCAAGCAAAAAGGGAAAAGTGGCGGCAAGTGGTCCGGGATGTGCTTCGGGTGACATCGACAAACTAACAACCAAAATGGACAACTTGAAGTCGTATTTAGAACAATATTTGGCGGTCGCACAAGAGAAACAAAAAAATTGTGTCATGAAAATCTTAACGAGAGACACTAGCGCTCTCACCGGACATGAAAAAAATGACGATAAAAGCAAAAGAGGGAATCACGAAATAATACAACATCTAGGTTTTGTTATTTAAATTCCTATGGTTTTTTTTTTTTTTTTTTTTTTTTTTTTTTTTTTTTTTTTTGTGGTTTCTAGGTTCTAGGTTCGTAATTTAAAATTCTATGTTTTTTTGGTATTGTAATTTTATTTTCTAGTTTAATGAAATTTTAGTTTTTTTTTTTTTTTTTTTTTAAAATAGTATGTTTGAAATGTTTATTTTTTAAATTAATTACTTTTTTTAAATATCATGGTAAGTGTCACAACCCATGCCATGTAAATGACAAAATTTTGAAGAAATGTGGCAAAGCTGACGTGGTACCTATGTGAACCGTGACAAATTTGACATTACTCCCTTCAGCCTAACAAAGAAGACAAGATGGTGTTTATTTTTTTGTAATATCTACCACATATACATAACACACTTTATGGTAGTTATGTTAGGTTGCTCGGTGTGGATTCAGGAAAGAGCTCGACGACCTCGACGAACAGCGAGCCGATGCCTCGACTCTTTTTCCATTTAATGTATGTCGAGTTTGATGCCTTGGGAATGACCAATGGGAGGGGGACACCGACTCTTTTTCTATTTAATGTTCCTTTTTTTAAAAAAAAAAAAAATCCTATAAATACAACCTAACTTATTCATTTTACCACATCAAAACCATATTCTACATCTCAATTACTCTCTCAAAATGTCATCTTCATTGTGCATGTTTGATGTGTAGCTTGAAACGACCATAGAGGTCATTCAGGAGGCGGAACAAAAGATTGAAGAACTACGACAGCAAAATACGGAGAATGCACGCCGAATGAAGAGAAGATACATACAAAGACATCGTGAGACGGCTAATGAACGAATCATGCATGATTACTTTGTTGAAGACGCCATGTTTCAAGGATATTATTTTCGTCGCCTATTTCGTATGCATAAAGCTCTATTTTTACATATCGTCAACGACGTCACGGCAGCGTGTCCATTTTTTCAACAACGTCGGGATGCTAGATGTACAGTTGGTTTTACTCCTATATAAAAATGCATCGCTGCACTTCGTCAATTAGCGTATGCTACTTGCCCCGATGCACTAGATGAGAATCTTAGGATGTCCGGATGTACTGTATGAAAAAGCCTTCACAAATTTTGTAAGTTTGTCATGAAATTATATTGTCCACGATATCTGCGCAAACCTACTTGTAGTGACATCCAACATTTGTATGCTTATCATTCAAATGTACACGAATTCCGTGGAATGTTGGGAAACCTAAATTGCCTCCACTAGGAATGAGGTTGTTGTCCGAACGACCATAAAGGCCAATACACCCGAGGCAATCATGGTTATCCAACCATTATACTTGAAGTGGTGGCTTCACATGATTTGTGGATATGTCATGCATTCTTTGGTTCTGCTGATTTCTTCAATGACACCACTGTTGACATCAGATTCGGAAGGAGACTCGGTTGATCAAACTCTATGTCAATCCATGATTGGTTCTCTGATGTATCTGACCACTAGCAGACCAGAAATACTTTTTGTAGTATGTCAATGCGCGCGCCATCAGGCTAATCCTAAACTTTCTCATTTAATTGTTGTCAAACGAATTTTTAGGTACCTTAAAGGGAGACCTAAATTGGGTCTTTGGTATCCTAAAAATCATTAGTTTGATCTTTATGCTTTTACTGACAGCAACTATGGAGGTTGTGACATTGACAGGAAATCTACAAGTGTTGGTTGTCAATTCTTGGGAGACAAACTGATCTCGTGGCAGTGCAAGAAACAACAAACTGTGTCCACTTCAACAACTGAGGCTGAATACGTTGTTGCATCTGCTTACTGTTCTCAGGTCATTTGGATGCAATATTAACTGGAAGATTATTGTTTGAATTTTCTTGACACTCCTATCTTCTGTGATAATGATGCTGCTATTCAAATTGTTAAAAATCTAATTCGGCATTCTAAAACCAAGCACATAGATATTAAATTCCATTTTATACGAGACTATTTTGAGCGTAAACTCATCCATTTGGAACAAATCCACAATGATAATAATGTGGCCGATTTGTTTACAAAACCTTTTGTGCTTGTGAGTTTTCTTAAAATGATTTGTTTTAAAGATTAAAAGCTTTTTTTATTGTTTTGTACACTTTGTATTTTATTTTTGTTTTTGTTAAATTTGTTCATATTTTCCCTCTATGCACAAATTTAGGGGGAGAATTACAACCAAACAAAAATTATAAAATTTAAAAATCCAAAAATATGTTTATTTTATTTCTGTTTTTGTTTATTTTTCAGAAAAATAAAAAATCCAAAAATATTTTTATTGTTTTTTAGCGTATTTTAATTTTATTTTTATTCTTAGTTATTTGTATTGCGTGCTAAGTTTATTTTATTTTATTTTTATCTCAAAAATTTAATTTGACTTAAAACGCGAATTCAAAACAAGAAGAGACTCAAGGAGAATGTGTCGGAATTTTCTATGCAAAAAGAGATCTTGAAAGGAATTGACAGAATTTCACTTCACACTACTTTCGCAAGAAATTAAAGGCATGAAACCGTACAAATTGTCAGTTAGGCGGTTTCTCTCTAAGAACTGTCATATTCGAGGAATTGAAGACATGAAACTGTACAAACTGTCAGTTAGGTAGTATCTTTCCAAGAACTTGTCTTATTTAAGGAATTAGAAGTTTAAAACTGTATAGATTGTCAAAATTAGTCTTGTCAGTTATCTTTACCTGAGAACTGTCACGACACTAGGGCAATTCACCCAACCGGGAAATATTTATATATAGCTGAACATCCCACCCATGGTCTTGACATTCTTTTTGTCATGCAAAACTGTGGTGACTCAAATGTATTCTCGGATACATTTTCCGTAGGTAAGGAATTAACGGTTATTGGCACTAGGGCGATGCACCTCGCAAGGCACGATTATCGTTGAATGTCCCGCCAAAGGGACTTGACCTCGTGTCATGCTAAACTATGGAAATATATCTTCAGATATTTTGTCACATGATGGTTTTGTGAGTTATTCCTAATTAACTCTCACTGGCACTAGAATGGTACACTCAACTGAGATTCAGAAACAATTGAACGTCTCACCAAGGGCCAAGTTCACTTGTTAACTTGAAAAACTGTATTGAGATCTTTGATCGAGGATATGTAGGGGATAACATAAAAATAGCCATGAGTAGTTCTCCGATACTCAACAAATCGCAGTGCGCTCCTCCGTGTTCACACAGGTACTGCGCGTAGTCTCTATCTGAGCTAAGGTTGGGTCCTTGAACAATTGTGGTGAGAAGGGTTTTTATGACTCTATGATCCACATGGACTTTTAGTCATGGTTACTTTTCAAGACGCATATGTGATCGAAAAAGAATATTCATTCGAAGGAACAAAAAGTGAAGATTATTTTTCAACACACAACCTTTCAACCCCAGAAGCAAGGTGAAGCTGTATTTAAAGTTATGTGTCGAATTGCATTGAATCCTCCTCAATCAATTTGCTGCTATCTATGAACTTGCTGAAGTGATCCAGAAGAATCTGTCTCTCTGTAATTATCTCAGAAGTTTTTTCAAAGCTAAAAGTGCTAATTTTCAAGAACCTATAAAATAAGCCTCTATACCCAATGTGCGGTCAAAGTCAAATTTTAAAGGAAGTATAATTGTTCAAGATAAAGTCATTCATGTAGAAATTCATATGTTCATCTTGAAGTTGTGAAGAAATCGAAGACAACGGTTGAAAGTCAAGATCAAAGAGAATATTGAAAAGAAAAGAAAGCTATAAACCAAGAGGGAGATTGTTAGGACATAATTTGTGGTTTATACTTTACTTTTGATAACTTTTAGAATTCTCGGTCTAGGACTGAAAACACCTTGATTTCAGTGGTGTTTGGACCGAAATCACCATGTGATTTCAGTAGGCTTAATGATGCTTTCAGTTGGGTTTTTGAGCTAGGCCTTTATAATTAGGTTTAAGTATATATATAGTGTTATTTCATCCGTGTTTAGGGTCGATCATCCTAAGAAGCTGATTTTGAGTTTAGAGAGAAAGAGAGAATCGAGAAACATAGAGATCTTATGTACTAGACTATTGAGAAATATAGTGTGCATTGAAGATTCGATAATTGTGTTCTTAATTCGTTTTAACTGTTTTGCATTAATCACTTGATTGGGATTCCACACCAATTCTAGTGACTTCGATTGATACATTAGATCGATTTTTACACTCAAAGACGAAGGAAATGCAATATGTAAGTATAACGAAAACGAGATCGTTCCACCGATACAAGATTTTGAGGTTGGAAGCGGGGGTTCTTGGCAAGGAGGGCAATAGTTCATGATGTTGAGACGTACCAGGTTCTTCGTAGGGACTTGATGGAACATATTTGGATCGTCAACCACATCGATCTTAATGCGGAACCCATTGATAATTTGGGCGGTCAATTTTTTAATTCTCACCATTCTATTTTTAAATTCTAAGTTTTATTATTATTATTATTATTATTATTATTATTATTATTATTATTATTATTACTATTATTATTATTATTATTATTATTATTTGTAATTTTCTTTGCAGTTTAATGAAATTTTAGTTTTAAATTAAGTTGGTTGAATAGATTATTTTTAATAAATTGATTAAAAAAAAGTTGCATGACAAGTGTGGCAATCCATGTCATGAAAATGACAAAATTTTGAAGCAGTGTGGCAAATCTGATGTGTCGCTGACGTAGACTGTAACAAGTGTGGCACCACTCCCACCAGCCTTATAAATATACCTATAAGTTATAACCGAGGTGAACGATGAGGTCGTCGATTGTTGCACACACACAGAGAGAGAGAGAGAGTTCTTGAAAAAAGGCCTAGGTAGAGTGGTCCTTGCGATTTTGTGAAATGCACTTTTGAAAAAATTATAAAGCAACATCTATTTTTATACGACACTCATTTTTTAATAAGTGTAATCCGTGTTTGTAATTTTTTTTGTTGGACACAAACTTTAGGGTGTGCACAAATGTGTGTCCTTTATTCTTCAAATTTTGGAAGACTGACATTTTTTTATGATACACAAAAAATGTGTATCGTAAATCAATGTGTGTCATTGTTCGCGTATCATTAAATGACTATTTTCTAGTAGTGACGATGACGCCGACAACAACAACAACCAACAACAACAGTAGCAACAACATAATAGTACCATTATAACGAAAATAATTATAAGGCTAACAGAAGCAATCAAAGATTTATCTAAGTGTACATGCACCTAAGATCTATATTTTTTTTACTAGTTATGCAGGGGCGGTTTAGTAGGTGTCCCGGTGTGGCACCGACAACGCCTACTTTTTATGTATGCAGTGGAAAAAAATTCGATTTTTTAACCTATTTTTCCTACACCAGCAACACCTATTTTAACCTTCACAACACTTATTATGTATTCCTGCATCCGCCCGTGTAGTTATAGCAACGCAACAAAACAAAATGAGAAATTAAAAGAAATACCTATGTGTACATACAAGTTTTGAAAATGTCAATCGATTCATATAAAGATAATTTATTTTAAATAATTAAATAATTAATTAGATTAGACGAATCGTCCCTTGTACAGGTGTCAATAGTGCCTAATTTCAAAAATTAATTTGGACCGTCCCTCTTTTGTTTAAATTTTGCATGATTCGTCCATGCCAACATGAAATGACTATATTGCCCTTACCAATTTATTTTTCATTTATTTTTTTATTTGTTATAATTTGTCCATTATTATTTATTAATTATAATTTTTAGAAGATAAAATCGGCCCTCTCTCTCTTTTTAATTTACTGGAAAATATCTTTCCTCTTTCTCCTCTTAACCCTCTAGAAACCACCAAATATCATTGTCAATCTCTTCCACCACCATCATCATTGATGAAACCTATATCTAATTATCAAACATCAAATGTCAAACCCAAAACCTACATGCGGATCTGAAACTCAAACCCTTTATGAATCGCGGACCTATTCAGATTTGAAACTTGAACCCATAGGGCGCCAAAATAGGAGTTACTAGAGAGAAGGACATCAGAGAAGAAGCAGATTCAGATTGGGAGCTCGAACCCAACAATCACCATTAGTCTCCACCACCACCACTATCTCTAAAACCTAAACACATATTTGAGGGTGGTGATGTTATTACTTGATATATAACGATATAAGAGAGAGATTAGGGTGGTTGAGCCAAGTAGCTTAAGGACCGTTGGGAAGAAGAAAGATGGAATATTATTGGTAGAATTTATAGGTTAACAAAATCATATTTTGGAGGAAAAACTTAAACCCTAAGTTTTTATGCAACCTAAAGGATATATGTTCTCACTATTGAATGCAATAGCCAATTGAATATCAAGAACCCTGAGAGAACCCTAATATTTTCAAAAATAACAAAAGAGTTTAGGGTTACATACCTTTTGATTAAACTAGTAGATAATTGTTGATGAAAAAGCATACTCGCAAGTATACGAGGTTGTGCAAGTAATATAGTCGTAAGACCAGATATCGAACCCACATGGACTATCCTATTCTAAGGTAGAATGAACTAGGCAATTGATTGCAAAAGTGGTTGATTTTATTAAACTAAGGAAACAATTAAAATCAAACTAAACTAAATTCACCAAGGTAAAAATTAAAACTAAAATAATCAAACAAACAAAGAAAACAATTGAACAATTTAACAATTATGAGAAAAACGTGATTCAGTTGACTTATACGGGTTCAATGGTTCTTCTAATGCAACTAGTTTGTCAAACCAATTATATAGAAACGAATAACTTAACACCAACAAAAGTTATCAATTACCTCTCGGTCTCATGATTCGATTTAAAAAAAAACATTCACTCATATCTCTATGTAGTTCATAATTTTAAAAAGCATTAAGTCCAATGGTTTTGTTAAAAATGCCCTAACACACGTCTATGTTAAGTTTAAGCGAGATAACAAAACCGCACATTCATATTCAAACGATGTCACAAATAAAGTTTCTCTCGAAGTCAATATAAGCATGTAAATATTAAATTTAAACCAAGAAAATTAACCCTAACTAACGTTGACCAAGTGCTAGCCAAAATCAAAGTTACCCTAACATTTGAATATGCTATTCGATTTCAACAAAATTGGTTCAAACAAAATCAACTACATTAAAATTACTATCTCACTATAGTCAACCAAACCCTAATAAAAATTACTCCATAAAATTAAAATAATTTAAACAACCGCAACAAATGAAACGAAAATAAATAAATTAACAAAACTGTTAGAAATTCTAGAGAGAGACTAAATTGATTTACTTATGTTGTATGCTTACGTAGCCACTCAAACAAAAGAAAGCTCATGTCTACCTCTTCAATCGCAACAATCGTGGTGGCTGAAGGAATGGCGGCCATCTTATCTTCGTAGGTATCTTCCATGCGTAAGTATTTTTTTTTATTGGTTGATCACGTAACAAGTATATATAGATCATAATTACATGAATGATCCTCTAACTTTCAAGCATTGCACAACTTTATCTCTTTGCTTTCAACTTTCAGCATGGTACAACTTTAGCCCTTGATCTTTCAACTTTATTTCAATTTTCTATTTTCAGCTTTTATTTTTTCTAACAGCAAACCAACTTCATCTTCAACGTCGATTATGAGCAGGAAAACGACCAATTCAGCAAAAACTCAAAACTTCAAACTTGTAGATGATTGTGTCTAGTTTCCAAAACATCTTGAATCGCCTAAATCGGAGTCCGGATGAGCCAGATATAATGAAAACATTGAGACGTGGTCAATCTGCCAAACATTTTTTATTCGCCTTAATTTCTCGTGATGAATTTATCTTCTTTCGAATTCGTCAATTCCTTGCAGAAACCATCTGGACATTGTAATATGAGTCCAACTCCCACCAAGACTTGTAGAATAAGTGGTGGGGACCTAAGAAGTTTAGGCAATCTGGTATACACAAGATAAAATCCGTTAATTCCTTTTAGATTTTTGAACTTCATAAGAGGAAGTCAAACTCCCACCATGACCCGTAGACTAGGCGGTAGGGAACCCATGAGACACAGGTTGCACTTGCAATAACAAGTAAATGAATATCGTCGATTCCGATGCAAAACACAATATGCTATATTATGGATTTCGTGCAAGAAAACTATCTCCCACCAACCTGTAGAATAGGAGGAGGGGACCTAAGAAGCTTAGGTGAACTTGTAAAAACAAGTTAATGAGCCGTCAATTCCTTTAAGAACTTTGGACTTCATAAGAAGAAGCTCAACTCCCATCGTCCAATAGAATAAGAGATGAGGAACCCATGTAAGACAGATCAAAAATCCAACTGAATGGGAACAAAAATACCAACCGGGAAATATTAGGTCTATTATATTCATTAACATAAATTTATCTTTTTAAGCTAAAAAAATGATGTAAATTGTAAAATTCGGGGACAAAAAGTAAGTTTTTAATTCATTTAGTGATCGACAAATGAACACTAAACAATAATCAATCACAATCCTTATTGTAGTCACTTAGAATCTAGCACCAGAATTCTCGTGCCTCTAATGGTTCACACCTAACCCTAGCAACAAGTAGGCTTAAAGAGAGAGGATAGTGTGACATCCCCATTTTCTCGACTAGAAAAGACCGATTTTGTTTATGCTTTATAAAAATCAGAGTACCTCTTGTAATAAAAATGTTTGCGGAATTTGTTCCCAGTAATACATGATAAATACGTTATCAAAGCATTTTCGAATAAAAGTATTTTTATTCATTTTAAAACATTTGAGATGCCATCGTCAATACAGAAACATAAACATAAATAGAACTTACATTCATTATCACTAGTGATTTATATATCCTTAATCTCTCAGTGTAATGTGACTTCATATCAACACCTGTGATATAAATAAACTGAGTGGGTCGGGTTGGGAAACCTCGTGAGTACATAGGGATTGCAATCCCACAATGTTATATCATATATATAATTTAGAACTCACAAAATATACAATTTCACCATATATGTATAAGCAACTCTTATCCCACCCCGTCGATCCTCACAACGAGACTATCCATACTCTCAAACCCAAGATTAACCGTTTTACCTAATTCATATTCCCGGATCAGAAATGAACGACTTTACCTAATCCATACTCTCAGATTAATGACGAATGGTTATGCCTAATCCATACTCTCGGACTAGGGACGAATGACTAATCCATACTCTCAGATTAATGACGAATGATTATGCCTAATCCATACTCTCGGACTAGGGACGAATGACTATATCTTAATCCATACTCCCGGACTAATGACAACTGGCTATGTCTTCATCCATACCCCCGAATTAATGACAGTTGACTATGTCCAATCCATACTCTCGGACTAGGGACAATGACTATGTCTAATCCATGCTCCCGGATAAATGACATATACTAAAGTTCTATTCTCTAAGTATAACTCACTTGTACTCGTAAGAAAATACTACCCAATATTCCTCATAATTAATTTAGGTCTACTCTTTATCCTAAATCATCATATATAATCAGGTATGTTCTTTAACACGTATTTAAGCTTTCAGGCAACCTCAATTAACTCGCACATAAACATATAATTAATACTTCAATCAATACTTGTATTAAAATCATGTTCATGAAAGAGATTATGCACTCACCTGATACGGTGGTGATTTCGAACTCATACAGCGTTTCGCTTCTTAAAAAATAATTTCCTTCGACGAAACCTAGTATTATTACTACTAGAGTTTAGTCTATTATTCGTCGAGACTAATTATTAGTCTAGCTATTATCACTATTATATAAGTGTTAATCAATACTTATATAACCCATAATAATAGCCAAAGTACTTATTATAATTTCCTAATAACGTTACTATAATTAAATAAAAGCTATTTAAAGAATAGCGTAGACGTAGCTCACTTACAACGGGTTTTATGGAAAACCGGGCTTCGCTGGAGCAGCGTTTCTGAGCCGAAAGCTTTTCGTCTCGGAGCCGTCGGGCGCTCCGGGGCTTCCTTCTTGTGCTAGGGAGGTTCCCTAGACTTGGGAGTGGTTTAGGGAGGCTAGAGAGAAGTTAGAGAGAGAAAGAAAAGCTTATGATGTGAAGAAAATATGAGGAGTTCACCTTTTATTTATAGGAGTTTTATAGTAAAGTAGTCTCTAAGCTTCGTCCGTATCTTCCGCGTACGAGCTATGTTTTCTACGTTATTTATATCCGCGCGTTGGTATTTACGAGTACTACAACTTTCATTCAGACCCCGTCGGCTAATTCTTATTGTATCTCAGATTTACAAAACTGTATTCGAATTCCCCGCGCTCGAAAAATAGAGACTAAGCTTCGTCCATATCTTTCGCATACGAGCTTCGTTTTCGACGTTATTTATATCCACGTGTTGGCATTTATGAGTACTACAACTTTATTTTAGACACTGTTGGCTAATTCTCATTCTATCTCGGATTTACAAAACTGTATCGAATTCGCCGCCCTCGAAGAGTAGAGACTAAGTTTCGTCCATATCTTTCGCATACGAGCTCCGTTTTCGACTGTCTTTTTATCGTTTAACTCCTATTAACGATATCTTCATTTCTCGTTTAGATTATTTTGGCTGAAAATCGACCGATCTAAAATTCAAATTTTCGGGTTGTGCACTGTTATGCTAAATGTTAGAAAAATTATAACTTCCTCATACGAAGTCAGATTTAGGCGTTCTTTTTATGGATGTTCTCGGTTTAACGTATACTACAACTTTGGTTCAGATCATTAAGGCTTAAAAGTCCTCTATCGTAAATTCACTATTTACGTCTCACGGTGTCGTGCCGGTTTTGGCGAAAAACTTCGATGGGCCATAACTTCTTCGTTATAACTCCGATTTCGGTGTTCTTTATATGTACGGAACCCTTGAGATATATTATACAACTTGGTTAAGATTAATCCTTCTAAATAATCTTCCATTAAAAACTCATTTTTGACGCTCATTGTCTCTAAATTGGCTAGCCCGAATCTACGGGCGTTACAGATAGAAGAGATGGAAATTTTGGCTATCCTTTGAGATAATGAGGTGGTCGAAAATACAAGTTCAAGGTGTCTTTGTATAGTGTAACTTGGAAACCCTAGATAACCCGAATTTGAATATTATATTAATATCTTAAATTAGGTAATTATCTACTTCCTAATTATCTATAAGGGATATTATAGAAACCGTAGAGAATTCCCTCCAGAAACCGTCCACCCAAAGGGAGGAAGGTTCTGGAACCTCTTGTTCAACTATTGAACAATTGCAGTTAGACCTATGTACTTTTAATTAATCCAATTAATCTTAAAATTAATTCTAATTAATTTCTGATTAATTATTAATTAAAAAATATTATTTCCGTAGCATATTAATAAATTCATTTATTGCTATTTATTAATCATATAATCAATAATCAATCTCTCTCTCTAAAAGTCATCCTATATAATTACTAGATTTGAGGGCATCCCAAAAGGACTTTGCTAATAATTCAAGTATATACTAATTCAGTTATTGGCTTAGATACCTAATCCAATAGTCTCCCACTTGGATAAGTCTATAACTGTAATTACCAATACAACTTCTAAATTAGACAACAATGAGTGCTTCCATAGCAACTGTCATACTTGAACTGACCAGACGTTGACCCTAAGATAAGTGATCAAATATTTCTCCGTTCTTCAAGATACTATACGAACATGAAATATGGACAATAATCAATCTCATGGTCCAAGTTTTTGTTCCCCGATTTCTGATTTGTGACATCATAAGATTTCTAATTGAACACATCAATTTAGTCCCGGCTGGGCCCAACACTATAAATCAACACCAAATCACCAAGGGGCCTAAAGATATCGCTTTTACCGTTAGGGAAAAAGGAACTAATAAACTTTAACTTATATGCTTGTATCCTTTACTCACCAAATCATATATGATACTAGTTTTTATAACATCATGTTACTAAAGTGTTTTTGCAACACCAATGCACAACCGAGTTATAGATTACAACTCATATATCTCTATTTTAAGAATATAAGATATTATCATCTTAGAATTAGTTGTGATATAATCCATGAAGTAATTCTCTGAGCGTAGGTTTATACAATTCTTAAATCTCCATTTCGAAGTACTCATGAATGTTGTAGCAATACAATTGCTATGTCTAACTCCCTTAGACAATCTACAATCCAATTTTTGACAGTCTTAATTCACTACTTACTTCCAAAAGTATGAGTGACTGTAGAATTTGAATAATTAAATTATTCAGGAAGTAAAACATTCAAAACGAAACACAAGAATAAACAATTGACAAATACATTAAACAAACCCATAAATAATCTCTATTATTTAATCATCAAAAGTCAATTATATTTACTTTGTTACAAGTTTAAAACTACTCATCTAACTACTAAAACTAATATCATCTGTCAAACCAATGTTTCTAGCATGCTGATTATGCTTAACCCTACTCAGAGCCTTTGTTAAAGGATCTACAAGATTCTCTTCTAATGATACCCGCTTTACAATGAGGTGACCTTCTTTTAATCTATGTATGATATAATGGTACTTGTTGTCGATATGTCTTGATTTGCCATGGTCTCTCGATTCTTTAGTCAAAACAACTGCACCTTCATTATCACAGAAGAGCTCCATTGGTTCCTGAATGGTTGGTACTAATCCAAGTTCATTGATAAATTTCCTCAGCCAAGTCGCTTCATTTGATTCTTCACTTGACGCTGTGTACTCTGATTCACACGTAGAATCATTCACTGTGTCTTGTTTGGAACTTTTCCAAGTAACTGCTCCACCATTTAATAGAAAACCCAGCCCAAATGAGAACGAAAGTTGTCTCTGTCTGTTTGAAAGTTGGCTTCACTATACCCAATAACCCTTAACGTATCAATGCCACCAAGAACTAGAACCATATCCTTTGTCCTTCGCAGATACTTGAGAATGTTCTTTACTGCTATCTGATGAGTCCTGCCAGGATTTCCCTGACAACGACTGACCATGCTTAAAGCAAAGGACACATCAGGGCGAGTACATGTCATAGCGTACATGATCGATCCTACAACCGAAGCATACGGAACTCGACTCATATCAGTTATCACTTCTTTCGTACTTGGGCTTTGAGTCTTACTTAATTTGGCATTGCTTTGAATAGGTATCTCTCCTTTCTTGGAATTTTCCATACTAAACCGTTTTCATACCTTGTACAAGTATCTACTTTGAGTAAGTCTAATTAGTCTTTTCTTATATCTCTAAAAATTCTTATCCCGGGAATATAAGCTACCTCTCCTAGATCCTTCATATCAAGGCACGTTCCAAGCCAAGATTTCACTTCTTTCAAGGTTGGAACGTCGTTTCCTATAAGTAGTATGTCATCAACATACAATACTAGAAAAGTTACTATACTCCCACTAGCCTTAACATACCCACATGACTCATCCTCGCTTCTAGAAAAACCAAAATCTTTTACTTTCTCATGGAAGCAAAGATTCCAACTGCGAGACACTTGTTTCATCCATAGATGGATTTTTCCAGCTTACACACTTTATTGGGAAACTTTGCATCAACAATACCCCTGGCTGACTCATGTAAACATCTTTATCCAACTTCCCATTAAGGAAAGGTGTTTTAACATCCATCTGCCAAATTTCATAATCATGAAAGGCAGATATAGCGAGCGTTATCCTAATAGATTTTATCTTGGCCACTGGTGATAAGGTATCTTCATAGTCAATCCCTGGGATTTGAGTAAATCCCTTTGCAACCAGTCGTGCATTGAATGTGTGCACATTTCCATCCATGTCAGTCTTCTTCTTTAAGATCCATTTGCACCCAATTGTCTTCTGACCGGGTACATGATCAACCGAATTCTAAACTTGGTTATCATACATGGACTTGATCTCGTTGTCCATTGCCTTTTTCCACTGTGAGGCCTTAGGGCCCACCATTGCTTCATTGTAGTTAGCTGGTTCTTCTAAATCTACCAGTGTATGATCATCGATAAACGTATCACTATCTGCAGTTATATGGAAACCATAAAACTGAGGTGGCATGCTAACTCTACTGGAATGACGAAGAAGTAATGAATTGTCAACCGGTTCAAATATAATTTCTTCCTCTGGTTGAACACTAACGTCTTCTATGGTTCCTTCATTGGTTGACTCTTGAATCTCTTCAAGGTCAATTATTCTCCCACTGTCCTCTTTGCATATGAGCTCTCTCTCGTGAAAGACTCCTCTTCGTGCTACAAATACCACATTCTCACTTGGTATGTAGAACAAATATCAAAAAAAAACTTTGTGGGTAGCCAATGAAAATACTCTTCTCACTTTTGGCTTCAATCTTGTCATGAGTCTCTTGTCTAACAAAAGATTCAAAACCCTAGACTTTGATATGTGCCAACGAGGGAAATTTCCCTGTCCACATCTCATACGGTGTTTTGGCAACCTTCTTAATAGGGACAAGATTGAGGATATGGGCGGCTGTCTCTAAGGCATACCCCTAGAAAGAGATAGGAAGAGTGGCTCAACTCATCATGGAACAAACCATGTCCAACAAGGTCCGATTGCACCTCTTAGCCACACCATTAAGTTGTGGTGTTCTAGGAGGAGTTGTGAAATAATTCCACATTCCTTGAGGTAGTCGTGGAACTCGATACTAAGATACTCTCATCCTCTATCAGATCGGAGCATCTTTATCTTCCTGTCTAATTGATTCTCGGCTTCGTGTTTAAACTCTTTGAACTTTTCAAAGGTTTCTCATTTATGTTGGATCAAGTAGATGTAACCATATTTACTATAATCATCCGCAAATGTTACTGAATTATGTTTGATCAAGTAGATGTAACCATATCTACTATAATCATCCGCAAATGCTACATAAAACCGATTAGCATATCTTATGGTGGATATTAAGGGTCCACACACATCTGTGTGTATAAGGTTCAACAAACATTCACCTCTTTCACAAGATCCAATGAAATGTGATTTTGTGATGTTGCTCAAAAGACAAGATTCACACTCATCTTTTGGCCTTAGGTCAAATGATTCCGACACTCCGTCCTTTTGGAGTTGGGCGATGCGCTTCTTGTTAATGTGCCCAATACAATAATGCCACAAGCATGCATTATCTAAACCATTAGACTAATCAATGTGAAATACAATATTGCATAAGCTATCAACACAAGTCATTGTTTCATACACACCATTGCAAGGTAAAGCTTCAAATATAAGACACCATTTTTATAAGATAAAATTGAACCATTCAAATCATTAAATGAGTAACGAAAACTTTGTCTGAACAATGCATGAAATGAAATAATATTTCATGTCATTTCTGACGAATAACAACTATCAATCAAACTAATCCTAACATCACCACTAGGCACAAGCTGATAAGTTCCAAAATTGGTAACAAGCGAAGATCGCCTATTTCCCATGATCAGATTCATCCGTCCATGCTCCACATCTTCACTTTCTTTTAGTCTCTGCAAATTAAAACAAATATGAAAACCACATCCTGTATCAAGGACCCAAGAACAAGTGGATTGTGAGTTATTAGTTTGAATAGTGTATATACCTGCTGACGATGGCTTCACCTTGCCATCAGTCTTGCAAGTACTTGGGGAAAAATGGTCTTTGTCATTGCAATAGTAATAAGTGGCCTCTTCGGGGCCACTAACAATAGGAATGTCTAAACTGGGTCTCGCTTTTGAGCCATTGCTCGACGACCCAACATGGGCATTCCCCTTCTAGTTATCATTGGGAGCAACCTTCCTTTTCTTCCCTTTGCTTTGCTTAATGGCGAGAACGAGAGTATTAGTGGGAGGGGCTAGATTCTTTCCCTTCATTACCGACTTAGCAATTTGTAGCAAGTTATGAAGTTGGGCCAATGTGGTTTCTATGTTGTTCAAATGATAAACCAAAATGAACTAATCACGACAAATCGGAAAGGAGTTTAAGACCATGTCAATGGCCAACTCCTCATCGAAATGCACATTGATCCTAACAAATTGTTCCACGTATCTTTGCATTCTCTACACATGGTTGCACACAGACTCTCCCTCTTTCATCTTGCAAGCCATGAGAGCTTTGATCACTTCATATTTTTCTTGAGGATCTCTCTTGTGGTTCTTTCCACAAGGTCATTATTCATCTCATATGGACAATAGTCCTCATAGAACCTCTGCAATTCAGGGGCCATAGTAGCGACCATGATGCAAGCAATTTTTGTTGCATCACCGTAGTGTTTCTTGTAGGAGGCTAGCTGTTAGGGAGTAGCAGTGGCTTCATTGATTTCAACAAGTTTTTCTTCAAGGACATACTCTTTGCCCCCGAATCAAAGAGACATCTTTATGTTATGCATCCAATCCTTGTAGTTGGTGCCATCAAATGTCACCTTGGAAACCTCGAAAGTATGGAGAAACTTGAGTGGCGGGTAGACGACCAAGGAGTGGAAGCATCACCATGAGTAGACATATATAGAGAAAAAGGTATTTTTAGTTAGATGATAAATAATCCTTAATATTTAACCCACAATAAATATTTGAGGCTACCCAACTATACAATTCATAATCTAGAAGAGGGATTCCATAATCTAATTGTGAATTTTACAAAGGTAAGTAAAAGCAATTTACCATTTCAATCAAAATGAAATTCCTAGATATTTTAAGATTCATTGAATTTATCAATGGTATGTTTAATCTTAGAGTATGCTCTTTCTAATTGTGAATGGGATACCAAGGATCACAAACAAGATGTGAATAACCATGTAAATGTGCTTGGCAACCTCGATGTCATTTATCATTTCTATATGATGTGTTAGTTAACCACACACGCTCAATCAACAATGATAATTCTTGAGATGCCCATTAATACTCTTTATAGTCTGTATTAGTGTGCTGGTTAACCACACACTCTACTAACGACATATAAAGCATAATGTGTAATTTCATGGATTAACATACTTTTCACATTTTTCCTAAAGTAACGAGAGTGAGATTTTATAAAAGAGTTCTAGTACTTTAATAACATTATACTTTTAATGAAGTTAACGTCCTATTGGATCTGTTATGCTAACAACCCTCCACTAAACAAGGAAGCAGTGGGTGAGAGTGGACACCCATTCAACTACCATTTTATATGCATTTTTCTTATACCCCTTATAGTTCAGCTTCGTGAATGAGGCATACTAACGATCCGACCGACTTAGTCTTATACATATAGTAATTAACATTTAATGATATATATATATATATATATATATATATATATATATATATATATTAACGTCTTCGCAAGGGTACAAAGTGTAATTTCATGGAATTGCATCAATTCACTTTTACCTAAAGTAATTAGGATTGGGAATTTTGTAAAAACATTTAGTTACTTTATAATTGATTATACTTTTAATAGAAAGGGTTTGACCTATCCTACCCGTTCGGCTAACGACCATCCACCAATCAAGGAAGTGGTGGGTGAGAGTGGACACCCACTAAACGACCATTTTATAGGTCATAACCTTATACCCCCCTTATAGATCGACTTCGTGAATGAGGACTACTAACGGTAAGACTAGCAGTTTAAGTTATACATATTTAATATTAGACTTTTAATGTTATATATAGTATAAGGGAGTATTTTTACACTTTTAAAATGCTAGGTGGTCTAATTTAATAAATTACACTTTTAATTTAATTAAATGTAAATCATATCACTATGAATTTATTAACTCTCTTTTAATTATACACTTAATTAATTTAATAAAACCATAAGGGTGTAATTTGAACTTTTCAAAAAAAACAAGGGTTTAAGAATTTAAATTGTTTTTCACAAATTAAAATTTTAATCAAACAATTTTAAATTCCAAAACTTGAGGGCAAGTCTTGAAACATTTCAAAACATTAGGGTTTAGAATTTAAATATTTCAAAATTAAACTTTTAATCAAAAATTTAAATTCCAAAACTTGAGGGCAAGTTTTGAAACTTTTCAAAACTATCTAGATCAAATTACAAATAATTAAATTAATCAAATAATTTGAATTATCTAAATTTGATCTAATTTATTTTTTCACAAGATAATTCAAATCAAAATTACAAATAATCAATCTTTATCTAATAAGACAAATAACTATCTTAATTTTGACAATTATCCATTAATTTGATTAGGATATCAATTACCATAAAAAAATCTGATTTTAATTTGAAAAAATAATTTAAGGTAATTATCCAAAGCAAATTAAGGCAAAAATCTCGAAATTGAGCTGTCAGAATGAATTCATGAGGTGAACACACTGTGTTCACTACATGAGTCTGGTTTAATTCAAAAATCTGTTGTCAGACTGAATTCACGAGGTGAACACACTGTGTTCACGACGTGAATCAGGTCAGATTCGAAATTCGCAAATTTTCAGCTTCGAAAACATAATTTTGTGTCAAATACAATAGAAGAACACCCTAGGCTCTGATAGCACTGATGGGTTTTGGCCATAAGAACCTCCTATGTGCTCATGCAAACCCTAATGCTTGGATCTAGGTTTCTCTATTGTACACGCATTCATCCAAGACTTTAAACCCTAGATCTAGCATGCAATAATGATATTAACATATGAATTAGGGTTTAGATCTTACCTTGATTGTTATGTAGGAATAACAATCTCAATTCCTCCTTGTAATTGGCTTCTGAAAGCTTAGTGCCATAAATGTCACACCTCTAATGGCTCACAAACACCAAGAGCAAGAGGATGAAGAAGGAGAAGAGGAGAGGCACTCAAAACGTCTAGAAACCCTAAGGAAACTCTTAGCCACGTTTTTGGTGCCCTAGGGGTCTTTAAATAGTGAGGCTATTAGGGTTATCTAACAAAGAAACTCTAATTTGACTGCTTAGGCTCTAAGCAGCCCATGGACTCCCTCCTTAGAGGCCTTGGACGATTTCTAATGGGTTTCCCCATAGAATTCGTCCACACCACTAATATGGAGTCCATTAGCCCAATATTCAACTATCACACATTTGATAGTTCTAGTCCCCTAAGTTTAATTAATCTCTTTTAGCCACAAAATTAATTCTTAATTAATTATTGACTAATATTAATTAAACAATATGATTTCTCCTTTAATATATTATTCTCATAACATATTAATAAATCATAATTAATCCTCTCTCTCCATAATTCATCCTATCAAGTTGCTTTGGTGAAGGCAACCCAAAAGGACCATGCACCATCGGGTCAAGTAGATACCAAAATAGTTATGGACTTAGACACTAATCCAACACAATAGGCACTATGTCTCATAGTCACCAGGGTTTACACAATAGGCACTACGTCGCATAGTCACCAGGGTTTACACAATAGGAACTACGTCGCATAGTCGCCAGGGTTTACACAATAAGCACTACGTCGCATAGTCACCAGGGTTTACACAATAGGCACTACGTCACATAGTCGCCAGGGCTCACTCATAACATCTTTCATCTCACACCAACTATTTCATCTACCCATGTTCTACCCAACATTTATCTTGTAGATATAAAATACACATACAATTTTAATCATTTAAAAACCGATATAAAACATTCATTCCACCCATCTCAAATAAACAAACAATATATAAACACATAGCACGTATTTCATAGCAAATACTTCGTATTTATGTGTTAGAAGAAAGTAACTACACACTCACTTGATAAGACGATTATCGGACAACACCTCGTCTCTTAAAACAATCGTTTCCGATGAAACTGAGATGTTTTCTCCAAAATAGGGCTTCTCGCGGACAAAGTTTCGGCTCGAAAACTATTTTTCTTGGGATCTTCGGAGCTTCGGGACTCGCTTTGGGTCTCGGGATGATACCAGGGATTCGGGGGTATAAATTGCATGTAAATCGAGGTAATATGGGAGAGAGAGAGAAGAAATTTGGCAACCAAACTCGGCTACACTTGTGATCTATTTATAGTGCTGAAGTCTGCCGCGAACGCAGGGCGTTCCCCGAACGCTAGGCGTTCTCTTCGAACGCGATGCGTAGGAGCGGGGTTCCGATCCTATCCCTTATCTGTTGAGTCAGCATCGACGTGGCCACTTCGGAGCCAAGTATAAAACGCAGGGCGTTCCCTCCTTGGGATGCATGCCTCGAACTTCAGAAATTCATAACTTTTGCATACAATCTTCGTTTTCGACGTTCTTTATATCCACTCGTAGGTGAGATTGTGCTCTACAACTCTCGTTTAGACTCAGTCGGCTAATTTAGACTTTATTTTTATTATATTATTTTTAGTAGGCCGGGACAGGAAAACTCCGTTAGAAATTCATAACTTCTTTATCTGACGTCCGTTTTCGTCTGTCTTTCTTCCATTGCAGTACTAATGACGAGATCTTTGATTCTCATTTAGATTGTTTTGGCTAGAAACCACTCGATCTCATATTCGAACTTTGGGCTGCATACCGCTAAGCTGAAACTTAGAAAGATCATAACTTCCTCATACGAAGTCAGATTTGGACGTTGTTTTTATGTACGCTCTCGGTTTAACATATTATACAACTTTTGTTTAGATTGCTAAGGCCAAATATCGCTCTAAATGTAATTTCACTATTTACGTCGCTCTGTGTCGTGTCGGTTCTGTCGCGAAACTTCAACATGTTATAACTTCTTCGTTATAACTCGAATTTCGGCGTTCTTTATATGCACGGAAACCTTGTGACATATACTAAAACTTGGTTATGATTATTCATTCTAAACAATCTTCTATCAAAAATTCATTTCTGACGCTTATCGTCTCTAAATTGACTAGCCCGGATCTACGGGCGTTACAGGTTGGACCCTCCAGTCCTGGTATCTCAGTGAAGACCCTCCGGTCTCACATCTCGATTTGGACCCTCCGTTCCTAACTCAGTAGAATCACAGTACAACATACCGCATAAATCACAAAGACATAATTCATATTATCATAATACTCAATATAAGCATGCAAGATCCTCCGGGCGCACAAATTACCACTCAAGGTAAGTATAGTGAGAAGACTCACCTCGTAAGCAAGCAAGGAAACTAAATACCCCTCGAATAGTCTAATCCACGCCAACATGTAATAAGCATCTCTAATTAATACTTAAAGATCACAACTCTAAATAAACTCATGATAGTCCCTCTTTAACTCTTGGGATGGGTAAAAGACCATTTTACCCCTCCATGACCTCTATCCCTCAAGTTTGACCAAACCCTAAAGTCAACAGAAGTCAACACCCGAGTCAACAGTCCATGTTGACCTAACTCGTCGAGTGTATCTATGTGACTCGTCGAGTCCCTTCGGTTCCTGATAACCCTCATGAAAGTCCCACTCAACTCGCCGATTTGACCCGTCAACTCGCCGAGTTACCGCATGTGCAGACTCATCGGGAAAAACTCCAAACGACTCGTCGAGTCAACTCATGGACTCGTCAAGTCCCTTAAATAGAAATCTCATTCAGACTTTTTAAGGCAGATCTACTACTCCAAACTCTAGATCTAGCCTCCCAAAGCTCAAATGTCATGTAAAGCTTCGATCTTTACGTTCATGCGTGGCATATTTGCTCCATAATGCCAATACAAGCTCCAACAAGGGTTTGGTGCTCATAGGCTTGCCTCTAGCTCCATAAAGCTTGGGTCTTCGGGCTCACAAGACCTCCTACAATCCATATTTGAGGTTTCAACAAGATATGCTCAAGGGACTCAATAGCACAAGAAGGATTGGGAAAAACCCTAGAACACCCCAAACTACAATCTCACAAGAAAAATGATCAAGATAGCATCTTTTTACCTCAACATAAGCTATCCACTGAGAACCTCTAGATCCAAACGTTCCTCCTTGCTCCAAGCCTTAATGCTTTCATCTTCTTCTCTCAAGATGCACCAAAATGCTCAAGATAGCCTCTCCTTCTCATACAACAAGCTAAAACTCGATTAGGGTTCTTCACAGTGCTCAAGGGTGATGAGGGAGGTGGAAATGAGGGCTTAAGGACCTTTAAATAGGACACAAACCTGGAGATTTAGGGTTTCGTCACTCGGCACCAACTCGGCGAGTCAACTCTCTAACTCGTCGAGTTGGTCATTAAACCCACGTGGCTAAATCGACCCTACTCGACGAGTTGAGCACACAACTCGTCGAGTTAACTCAGACAACTCATAAATAATTGCATAAATATTATACCTGGGAGTCGGGATGTTGCACAATCACAATTCTTCTTGTAGTCACTTGGAAGCTAGCGCCAGAATTCTCGTTCCTCTGATGGTTCACACCTAACCCTAGCATCAATGAGGCTTAAAAAAAGAGGAGAGGGGTGATGGAAATTTCAACTATCCTTTGAGATAATGAGGTGGTTGGAAATCCAAGGTCAATGGGTCTTTATATAGTGTAATTTGGAAACCCTAGATAATCCTAATTTGAATATTATATTAATATTTTAAATTAGGTAATTACCTACTTCCTAATTATCTATAAGGGATATTCTAAAAACCCTAAAATATTCCCTCCAAAAACCGTCCACCCAAAGGGAAGAAGGTTCTGGAACCTCTTGTTCAACTATTGAACAATCACAGTTAGACCCATGTACTTTTAATTAATCTAATTAATCTTAAAATTAATTATAATTAATTTATGATTAATTATTAATTAAATAATACTATTTCTCATTAATATATTATTTCCGTAATATATTAATAAATTTATTTATTGCTACTTATTAATCATATAATAAATCAATAATCAATCTCTCTCTCTCTATCTAAAAGTCATTCTATTCAATTACTAGATTTGAGGGCAAACCAAAAGAACTTTTCTAATAATTCAAGAGTATACTAATTCAGTTATTGGCTTAGCCACCTGATCCAAACAATTATATATGTTGGTTTCAACGTGTTAGGGTTTTTAAGTGGTGATGGCAGACGATGCTAGGGTTTCAGGCGAAGATCAGGGGAGACCAAATGGAGAGAAACCGACGATGGTGACGTTATCTCCACGACGGTCCACATTTTCGGTGGTGATGTTTATTTATGACGGTGAAGATTCAAGAATGTTACGTACCTTGGTAGTCATGGGCGACCTGTCAGTAGTCTTCGAAACGAAGCATTGCCCACACACTTCATCAGTCTGTTCATCATCTGAATCCTCTTCCATTTTTGCATACATAGCTCCATTAGTTGGATTTTTCATCTCTTCATCATCTGAACCCGAAGACCATATTTGATATGTGCCATCCGATTCAGTTTCTCCATGAGCCACCAATGAAAAATTCTTCGCTTTCTTCTTTACTTCCTCCAGTTTCTCAGTATAGTAAGCTTCATCCTTTGTTTTACTCTTCTTTTCTTCCTTCTTCCTCAACAGGCAATCTACTGCCAAATGATTTGCTCCATAGCAATAATGACAATTGATCCCTGTATCACCTTTCAATAGCATCTTCATTTGCTCCATCTCATTCTTCGAATTTGTCTTCATTTCTATTTTCTTTTCATCCAGTTTGTTTTTGTTCTCAAAACTACCCTTCGAATCTGATGACTTCTTTGGATTAAAAGGTTTCTTAAAAAATTTCTTTACTCTATTGTTTGAGTAAAAAGCAACAGCCTCATCATCAGAATTCATCAAAAAACCTTCTTCTTCATCAGACTTCAATTTTTCACTTTCTCTTTCTGAAACCTTCGAAACTAGAGCCAAAGGACCACCAAGACTTGCTATAGCTTCTTCGGCTATTTCATTAACCTCATTTTCATGAGATTTTAATTGATTGTACAAGTCATTCAAAGTCGAAGTATCAAAACTTTGTTGATTTTTCACCATCGTGCTCACACTTCTCCACTCCTTTCGAAGTCCCATTACAAATATCAAATTGTACTCCATTGGTGACCTTATTATACTATAACGATTACAACGATAGATTAACTCGTTGAACCTATCATAGTATGCTTCAATAGACTCATTTTCTTTCTGTCTGAAATCTTTGAGTTCTACCAGGCATTGTTTCACAGATGTGATCTTCGTCTTTTCACTCCCTTGAAATTTGTCTTTGAGATTGTTTCAGATTTCTTTAGCTGTTTTGCATGTTTTGACATAATTGTACACAACAGGAGGCAACACACCTCTTAATTCCCTCATGCATTTCTTCTCCAGACGTTTTAAACGATCGGTTTGATTATCAACTTCTGAACTGCTTGAAGACATGCCGATTGGCTGAACTTGTGCAGGTTGATTGATTTCTCCTGAGATGCATGTCCATAATTCTTCATCCAATCCGTTCAAGTAATCTTCCATACGATCTGCCCACTGATCATAATATTCTGGAATAAGCATTGGAATTTTTGTGGATGATCCAAGCAAATGAGAAAATGATGTCATCGAATTCAGATTGAATGACGCCATTGTTGTACGGACAAAAACTTCAAGATGATACTAAACTTTTGAGAATTTTGAAAATCAAATTGTATAATTCAATTTAGAATTACACACCGAACACTCGATTAACAAATATTTTTGCAGAATCAAATCCTAGATTGAGATCTAGATGAAAATTTCAAATTCAAAAAGGACGGAAACTTTTTGAATCAAACAGTAGATTCAAAAACCTTTTTGATCGAATGAAAATCAGATCACAGAAAGGATTCCTGCTCTGATACCAATTGATGAGATTTGAAATCGAGTTTAAAGATCAATTCACGTAAGAATTAAGAAAGAAGAAATACGATGAACACGAGAGTAAATATAATCTTTGATCAGCTCATATTATGCTTTTGATTTTACAGAGTACAAAGGAATTCTCCGTAAAGAATATGTGAAAGTTAAGTACTCACTAAGTACAGTCTCCTATTTATAGGAGTACAAAAGCATAACAAAATACTAAGGACTAGACATTCAGACTATTCATTAAAATGCCTTAGTAAATATAACATTACATCCGAAGACTCTACTTACGAAGATTAGAGATCCTTCGTAACCATACAACTAACACTTCAACTTATTACAACATTTATACCCTAACACAGAGGAAAGGAAATGAGGTGGTTTTATGTGGCAGCATTTAAAAGGATTTCTAATGGTGGTTGTACCCAGGTGGCCGAATTTTGACTTTAAGGGGAGGTGGGTTGTTAGATTAAGATGGAGAGTCGAAAAGGGAGAGGTAGGACATTTCTAGATAACTGGGGTGGGTGATAAGTTTAATTGTTTAAAAATTATTAATAAATATGAAAATAAGAGGTCGAAATCTATTTTTTATTTTTTTAAATACAAAATAAAATAGTAAGAGCACTATAGTCAATTTGTGTTAGGCAAATGATGAATTATGAAAATTTAAACTAACTAGAGATGAAATTGTGTAAGTTAACCAAACGAATGATAATCCAAGTTAATTTTTAAAAATAAAAAGTAAACGTATCTTTTGTAACCTATGCGAGGTAAATATTATTTTGGAGTTATAAAATAGGGAAATTAAGTAATCTAACGATTATAAATGGAGTATTCAAATAAAATAACCATTTTTTTTTCAGTTTTTGAAGAATAACCACTTTCTCCGGAATGTCCTCATTCCGGGGTACTATTTATATTCAAAAGTTTTTTTTTTTCAGGATTCCGAATATTATCTGTCGAAATGTTTAATGTCATCGTTTTTCAATAAAATGTCTAATTTTATGCACTACTATTGTATATAGTTCACATTATCATGTTTGTTTAACTTTTTGTTAAATTTAAGTAAAAAACAAATTTTTTCTCGAAATTCCAGAATTATTCTTCGAACTTGTTTTTGAAATTTAGGAGTATTTTTTAAATATTTTTTAATAAATTTTCAAAGAAATCCTTTTTTTAGGGATTCCGAATGCTATATTTCGAAATGTTTAATGTCAACGTTTTTCAAAAAAATGTCTAATTTTCTAAGATCGTATATAGTTCACATTATCATATTTGTTTAACGTTTTGTTAAATTTAAGTAAAAAACGATTTTTTTTCCTCAAAAATCCATAATTATTCTTTGGATTTGAACTTGTTTTTGAAATTCATGATATTTTTATATTTTTAATAAATTTTCAAAGAAATCTATTTTTTGGGGATTCTGAATGCTAAATTTCGAAATGTTTAATATCACCGTTTTTCAATAAAATGTCTAATTTTGTGCACTAATATCATATATATAGTTTACATTATTATGTTTGCTTAACTTTTTGTTAAATTTAAGTAAAAAACAATTTTTTTTCTTGAAATTCCGAACATGTTATTCGGATTTCGAACTTGTTCTTGAAATTCCAGATTTTTTTCTTTCGAAATCTGAAAATTTAGTCCAGAATCGGATGAAATTAGTAAAAAAAATGTTTTTTTCTTGGTCTGTAATCACCATTCCGGAATCATAAAAAAATGTTTTTTTCTTGGACTGAAATCAAACAAAGTATGTGTTTCCTAGGATACTAGAATAAGTGTTGAGGAGATGATATAAAATTTTATACTATGGTGTTAAAAATATACATCCTATCGCCTAATAACAATAACTTTACCTGTATGATTCGTATTACTTCCTTTAAGTTTACTATTTTACTATTTTATATTTCTTATAAAGATCCTTTTCATATTTTTTAGTTATTTTATAGATGCAATCTAATTGTATGCTTTTGCATATCATTTTTTGGTTTTAACAAAACCTAACAATTTTTTATTGTTCGAGCGTATCATTTGTAATTATTATTTTGATACAAAAACCTTCATATGTTAGTTTTTGAAATTGGCCCATACTTGCAACTGTTAGTTATTCATGCAAAAGGGAGAAGAAAGGAGAAAAGCATGGGTGAGGTACTATTCTAATAATGAGTTAGATAATTATGTATCTGTTTGATATTTTATATAGGTAGATAGATTATAAAATATATAAGGGCGTAAAGCTAAATTTGTTAGACCAAGAATTTAATGAAAAATAAAATAAAATGTGGAAT